>NC_071573.1:28283660-28586493 GCF_024509145.1 Vidua macroura
TGCTAATACTATTTACAGTCATCTGACAGAGACATGTAAACGAAGCAGTAGCAAATTCAGTTATGTTGGGTTGCTTCTGGAAATCCTGAAGGCTGTGATGTGGGAGGGACACACCCTAGGAGGACCATTTAAGGATGATACAGATAACAAATTCTTTAATCAGTGGCAGAGTAGTTTTTATGCTAAGGCACTTATATTAGTCTATCATTTTCACTGAAAATGAGCTTGGGGTTTTTGTGAGGAAGACATGATCTCTTTGATCTCCTGAGACAAGGGAACATCCAGTTTTCCTTCATTTACCCAAGAGAATACCATCAGTTGTAATTTATTTGAAGAGGGGGGAGAAGATTCAAAACTTGCTGAAATGCAGCAAACCTTGTTGAAAACGACTTCCTTGTAACCAAGGAAAAACTTGTCTCAAGGCTCCCAATTATTCTTTTCAAGGGTGCTTTGGGTAGTATCATAAGTTATGTGTTTTCTTCATTTGATTTTTGTTCAAGACTTGTGAATGTTTTCTCTACTCAACAGGGAAAGCAATAAAGAAGCAGTAATGAGGAGCGTCTTGCTTCTGACAATATCTGAGTATTCTTTTTGTGACTGACATTTGGAATTAGTAGTTATATTGTCTCATTAACAAGTTTACTGTCAGCCCCAAGTATTTTGTAGAATTATTAACTTCTGTGTCTGTTCAGGCACCTTCTTTGGTGCAGAATGGCTTGTTAGATTGTGAATGTTAATGATCTTTTCCTAATGGATGAATGGATTTACAACTAAGTTAATAATTTTAGGAGTTCTTAGCTCTTATGGAAAACTTGCATAAACACGTTTTTTTTCACCTGTGTATGCGTGATCTGCATTTGGATCACGCATGGCTTCTTCACATATAAAAAATTGTCTGCTCTGTACAATTTGTATAACTACATCTGAATTTTTGCATAGACTGAATTTTTGCTAGCTAGTAACTGCTAGCTTCATCTTTAGACCTCCAAAGTATAAACTTATAATTTTGGGCAAGTGTGTGTAGGTTAATTTTCTTTCAAACTCAACAATCTTATTTTCTGAACACAAAATTTAAGAGGCTTGAATACATTGCTGCCAATTTCTCTGAATGTAAAAACAAACTAAACCTAAAATCTGGATTAATTCTGTGAATTTGCTGTGAAGAGTGGAAAGCTGTAAAATATTGGTTTATGTTTGTGCTTAAAACTGTTTATAAGATATATGAAGCTCAGTTTTTATTTTTATTACTTAAATACCAGAAGTATTTATTTAGTAAGTTTCCTTGGTAAAGAACTCAGTAGGGTACAAAAGGTGTCACTTTTTTGAGCTCTACTCCCAAAATAAATTTTTCACATTTGAGTCTTTAAAAGGAGAGAGTATTTACAGAAAATTGCCAAAGCGTTGTGCATTCCCCTATTTCCCTGTGTTCCTTAGGATTCATTTCTCCATGGTCAAATTTAAATACACATGCCATTGTTACTGTATTTGTTCAGGGTTTCTTTTGATTTGTGGAAAACATGTAACTATTTTCTCTCAGCAGCTTTCCTGCCTCTTTCATGTTTCTTAATTGTGCATGCAAGTGATTCTACGCTGTTTTCTTGGTACCTTTAAAATACTTGTAGTATTTAAATTGATATTATTTATAATAACTTTTTGTCTCATGAAAATAAGTAGACTTCCATAATCTCAAATGGTTCTACTTCTTTTTGTTTTCCCCTGGCTCCTAATTTTAAGTGACTTTTCCCACTTTCTTCCCAGTGCACCCACACTGTAGCAAAGCACCTGAGGCATAAATTTTAGACTACAAAAATATTGCTAGGTTATCTCTATCTGTAAAGCTCCAATTAGAGATGCATTTCACATCTTCAAAGAGTTTTCTGATAGTCTAATTGAGTCAACAGTTTATATAATTTATAAATTTAAATGATGTAAACTCACTATTAATATAGAAAGACTTTCCCATCATGCAGTGGCAATTAAATGTGTGATGTGGGAATCAGGTCTGATGATTTAAATGCTTACCAGCAGTAATTCTTGAATGTCTGTATTCTGCAATGGAATGAAGTGTGCAATAGTTGCCCTTGGTAATACTCATGCATGCCTGTAACTGCACACATGCTGGTGGAGCTTTTCAGCTTGGGCAAGGCTCTGTGTGAGAATGAGTCTAGTGCTTCCTACCCAAGCTGATTCATGCAGTGCTATGTGTGTATATATATGTATATGGTGTGAGGTATTATGGACTAGTTAGAAGTAACAGAGAAGATGAATGTGTAAAGTAGCTGTGTGATTTGTCTGTAAATTCTCTTTCTGTTAAAGGTAGTCTTCAAAAGTAACAGGACTCAAAATTAGCAAATATGTTGAGTTTGTCATGCCCCACACCACATGGAGTGGATGGCCAGAATGGCTGTGCTATTTCACAGTGCAGTTTGTCTGTTTGATCAATATTTTGGTTTTTACCTCAGCTACTCTTTGTAACCCTCTCTGATCAAGTGAAGATTTGTAGTGTAAATCTGCTTTGCTTCTGGTTTTGATATGCAACAAATGATTCTGTGATCCTTGCAAAGAGATTGTTTTGTACTGATGTAGAATACGTCACTCCCATGAGCAAAAAATGTTTGAGTAGCAAAAAGCGCAATTTTTTTCAGTTAAAGCCTGTTCTACATTATCAAATTCCTAAAAGACTTCAGGGAGCTAGGTAGTTCATTTTGACTGTCACCTACTGCCTGAATCCAGAACCTGTTTGAAGATTTATCACAGTACATAGAATGTCTCTGTGCAGGTTGCAGAGTTGCTGGGCTATGTATAGAGCACTATGCATATATCCAGGGGTTATGTGAGTGCATGTGCCTTTCTACTTGTACAACAGGTTAAACATCTATCCAGAACCAGCACAACTAAATTAGCTATCTTCCTGTTTTTGATATGCTGAATTATAGAATTAATTTTTAATTTGTTCTTGTTTTTGTGTAGGATTGTGACAGTGATATGCAATGATGAAGGGAGTCATGTTTCAGTTTCCTGTATTAAAAGTGCAGCCTTGTTTTGGCTTAAACCAGAGTAGAAATAGTGTTGGCAGAGTCAGTGACCCGTAACCTAGACCCTACAGGGTGCTGTGGCCCATTGCTGTGTGGCAATTCCTTTAGGCAGATCCTTTGACTGATGCTGCTCTCAGGAGTGAAATCCTGATGCAGTTATTCTCAGTAGGCCCTCAAGAGGCCAAGGACTCCTTTGTCAAGTATTATACAAGAAAAAAGATTTTGATATATGGACTGCTTTTATATTTTCATTTGCCTTCAAATGGGGGCTAGCTTAAGCTACCTTCATAATGATCTCCCCTTTCTTTTAATTTTTAATTTTTGTTTTTAATAAGAGGAAAAAAAGCCAGAATCAGAATACTGAAGATTTACCATGTATGTGACGAATAAGTGGAGATTTTTGATATTTTACTTGCTGCAACAAAAATGGTACATATTGTCTACAAAGCAAAGTACTGAGAGTAGAAGAAAAACTAGGTTGGTTTACTTGGGAATGGCATATGTATTAAAATTTGAATAGCTAATGCAAGGTGATGTTATTTCTACACTGTTTCTTTTTGGTTTTTTTTTTTTTTTTTTTTTTGGTTTTTTTTTGTTTTTTTTTTTTTTTGTTTTTCCCCCTGGCTTCAGAATGAATAAATTAAAAGGCTTTAATAATTTAAAATAATACATGTATTCATATCTCTTTACACTTTTCTCAGTTCATATGTATAGTTCCTGTAAATTATGATCTCATTATTTCTGTATGGACATTAAGGAAATAATGTATCCTGAAAGATAAATCTCTAACATAGTTGATGGAAAAAAGATGAAAAAAAAATCATCCTTTAGGTCTTACACAGACCATCAGAGTGAATGAGCTCCTCTTCCGGGTTGTCTTCTCAGGTCTATAGACAGAAAAGCTTTCTTACCATGTTGGCATCAAGCAGGCGTTCTCTTGGATAATATTCTTATTTCCTAATCCCACACCTAGAGCCTTAATGTGTCTCGACTGAGTTTACCCAAGAACAGGATATAAAAATCCTTTTATTTTCTTTCTCTTTTTTTCCCTTTTCTTTCTTTTTATTTTCTCCCTACTTCTTCTTTCATTCCTGCAGAAAATCCCACAAAATTCAGCCCTTCTGTGAGGAGTTACTGTAGAAGATAAATAATTTGTGTTTTATAAGCAGAATCATATGCCATTCTGAGTAGGGGTAGGAGAGTTCTTGTACAATCTGTGCCTTTTCATCTCTGCCAACAAATTTTGAAAAGTTGTTTATCGGCTTTTGAGGATGTGAACTGAATGTTAGAAAAGCAGTTTAGATCTCTGAAACTGTGGTTATTGTCATACAGTGCAAGAAAATGCCAGTGTAGGTCTTGAACATGAACTTTGGATTCTTACAGAAAACATAAAAGCACATTTTTTGTGCGCTTAGTTCTTCTTGTCCTACATTTATTATTTTTTATATATTAACACTGCATTTTCTTAAGGAGAGACAACCATGCAGCTTGTTAACCAACTGGCTCAAACAAACCTTTGCCTATGCTAAAGGAAAGACAGTCTTGTTAAAACAAGATATGAACAGGAGTTTCACAGAAAAATGGTGAAAATCTTAATGATGGGAAAAATTATTAATAGCAGCTGCCTCAGGAAAATGGAATATACAAATCTCCCTTTTCTTAAAGTCAGGTGTAGTAACTATTCATGCAGGTTACATGGCAGTGCTGCATGTGGCTTTTGTGTTTCTTGAGCCAGATGATGGATCTAACCAGTATTTCTTGGGCACTGTCAGATTAACCATGTGCACTTTTGCTCATGGTGGTCTGCCAGCCTGGATTTGAGGGCAGAAGTAAAATTTTCTTTCTTTCCCACACAACTCTAAACATATGTACACTTTGGGAAAACCACTAATTGACTTTTGATTCAGCTGATGAGCTGGATGTAACCAGTAATTGGATGTTCATCATGTTGTAAATAGCAGTGTCCATGGCACAGTTTTGAGTCTGCTTCTTGCTGCTCCTAATGAGCTGCTCGAAGAAACACCTCCCAGGCCTGTTGCTTCTCACATCCTGCAGCAGCTTGCACATGTACAGATGTACACATGACCAAATACAACCTGAGCCCTGTAACAGGCTATTTTTCTTATTTGGGAGAATTTGCATTTGAATAGGTGATACAGAAATTAGGTAAAAGGGGAAAATCTAGTTGAGGTTTATGATACATAAACCATTTTTTTCACTACTGCCTGCATGTTATTGTTCTCATGCTTCTGTGGGACCCTTCTGTTCTGTAGTGTTGTTATAAACTAGCTTGCAGTGCTGAAAAATGGTTAAAGAACTATTGTGCTTGCTTTTGCATTTATTCATGTTGTATTTGATTTATTAGGATCTATTTATTAATGTAGCACATCATGATTCATAGTACTTATGGAGGTAATCCTTCCTTGCTTTCCACCCACAAGCTTCTAGCTCTCAAAATTCTCCAGAACCAGCTATCAAATAACCCCCACCCATCAAGTTTAGGAAGGTGAACTTTTCTGCTAATGAAAGGTGTGATTGTTTCCATAAAATATTTTCACTACAGGCCTGTGATAAATGTGATATGGTTGTCCAATTGCTTATGGCTGACTATTGTCCTGGAAATTGTTATTATCATAACATGCTACTTGGAAGTACCCAAAAAACCATTTTGCGTTCTTTTGGAAATAATTTTTGGTTTTGGACAGTAGGTGTGGCATATTAGTTCTTAATGGCTACGCAGTATTTATTTCTTTGTTTTGTGACCTTCTTTAGAAAAATAATGATGAGGTAGTGTGGGAGGATCACCTGGATAATTGTGTAGGAAAACTGGATAATCCCTTAGAGGCCACATGTATATCCATGCAGTCCAGCAGGAATTAAAAGTAGACTTGTTCCCTGTAAACACAAGTGATCACTTCTTTTTTTCCTACCTGCAAAATTGCTCAGATTCAAGCTTTAGATAGCAGTATGCTATTTACATGACTTGTAATGCATACAAACTGTTCTCTGGATTTCTTAGCCTATCTGAAAGTAACAGCAAATATCAAATTGATGTTAGACATTCTAAGTCATCTGAACATTGCAACAGTCGTGGTATAAGTAAAGCTAATTAATTCAGCTTTGGGAAATGCTTCCTCACTCAAATTGAAAGTGTAACCATGCATAGTCTAGCTCACAAAGTTGATTAAACTGCCTTACTACAGCTTTAGGGGATTAAATATCACAACTAAGTTAGTACAATGAAACGTGGCAAGAATCCTCATGCAGATGAGCAAATTGGCCAACTGCTAACCTAAGAGAGTTCTTCATTCACAGTCTGAATAAAGCTGTTCAGATGGTTAGACTTACTGTTTTTCTTTTGTATGAAATTTGGCAGTAATTAGATTTACTCTCTCTCCCCCAAAATCTATATTTATAATTGTTACTGCTGTAGCATCTAACTACCAAATGTGCATCTAAAGTTTTTGCCACAACCATCTAAGCTTAAAGAGACTTATGCACAGCCACCTTTCCTTTGATGTGTGTGGTAAACTTACTGCTCTTCAGCAATCCCAGCTTTTTATCTGTAGGTTTGAAAATATGTTGTTGATACCTGCAATGTACGTATTTTTTAAGCTGAGTGTTGAAGAAAAAGGTATACAGGAAAGGAAGAAAGTTTGGAAAGTTTTCTGAAAGTGAGATTTTCTTTGAACATGAAATTTTGATCTCATACTGATCTAATACAACTTTAAAAGTATTTTAACAAACAGTGAAATGACTGTAACTCCACAAATGTTGGTGGTGGTTTGAATGCTTGCATAAGCCAGATGCAGCTAAGCTCCGAGGAATGGTTTCAAGCAAATAAGGTAGGAAGTTAATGCACTGTATCTTTGGGCACTCTGCTGTTTTCGTACATCATTGGTCTGTGCAGCTGTTGAAAGGAGTCTTGTGTTTTCCCATTATGTCTTCCCAGTCTCCTATTTCTGCTTTTTTCTCTTTCTCTTTTTTTTTTTTCTTTTTTTTTTTTTTTTTTTTTTTTTTTTTTTTTTTTTTTAGCAGGCCAAGCAATTGGAATTGACCTAGATTAAGGGACAACTAGGTGAATAAAAAACTAATTGTATGATCTGAGTCAGAGGGTTGTGGCTAAGCATCCACACTGTGTGTGGAGTCTTGTGGGAGTCTCCATGGGGACCTGTCTTTTGCAGTGACTGGAGTAGGCAATGTGGTGCACTCTTATCATGTTTGCAGGTGACACAAGAATGAAGGGGGCGACCAGGTGATGGCTTGAAGGAGGGGCTGGTATTCAGGGATTCCTAGAAAGCAGGAGGAGTGCTATGTCAAGAACATGAAGATTCAAATGCCAAGTCTTGCACCTGGGAGGGAAGAGCTCCTGGCAGGAGCATAAGCTGAGAACAGGGAGGCTTGAGGGGGCAGCTCTTCAGGAAGAGCCCTGAGGCTGCTCACAGACAGCAGCTCCCTGACAAGGAAGGGAGTTGGTCAAGAGCATCCTGGGCTGCACCGCCAGGCACGTAGCCAGTAGATCAAGGCAAGAGATTATTCTCCCTGATTATTTAGCACCCATTGCATTACATCGAATTATATTGCATCCAGTTTTTAGGTTCCTGATAAAAGGAAAGTTGCTGATAAATTGGAATGCATTCAGCATTGCCCTTCTAGGAGAGTCAACTGGAATTGGCCTTTCTCAATTTGGAGAACAGGTGTACTCCCAGTGCCTATGGGGGTTATAGACCAGAAGATGGAGTTGAACTCTCGGCAGTGACTAAATTGAAATGGGAGTGATTCAGATTAGATACATGTAGAAGATTTTCTCCCTTAGTGGGGGATGGAGAGGTTATGTGTTCTTTTGTCTTCAGAGATTTTCAATTACTGAGTACCAGGGAATGACCTCACAGCTGAGCCTATTTTGAAGTATAGGTTTTGCAAGGGACCTCCTGAGGCCTTTTCCAGCCTGAATTACTCTGTTTCCATGATTTTTGGTTGAATTTCCAGATTCCAACTCTGGCTGGAAAGAATACTGTCAGCATTTTGGTGGCAATAGAGGGAGAATACTTGTCAGCATTTTGGTGGCAATAGAGGGAGAATTTTCTTCTTTCTTTTAGTACTGAAGATTTACTTCTTCTCTCGGAAGATAGTCTTCAGTGTTTAAACTAATTTCTCTTACTCTGTCGCAGTACACAAGGGGAGCACATGGGGGGTTATTTTGATTAATTAAGGGAGAGTAGTATGTCCAAGGAATTGACCTCGTTTTCCTAACTGATGATTAACTATACAGTTGTTGGAGCTGCATTTAAACCTTTAAATGTCTTTCAGGGGTTTTAAAAATTATTTTAAAAGAATTTTTTATTAAATAGGAGTATCGTATTTCTAGAGACTTGTCCTCAGTTTATTTTCATTTTAGTTGCAGAAACAAGCAATTCTTCCTCGTAGCAAGCTTGACTCATCACATAACTATAAACAGAGATACTGTATACTAAGCTAGTTGGCACAGACAGTTTTCTCTTCTTCTCAGGCTCTCTAACACCACCATTTTCTAACAGCAAATCCCACAAATTAAATGGAAGAGGTAAAAAAGAATGTGCATCATGTTTAAAAGTGGTAATGCATATGTAAAATGAGTGAGGGTTACAGTTTCTTTCCAGTATCCATTGCTTAACTGAATCAGTTAAGTCTCATTTATATCAGATGGGAAAGGGAATGTTGTGGTGCTGTCCCTGAAAGTATCACCATATCTCTCTGATTTTCAGGATCACAGTAATTATTTACCACTGATGATTAAAAAGCCTACATACAATAAATAGACCACAAGTTTTAAAAGCTGGAGATACTGGAGACGTATGCTTTTTCTCACTTGGATTTTTCTTTTAAATAATGAAATATTTCTTGTAAAGTGGGAGAAGTGCTACAAAACAGCATTATCTTAAATTTTGCCCAAGGCCTAAAGGAGAGTGTGTAAGTTTCAAAACGTGATTGTATGTATGTATGAAGTACTCATCTTTGGAGTCATACCTATTAATTTTAAATTGATTTTTTTGGTCTCTCTAATCGTGAAACAATGAGGTCTGTGTATGTCATCACCATATTGCTGCATAAGAATATTTGCTCACTCTGAGCTATTGCTTTTCTTCCCTTCCTGAGTGCTGAAATGTGCTTAGCTTTGTGCTACTTTATGATTTCCTGTAGGTACCTTCTGTTTCACTCCTTTTGGTAGAAATAATCTCTCCTTGAATGGCAAATGAAATTCACATGTGCTCTAAATCAAGTCAAAGATGTGAAGAGATCTCTAAAACTTCTGCAAGGTTGTTACCATTTTCCTTCTAATGGGTATTAAGGCTTGATAATTGCAAAAACCTGCTTCAAAAGCAGCAGCTCTCTGGAGGTTTCTTCAGATGCAGAATTCCTTGTGTTGCCATCAAACGAGTTTCGCTTACTCCCTTCTATATGCTGTCCTGTTTCCTTTCCTGGTACTGGTTTGTATGATTGCTGGGACAAATTATTACTTGTTTTACTAAATCCTACTGTTAACATTGGTTTTATATTTTAGTGCTGAAGCAGGAAATGGTAACATTTTCCTGATGGTAAATTGTGTTGAGTGGATGGAACTGTTCTGTGTCTGGCAATGGTTTGTTCTACTTATTACCCAACTTGTCAGATAATCCTGTGTAAAACACCTGTTTTATTTCTAAAAATACACCAGAAAAATTTACTTTGTTTCATGTTTAGCATGTTTTAAGAGATGGGTCTAAGAGACATTTGGTTTCAGCTTCAGGTTCTTGAATCAACATTTTCATATCTTATGTAAGATGAGTGAAAAAAAGTTGCTTAAAGGTGGTGGGTTTTCTTCTTAATTTTTTAAACTTCTTAATTGAGGAAGATACTGAGATGAGCATAGATGTCTAAAGCCATTTTAAACTCTGGAAGATTATCTCTGGCTTCCTGCAACAACTTTAAAATGACCAATATTGTCCTGTGTTTTGTGCCTTATCTGCAGTCGGATGTTTTTGATATGTTGATCAAGTTTGTGTTTGGATGCCTAAATTACTTAGGAAAAAAGCCCCAGACACAAGGTAACTAGAAGAAATATTGGCGTTTGAACCTGACAATCAAAATGTAGCTTGTAGTGGTCATTTACTGTAATAAACAGTTGTAGAAATTAATTGCTGGAAACATTGGTATGGTATAACCCCAACTAGCAACAAAACACCACACAGCTGTTGGCTCACTACCCCAGGTGGGATGGGGGAGAGAATTGGAATTAACAAACAAAGCAAACCAAGGAATTAATTCACTGCTTCCCATGGGCAGGCAGGTGTTCACCCATCCCCAGGACAGCCAGGGTCTGTTACACACAACAGTGACTTGGGAAGGCAAAACATCATCACTGCAAATGCCCCCATTTCCCTCTTCTGTCCTCCAGCTTTATATGCTGATCATGATGCCATGTGGTATCCCTTGGGGTCAGCTGTCCTGGTTGTGTCCCCTCCCAGCTCCTTGTGCCTCCCCAGCCTCCTCATTGATGGGGTGTTATGAGGAGCAGCAATGGCCTCAGCTTTGGGTAAGCTCTGCTTACCCAATAACAAAATAACAAAAACATCCCTGTGTTATCAATGCTGTTCCCAGCACAAATCCAAAACACAGTCCTATCCTATCCAAAACCAGCACAAACATAAACCTTTTAACATGAATTTCTATTTTTAAATTAACTATTTGCCTAATTAAAAATGCTTCACCTTGGCATAGATTTCTTCTAAGATTTATTTATCGTCAGTATTATAGATGCTAAAATAATTCTGAATTGAGTTATAGTCTGACTTGAACCTGTACACATGCCCAGTGAGGCTGTGGGTTGTCAGGTGAGATGCGTTAAATTCTTGTTTTCATTTTTGTTTTCTTACTCTCTTTCTCCACAAAACATGCCAAAACAGGGAAGGGGATGGGGGTGTCTACAGCAAGACCTAAAGTAGAATTGGGTTTTAGAAGTTGGGTATGCTGTTATATCACTTTTGTGAAAAGAGCTATTAGAAGTGGAATGAACTACACACTGGCATTATTTAAAAAAGTAGTAGTGTTGCATTTGGAGAGAACTGTGGTTGCTATGAGGATGCAGGCAGGCTTCAATTTGAAATAGTCTTTGTAGGTTGGTTGTAAAAATGGTTATTATTAGTAGAGTGGGTGAGGTCCTGTGTTGTAGGTAGTTACATGAAATACTATCTCATGCTGAGTTTCTGTTGTTGAGTTTCTGAGAAACATTTTGTGAACTACACTTGGTTCTGCAGATGATGGATAATTTACCAGGTAGAAAGTTGCCAAATCTTAAAGTTTTTAAAGGGTCTATATTTTTGTATCCATTATTCAGAGAGACTTTTTGCCTTTTTTGGGAAGCTAGAGGAGGCACAGATTCAAGTTCCACATGTCCTAAAAATCCTGGAAGAAGAACTAGAAATTCAGCCCTCAAGATCCCAGGATAGCTTTTTTGGAGAGCCTGCCATTGTGTGACATGTTAGCAAGCACTGGGAACATTGCCCTTCAATTCTATATGAGACTCTTTCTAGTGTCTGCTTTTATTTCTTCCTGGCTTGCTTAAAATAGAAACAACTTTAAGTCTTATTTAAATATGCAAATTTACTGCATTTGTTGTCAGTATCAAAGAAGGTGGAAGACACTAGACTTTTTCAGTTTTCTTAGACTGTTTTTGCAGTCTTGGACTTCAATTATGCTTAGTAAATTTCAGTTCATAGAAAGTGTGCTTTTCTCCAGGACTTCTGTAAAAGTTTTAGTAGTAGTAATGTTGGCAAGAGAAAGTCAAACTCAAAACTGGTCAGCAAGCAAGAGTAAAAAGCAGAGGAAAGAAGATGAAAAAAGAATGAGTAATGTTGACAGGATTGTTCTTAAATTGTGTGAAAGACATCAATGCGTAGTACAGAGAAGAGGAGCATAATTTTTTAAAGGGTTGAAGTAGAAGTGTATAATTCAAAATACTTAACATTCTGTCAAGTTACATAAACTGTAGTCTTGTTAAACTCATCTTTTCTTTGAAATACTAAAGGAGGTTGCTAAGGGGTGGGGGGATGTCAAATGAAATGGCTGCAATGATGTTATGCAACACAGTTAATTTCGACCTACGCTCTGCTTCTCTGCAGAAGAAGTTGAAGAAGAGTCTGAAACTACAATTGAGGTTGATTTGACTGATAAACAGAAACATCAGTTGAAGCACAGAGAGCTTTTCCTTTCTCGCCAGTATGAGTCCCTACCAGCAACGCATATCAGGTAAGAAGTAGTAAATACAATTTATCTGTATGTTCCGCTGGGTGCGTTGCCTGCCAGTAGCCCATCTATTGGACTGCTTCAGCCTTGTAAAAGGGTGTCATTGATCTTAGCTGAGTTGGGCCAGGATGTCCCATGAACTGCTTTGGAAGCACCTTTGGTTTTTTCCTTCTGTTACTTGATGTTTGAGTCTTAGAAGGCACAAGATTCTCAAAGCTCTTGCTTGCCAATTGATAGCCAATTGATTATCAGTTGATAATTTGGTGGAAAGTCAGTCTGTTACAGCTTTGGAAGAGCTCATTTTTTTTAGTTATTCTGCTGGCCAAAGGAAGCTTGACCATTTTGTCTGGCCTGGAAAACAGCAGATGGATTTGGAAAGGAGGCAGTGACTCATTGGTCAGATCTGCAGTTTAGGGCTCAATGCATGTAAAATTAAAATTCCTCCAACTTCATTAAATGTGAAGAAGTCATGACTGAGTTTGGCTAAATGTTGCAGAAGCATTTCAAGTATTTCAAGTATTGTTTTAAATTGTCTTTAATGCAAATGTAGGAATTTTTTGCTAAAGCTCAAAAAATGTTTGTCGACTTCTTTCTGTAAGTGATGTAGGTGCTCATGTCATCCTCTATTTAGCAGTCAGGAAACCTTTTTTTTTTGTGTTGGAATGAGGGGATGATGAATCTAGAAATGGAAAAGAAATAGCACAGTGATGGGGGGAGTCTAATTTAGTGTGAAACAATGCATTCTTACATTGCATTCTTAAGGAGTTTTCATTTTCTTATTGCATCTAGCTGTCCCCAGCTATTTCAGACTGTGTGTCTAGACGCTGTCAAAAAAAAAAAAAAAAGGTACATATTGTCCAACAGGAGAAGCACATTGTATGTGTATATCTATTTTCTCTCTTATTGGCAAATCACATGCCCATGAATTATTCTGTGTGGAAGGGACCCACAAACATCACTTGAGTCCAGCTCCTGGCCCTGCACAGCACCATCCCCAAGAATCACACCATGTGCCTGGGAGCATTTTCCAAACACTTCTTGAACTCTGTCAGGCTTGGTGCTGTCAGCACTTCTCTGGGGAGCCTGTCTCAGGCCCAGCCACCTTCTGGGTAAAAAAACTTTTTCTAATATCCAACCTAAACCTCTCTTGACACATTTCAGGACATTCCTTTGGGTTCTGTCACTGGGCACTACAGAGATGAGAGGTTGCTTATCTCTCTTGCTGACAACACAAAAACTGGAAGTTGGAAATTTTGTATTAATTTCTTGTGCTTTATTCAGCTACTTGTTCTGACTTTGAGAAAGTAATTTAACTGTCAATTTTCTGCTGCTCCAACTATAGCATGGAGATAATAATCCTGTGCAGTTTCTTTTACTTACTTTGACATTTTGATATTGAAATAAGGTATTCTCCTTGCAGAGGGAAGATTACATAGAAGAAGTATTGTAAATGTCTTCTCACCTCACAATTCTCACCTCAGCAAATACAACAGAGGTTCTCCAGTACATAGTTCACAAAGAGGGCAGAAAAACACATGAATTCATAGTACATGCCACACAGCACAGCAGGCAAAAGCAGAGTGATGACTTGCAGCTACTTTTCAGAACAGATGAATGTTGTAGGACTGTGCTGTCACGTGTTACTAAGACCTTTAGCAGACACATTCTGGAACAAGCTTGATGTTTCAACATTTTAAAACTCTGTTTTAAAAACAAACAAGAAGGCAAATAGACTATAAGGTATTCCTTACTTAGGTCTTTAACTTACTAGTGTTCACATCTGTGATTTTCAGCAGTTTTCTTAAGTTTTATTAATTAGCTTGTCCTCTAAAGAGGAGAGAAATTTTGAGAAGGTGGCACTCCTCTAGCTTTCTTCCATCAGTACTCCAGAATACTCAAGGATGCAGATATCACAGCTTCTCTGGGTGTCTGTTTTGGTATTTGATTTCTGTTGTGGTGATTTTTTTTTCCCTGTCATCTATTTGGGATTTTACTTATTGAAACTTTGTCTACTACCTTGTACTCTATCACTGCTTCTCTGAAAGAAGCCTGGCACCATCTTAGTTATCTATCTTTTCATTAGCTAATTGAACAAAGCAGTAGAATTTCTCCCTTTAGTTGGCATACCTTAAGAGTGAACAAATACAGTTTAATATCATCTGCAGACATGTTGAAAGTGTATTTTTTCCCTGGGTCAGTAACTGGGGGATACCCCCAGTAACCAGCTGCCTGCTGGACTTTGTATCACTCACCACAGCCTCTCCAGTCTGGTGGCTTTTCCAAGCTTATTGTCTACTTGTTTAGTCTGTATGTTTCCAATCTGCTTGAGGACACTGGAACACTTTGGGCCTTGCTGAAGTCAGGTTCAATGACATTCTCTGCTGTCACTGGTCTACCAAATCAGTTGCCTCCATATAGAAAGCTAGGGGATATTTGTGCAATAAAAGCCAGGGTAGCTCCATGATGTGGGCCTTTGCTCTAAGCACCTGCAGTTTTGGCCCTTAGGAAAGACTGGAGTTACAGGAGTAAATGGTACAATGGCATAGAGTGGAGATTGGAGGTTGGAAATCAGCTTTCTCCAAAGTAAGAACACAAAAACTCAACCCCTCTGGGAGGAAGAGGAGAAAGTTCAAGTTGATTTTAAGAGGATAGAGGAGGTTTTTGACAGCTACAGATCTTGACCTTTTCCCGACATCCTCAGCCAAGAAAAGTATCTAACTGCCTTTTTTATTGAAATTGAAGGAGTAAAAGAATTTTACCTAGTATGTTTTTATTAGGTTTTACTTATAAGGTTTTACTGCTTTTGTTTTATCTTTCTTCTTTTCTTAATTTTACCCTTTTAAAGTTTTTCAAACTGAATGGTAAAGGAAATTACACCTCTTTCCCTCCAAAAACCCCCTAAGGTTATTTTTGTTCTAAATACAATGATGTCTCATTTATACACCTGTTGCTGTTACTTTGTAGTTGAAGCTCCAGAGTAACTACCACGCAGTAATTTTAGTGGGTTAGATTTCTTTGATGTGCATATCTAATTCTGGAACTTTTTGGTCTGCAGCTCTGGGTCTTGAAGAATTCTGATGTAATCTGTTTGGTCTTAGTGAAATACAGTTTCATCCCTCATTCTGATATTTTTATTTTGTTATGTATACATTATATGTAACTGTTTTGATATGTAATTTGTTTTGTTAGAAATGCTGGGATTTTTTAGACTTCATCTTGTCTCCCCTTTAAATTAGATGTCACTATGCCATTTCAGTAGTTTTAGGGAGCAGCAAAAGTTTTGGCATAAAAATCATAAAAATCCGGAGAGCCAGATTTAGAAAATAATTAGCAGTGGGTAGTGTAGTAATTAAATGTGGCAATGGTGCCTTGTGGACAGAGTTCTTGCAGTGGAATGTGTTTCAGAAGGTGGAATTACCTAGCTTGTTCTCGAGTCATGGTGTGTGGCATGGAACAAGCTCATGTATCAGTCTGGGGATCAAAGACAAGGCTTGTTACCTTCCTGCCTACTTGTCAAGTTACAAGTGAAATTATTGCCTCCCCTGTCTGCTCAAATGTGTGCAGTCAGTAAAACCCCTCCAGTGGATTATCTCCTTTTTTCCTAATCCCAGCATGATGCAGATGCAGTTTTGCCAGGCTCTGTAATCCCAAATGTCCTTGTCACAGCTGTCCTGCCCACTGGACTCCCTGAGCCACTCTCCTTCATTAATGTCACACAGGGAGCGCACCCAGGATTGGTACAGGTGGCTTCTGTGAGTGGTGTCACCCCAGAGAGGGGCTGAGTTGAGCCAGTGCTGGGTACTTGGGCTCTCAGAGGTTTGAGAATTACCAAATACACCATTTTGGAAAGGCATGAAAAGTTACGGGGGGGAAAATGGTGAAAGGTGTCAGGAAGTTGAAATTATCTGCCAGTGTTGCAAAATTCACCATAAAACCTAGCATGTGGTAAAAGTGGGTTCTTGTATAAAAATCTGCAAATGGTTATCTTGTTGGAGATGCATTGGGTTATCTGACTTCTGATTTGGGCTTTAAATTTATTTTTCATTCTTAAGTTCTCAAGTGTTAAAAGGTATTAAACATATTTAGATTGTTGTAAAAGATGTATTAGTGTCTAAATTCATTTGTAATTGCTCTAAAGTTAAAAATTTCTTATGAATTGTGTAGAAGAATTTATTTATATATCAAGGTACATCTTACCATTTCAATATCTTTGCTTATTTCTTGTTTGCTCATTTGGTGTTTCAGTCTTGAGATTGAGGAGGGGGTTATGTAAGATGATGATGATGATTATATTTTAAATGTTTGGAAAGTATACACAAGCTGAGCATTTGCAGATGTCATAATAAAAGCAGGTGTGACTCTTTTGGGCTGCTTTATACATCAACAAAAACTTCCACCCCCTTCAGGGAAAAAAAAAAAAAAAGAAAATAATATTCCTTTTCTTGCATTTCATTTTACATATGTAGGATGTCTGTACATTATATAGATGTTTGTCATGATGGAGTTTGTTCAAATAACTGTAGTAAATTTTCACCCTAATCTTTAGTGGAGAGTGTTTATTCAATCTGCAATTGGATAAACTAAGTGTTTGTTTTTAGAGGATTCTATTTGTTGCTTGGCATAAACAGCAAATTCAAGTTTTCTATGCACCTATGGAAGAAAAACTTTGAGCATTGATTCTGAAATATTTTTACACATACCCTTTATTTTAAAATCTGACAAACAAGGGCAAAACCAAGAAAAGAACGCTCAAAACTATCTTAAGATGGTCATGGCTTGCTTTATTACTTCTGTTCCAGCACAGAAAGGACTTGACAAGCCTTTTAAGAATTGTGATTGCATAAGATAGTTTTATTAAAAGCTGATTAATATGACTGGGGAGAATTGAGTATTTTTGCAGAATGCCTGTGCATATGTGACGTTAAACAGCATCCAAATAGTCAGATCATGAGAAGAGTTCTTCAATTTTTATTAAGCAATTTGTACTCTCTGCATATTTTTACATGTAAAAGTATGAAAATGTGTACTTAGACTTCCAAAGTACCAGTCTATAAGGATCATTATTCTGATCATTAATGGAATTCAGAACACAGAATTAATTTTTTTTTGTTTGGTGTTTTGTTTGTTTTAGTTGTCTTTGGTGATGGTGTTTTTTTGTTATTTTGGTGGTTGTGTTTTTGGTTTTTAAATGATACCCTTGCTCTTAGGTAGACTAAGAAAACTGTGATTGGTACCACTTTGTTGACAGAAAAAAAAGTAGCTTAAGCACGTGCAATTTATAGGAGCATGCCATGCTTACAAACTGTAAGCAACCATGTGGTGCTCTTTAGATGTGTTATAAATGACTCAGTTGTTTGAAGTATCAATATTAGTGAGTCCTGATGAGATCATGAAGAAGAAAGAACAGCAAAAAGGAAAGTTGTGTGATAAAACTAAGGTGTAGAGAAATACTTTTTTTCTGAATGTGGGATTCCTTCGCTCAAAACGCAATGAATGGTCTGAAGCTCAAGACAGACACGGTGGGTCATTTTATAGTGTTACTTCTCAAGACAGGGACCTTTAGAATTTAGTGGTATTACCTCAGGATTTCCAGTTTTGGCATTCCTGGCAAACTAGAAGTTTCTGCATACAGGGTGTGTGAGTATATGTACAAATTTTAGCTATTTTTTAAAAGCTTACTATGATCCTTATAAGCTTGATTATTTTCTGGCATAAATCAGACTGGATAAGACACAAGCATAGGCATGTGCTTACCTAATCATCTGGATTGTTAAACAAGGTATTACTCCCTTCTGGGCTGAGTTTATTTGGAGCAAAGGGATTTTTGAAGCATGTCTGACTATTTTCTTCTTTTTTTTTTTTTTTTTCTTTTTTTTTTTTTTCTTTTCCAATGAATTCTAATTAATCTTACTTGAATTAAAATAAAAATTCAATTCAGGACAGAATCTTGCTTTCGTATGTGGTCAATAGCCAGTACTTGTAACAGTGTAAGAAAAAGTGTATTTATCAGTGGAAAACTGTCACTTAAATATCTGATAATCAGTACACATTTCACTGTAGTCACATAATTACAAAGTAGGAGCCTTTCACAGGGTGCAAAACTTTTACTTTCAGTTGCTTGGAGTGGTGTGTATTGCTTCTGAGCTGGGCAGCTTGTAATGGACTTGACCATCTTAAAGGTGTTTTCCAACCTAAATGGTTTAATGAATGCATGGAAAATCATTCATAACCAGCTTCCTGTGGTTTTGTTCAGTTCATGTGCATCAGTGCTGCTGTGCTAAAAGGCAACAATTCATTTACTTTTTAGCATGAATTAATCCTTGGAGAAAAAATATCAATGACTTGAGATTTCAACAATGCAGTTTCCAGTTTACAGAAAGTACATCTACAGTTATGCTTGTTTTGAGAGATCAAAATATGTAGTTTTACTGTGGCCACATTGAGAAAATATTTACCTTTTAATTACTTTTAAATCCATGTCAGTTGGGCACAATTGCTTCAGGAGACTGTAAATCTTACCAATTTGGAATGGAAAAAATTAGCACTCCAGCTCTAAAATTAAAACTCTGAAGTTTTTGACTAAGAGCAGTATCAAAATTCTGGGCCATCCCAGAATATAGCCATCATATATGATGTCATCATATGATCTATGCACATACTTAGATGCCAGGCATTTATGAGTTCATTTAGATGTGCATAAATTAGTTTGCTGTGCATTCTGTGTTTGATTTTATTTGATCAAGTGTGTGCTATCAGATAATACCAAGTATATTGATTTCTCTTTTGGCCACAGATACACAATCTTGTACTCTTTAGAAGGTTGGTATTATTTTGTCAGAGGCACAGATCCTAGTAGTAGTAACCTATCAAATATTTTTTGTTTGTTGTTTGGGTTTTCTTCCTCATGTTTCAGATGGCTCTGTAAATGAACAGAGACAAACTTGAGCCAATTAATTATGAATCAATACAATGCAGATTATTTTTGGTCAATTCTAGATATTGATTGAATATTTTAAAAGTCAGATTGTAGTTAGGGGGATCTATTATAGGTTTAAATCACTATGATGTTTTTGGGGTTTTTTTGTGGTTTTTTTTGGGTTGGTTTTTTTTTTTTTAGTGTTATGCAACAGCTCCCCAGTTAATCTCTTTGCAGTCTTGAGAACTTGATATTTGCTATAAAGACATTGGTATGTGTCTGTCAGCATCATTCTGTGCCCCTTAGATTGTGCTTGAAAGTAAAATACACAAGTACTTTTAGTACTGGCTTGCTGTGACTGGGGAATCCATTTCATACAATTAGTAGAAGCTCTTTCGACTTTGCAGTTCCCACTCTGTGGTTTGGTGATCATCATTACAGTGCAGGCTGCTTGTAAGGGATCAAGACTTGGCTCAAAGTGGGTGTTTGATTGGAAATCTTCAAAACACTTTCTCATTTAAGACAGTTCAGGGAAAAAGGTGGTGTTATTTCAGGTAGCTCTCTCCTCCTTTTACTCAGTATCTGTATATTTTCCCCTTACTTTTCTCCCTTTATGCTGGATGTGTGAAAGATTGCTCTGGAGTTCTACTCCTGTACCTGCTCCTTTTTATCCTTCTTCATTATGTACCTTCATTTGAGTTTAATCTCTGATTGTCATTGAAGTTACAGCATATGTTAAAATCAAATCAGATTTTTCTCACAAGCATAATATTTCCCAATATTCTTTCTTGTTATTTTAGACTGTCTAGCTAGTGACTCATGCTTCTATGTTCCAAATGTCTGCTGAGACACTAACATTTCTTGATGCAGATCATCAAGCTACAATTGGTATATATCTGTACAAAATTATCCAATGTAATTCTGTTGTTTTCAGGAGGGCAATTGATAATTGTTATTTCCAAGTCTCTGGGGTTGTGCCTGCACATGTGTTTTTCTTTCTTCAGCTTGTATCTGAATTAGCAATGCATATAAAGTTTCATTGACTTGGTGGGAATCCAGAGCAATGAGTTCTGAGAGTTTTTGCACTGCATCATTATCACCCAGGCTACATCTGCTTTCCAATAGGAGATTTTGTTGGTGTGGTGTGGCAAGCACATTTGTCTCTCTCTCAGGATTTTTTATTGAGGTGCACAGAGAGAAATGAAAGAGAAAACAATTTCTATTTCTGCTCCTTGTTTTTCTCTTGTGGAATGTGTTTGGAGAATTGTTTACCCAGAGTGATCGCTTGGTTGGATCATGGTGGATTGTTTGGCCCTGATGGCCAATCGGATCCACCTGTGTCTGGACTCTGGAGAACAGGGTCATGAGTTGTGAGTTAGTGAGATATGATAGAGAAAGTAGCCTGTAGTATTTTGTATCCTCTTTTATATAGCATATTAATGTATTATAACATAATTATAATAAAGAAATCATTCAGCCTTCTGAAATGGAGTTAGACTTCATCATTCTTCCCATTGGGTTCACCGACATCTACAACAGGTGTGGTACTCAACCCATGAAGATGCCTTTCACAGTCTTATAAATCATGCTAGTTAAAGGGCAGCAGGTATTTTGTTTCTTGTAATTTCTTTTTTTTTTTTTTTTTTGCATACCTCCTCTTCCAAGAAATTCTTCTTATTTTAAAAAAATTGTATCTCATGGGCTGTCTTACTCATCTGGTGAGAATGTGAAGAAATAGCCTGCAAGAATAGCAGAACAGGAATCATGGAGGCTTCCACTGGTGTAAAAGTTAGGGCTGAAATGAACAGGCACTGTAAAAGATGAGGCAGTTGCTGTTGATTTTGATTAATTTTGATAGTTTTAAAATAAAAGTGTTTGCATCAGCTTTTTAAAATTTTCATAAAGATTTTAGTCTATATTTTTGATTACTTTAAGGAAAAGCTCGTTAAAGAACAATTGCCTAGACAGTGCAAACAAGGAGGCATTTCATTCAATCTTCTGGGCAATTTGTTTTGGTCTAGGTTTTTTAACCAGATATTTTGATAACATTTTCTGGTGTAATAACCTTGGTACAACTTTTTTTCATGCTACTTAAACTCTTGAGCTGGTTATCATCATCTTTTGCCTTCATTGTAACAGATTAGTAAGGGCAGTCTTGTCCTTCTCTCATCTAGATACTGATTGTTGTCACATTGTTGTCTGAAGTAAGACATTCCTCTGTTGGGTCTACTGAAACATGGCACGTTTTTATCTTAGTTTTCAAGATCTCTTAGGTCTTAGCTCAGCTTGCTCGCTGTGAAATCTGTCCTTCAGGACTGGATGGTAACTGACATCTCATGTAGAGTGTTGATTTTCATGAACTCCATATTGAATTGTCCAAAACAGTCTGACCTATGAGTCTCAGAAAGCTGTCACTTATTTTTTAGAATTTAATTATCCTTTTCTTTACTCCATGGTAAACAGCCTCCCACCCATCCCAAGAAAAACAGTTCTGTAAAACAAGGGTGGTGGGAAGGGGGAACAAATCCTTATGTGCCCTACAATGAGACTTCTATCTACCTTGATAACTAGTGTTTCTTACCATTTCCTTTTAATCCTCATTATTGTCTCTGTGCTTTGAGGTTTTGGCTGTAGATGGTTAGAGTTTTGTTTTTGGGACTTCATGGTCCTGGGTTTCTGCTAGGGCTGTGGATAAAACCCTTTCCTACAAAATCATTAAGGCACTTTAGAACTAAAGTTTTGGGTTTTTTTTTCTGGAGAGAGAGAGTCTCATTTCTGTATTGTAACAGAAGGGCTTCCCTGAAGTATGGAGGTAGGCTGTAGTCGTGGAAAAATAGCTTGTCAGGCATCCCTTAGCTGATGGGTGTAAATGATCAGGAATTGTCAACTCAGTGGTGAAGTCACCTGGAACATACAAAAGAAATATGCAAGCAGACAAAAGCTTCTAACAAATGAGAGTGAAGGAAGGTGTAGCATGTGAAAAGAGCTTTCACGTGATTAATGCTTTAAGGAAAAAAGTTATGAGTTGTGGCTCTGGTTACTAGGACAGGAGAAGAAATTGAATCCTAAGAGGTTTATATGATAGAAGCTGGCAATACCATGAGCCAATATTTATAGGCGAGTTTTATTGTCTCCTTTTACTGCAAGACCTCTAAATTACTTTCTGTTGCTGGCTGATTTAATTATATAATAAGTTTTGTTGGCATTGTTGTCAGCTCAATGGAACAACTCTTTATTTGTGACCAGTTTAAATATGAAGTACATCTAAGAGCAGAAAGGATTCTGAAAGCACAACTTAATCTCATCAAAATTAGGTTGTAATGAAGACATAAAAGCTGACTTACTTTTTTGGTTACTGTTATTTCTGCATTGCTGAGGTTGCTTAAACTTTCCCTCAACATTACTACAAGATAAATTTTGCCTGATTCTGTAGGAAGCAAAAAACCAAAATTTCTGAATAGTTTTAATTTGAGAAAAAGGTAAAAATCAGACATGTCATCTTAACATTTAGACCTTCTGATGCTTTTAACTAATAATTCACCCTGATGATGCCAGTTAAGTCAAGAATGCTGCTTGTTGGAGGAATACAGCTTAAATCAGAGAATCGGAGTTACATAAGAGAAAGAAGGTTTCATATGTGGAAAAATAGTAGACAACTATTTATTTATTTATGTAATTTTTTGAAACTGGGCAATTCTTTGCAATTTTTACCTGAGTTCAATTTAATGATGCATTTCAGGCAGGAGACTCCAACAGAACAATGAACCTGTATTGTATGACAATTGTATGACACTAATCTGAATAATACTCAAAATGTAAAGACAGTAGGATTTCTGAAAGAAGAGAGTATAATTTTATTTTGATGTGTAACTGATTTTGTAATCTGCTAAATGCAGCATACACTCTCATTTATTTTTGTAGGTAGCTAGCTCCCCCTTTCTTTTTTCTGTCTAGTTTGGAGCAGTCAGACTTTATGCTGTTATAATGATTATTTATTTGATATAGCTCTATCTTTCCCAGTTATCTTAAATAATTTAAAAGCATTAAGGAATAAAGCTCCAGAACATTGTAAGGAGGAAAATATTATTTTTGAATCCAGAGAAGCTATGGGTTCTCAGATACATCCCTTAAAAAACAAACTCCCAAGTTATATTGTAATGTGATTTAAATGACATTAGCTTTTTCTCCAGGGCTTTTGATTATTGTATTGAGTATTAAAGAACAGATGAAAAGTACAGTGGTTGTTGGAGAATATTAAGGGGCATATTACTGCAAATCAATATTCACTCAAGTTATTACCTTAGTATCCATGATTGAGGGGTGCTCAGTGTTCATGCTACAATGAACTAGATGCTTGGTTCAGTCCAGCAGAGCATTTGCAACTATACAGAGAAGCTTTTCCTCTGATGGGAAAGAGCGAGGAGGAGTTAAACATTCTAAATCACTTTTATTAAGTATTGTAGGTTTCTAGATTACAGAAATGGGTAACTGTAATATAGAGAATTAAAAGTAGAAAGACTTCTGTAATCTGTTTTCAAACGTGAGTTTTGTTGTTGTTTTTTTTTTTTGTTTTTATTTTAGTGTCTACTCTAGGTCTAGTACTATCTCCATTAAGACACAATGACAAGAGATCATATATGCATACAAAATGTTACCTCTGTGTGACTGCAGCCATTAGATGGTTAAAGTTCTGTACAAAGAAATCTAGCATCAAATAGAAACTCACTCACTTAGAAGACGTGCTGCAGGGGCTAATCTTGTATCTTAATGAAATAAAATGAATTTTTTAGCGGACCAGCAATAAAAGATGAGGTTGATCTATAAAATACTTTTGCAGTCACGATGGCAGTGGAGCAATCAATGCCTCTGTGGTAATTGAAGTTAAAAAAGGGCAGGCCGTAGTGGAGAGAGTGGGCACACTCGAGCTGTATGGAATAGAACCAGACTGGAAAGGTAAACTCCTGGTTAGCCTTTTAAACTAAAAAAAAACCCCAATAAAACATTAAAATAAAGTTAGAAAACTGACTTCATGCTACAACACAATTAATTTTTAGAAGTGAATGCTCTGGAATTATCAAGGCTAAAAGCTTAAAGAAAGCCTTCAAAGAAAGACGTGATGGGGTATCTAGAAGGTTTCCTACTTCTCTGCTGCAGGAGGATTTTCCTCCGCTGTTGTGGATTGCGGTCAGAGTTTCCTCCCCTCTCTTCCTGTTTTTCTTTGGTAGTGTGGTTCTCCTGACAGGTGTGACAATGAAGAGAAACAGGACAGTAATGAGTGGCTTACCCCCCTTTCCCAGGATGCGCAGTGGCAATGAATAACACATTAGCTGGGTATGTTCACTTAATGATCAGCCATTAGCAACTGGCTTCTAATGCCTCTGGTTGAGCTTAGAGTCAGCACTCGCTGACAAAATGGGTATGTTATCTTAAAATCAAGAAGGTCTCTGCAAACAAGTATTCTTTCTCTATTTGTGTTCTGGTCTGTTCCATGAGGGAAGATGGGGGATGGGTGTTCTGGGCATATTTCCTGTAGCTGGATGTAAAAGGCCACAGGAACCTCCTGGCAAATACCAACTAAACTGAGTAAAACTTTGGTGCATGAAATACAAGGTGCTGTTTGTAAGGAGTAATAAATATATCTTCATATATATATATATATACATATACAAACATAAATAAATAAAATGGTAGTTAAGTTGTAAACTATAACATAAAAATGTGAGTTGCTAGCAAGGTGATTCAGCACACTTAACATTTTTCGTCCACATCCATGAGTGTTTCTTTAAAATACCATTTTTTAAAAATAATTCTGCAGGCTATTTGCAGAGAAGCTGGAGACAGAGAAATTTGAGGCAAGGCAATGCTGGGGGAGATGGGATGAGAAGGGAAGGAGGGTGGTGGGATTGAAGTCCCAAAGCATTCATTGACTACTTATGTTACACATGGGCAGGTCTGTACCACTACTGGGCAACAAGAGCCTCCACGGAAATGTGGTCATTAGCCTTTTAATGTGGGCATGGAAGAAACTAATAGAACTATGATTCATTATTAAAAATACTTCCATTCAAAAGTGCTTTGTTTTTACAGCCTTAAAAGTGAAGCCTTATATTCTTTCTAGTTTAGGTTATCTGTTTTCAAATTGTTCACTGAAATTACTGGAGATAAGTCACTTGGAGGTGATGTTTCTTTAATCCAGGCCTTTTTATTAATTGTGTATGTATTTATTGTTTGCCATTGTACCTCTTCTCTTTTTTTGCCTTTCCATTGCTGAAATTATTTCCCAGTTTGATGGAACTCCAATGTACTTGAATGCTTGAATCTGTACAGCCATTTGTTTTGTTGCTTTTATGTTAATTTTGGTATTATTAAAGTATGACAATGTTGATTTTTATATATTTTAATGGGTTTATACTTTTAGTGCAGAAGTTTAAAGTATATTTAGATTGCTCTCTTGTAAGTAACTCTGTACTTGAAGTTTGAACATTTACAAAGTAACTATTCTTGCTTATGTTTGTGTAGGGGAAAATGCAGCGTTGCACTTCTGAATGAGACAGAATCTGTGCTGTCATACCTGGAGAAAGAGGTAATTGTGATTGCTATTCAAGAAAATATTGGGATAAGTTTATTTTTCTTTCTGTATTTTTAACAAATGGGCAAACAATGCTTTGAAAATCATATCTTGGATGATAGGTTAGAAAACTCATGTTGTTCACAACACTGATTTGAACAATATTATTGGATAAAAATTTAATTGACACACTTAAATGATAGGTTTATTATGAATCTGTTTGTATTTAGAAAAGAATTAATTTAAAGTAATTAATATGGCATCTTACAGATGAAAATATAGAGATGTTTTCCTGTAGCAGATGCTGAAGGGGGAATTCACATGGTACTTTTTTTTTCCTCCTTATTTTTTCCTTTTTCTTCTTTTATTATGTAGAAAGTATCTCCTCATCTTCTGGAAGATACTTAGGATGCTTAACTTTACCAGAGAGGAAAAAAGTTCCCCAAGAATTTGAAAAATTGCAAAATGCCTTTAAAATAAACATGTTTTTCTTTGGAATGTCTTAATATAACATCAGGAAGGCAGTGTTTTCTAACTGAAATTAGCATGTCTTTATTTTTAAATTTCTACACCAAACCACTGATAATCAGTAAAAAGATTTTTGAAAGCAGGACATGGCCTATACTTCTGTGAATATACCACATTTGCCAATACTGTTTTAGTGCACGAGAAGGGTTTACACAGGCAGTGGTAAGTTTTTTTTTTTGAGATTAATTTATAATGGAAAGTCAGTATGGTTGAGATATTTATGAGTGCAAACTTGTTAAATTCAGAAAGCAGTTAACATTAATTCTCTTCAAATCCACTGATTTGTACAAATCTTTTAATTATTGCTTTGTTCTGAAGTAAGTTCTAACAATGAGAGAGGTCGTAATTAACTCTTTAAAGGCACTCATGAAACATCCGTATTATGTAAAATAAAGATTTATGTACCAAATCTGTGTTCTGTAAAGGATGCAAATTTCCAAATGGAAGGTGTTACAAGTTTGCAAACCCAATTTTAAAAATTATTATGCTGTTGCAAATATGTCTCTTTTTTTTAGGATACTTTTTTTTATTCATTGGTGTATGATCCATCATTGAAAACACTTTTAGCAGACAAGGGAGAAATCAGAGTGGGGCCTAGATATCAAGCAGATGTGCCAGACATGCTTGTGGAAGGTAAATACTTGATCTTTGATTAGTGAAAAAAAAGTCCTCGTATTGCATTATTGCTCATTCTGACTTCCTGAACTAAGCTAATACATAGAGGCAGACTAAGTAAGATGGTAGGTCTGAGAAAATTTATGAACACCAGTAGAAATTATGGAAAAAGAAAGAATACTTGAATAGCTGTTGAAAATATGTCTGTTTCCAGTCTGTGCATAGGCATTTGATATTTGTTTAGTTATATGGTCTGATTAGTTATTTAAGATAGGCTGCATTGAGAGCAGATGTTAAAGACCAACCCATTTGTAAAATATTGGCATTGTAGTAAAACAAGTGAAAAAGATATTTCTTCTTTCCCATTTAAAGCAAACAATGCATAGAGAATTCAGGTCTTTGTGTCTTCTTATTTCAAAATATTGTCTTTTTTTAAAGCATATTGTCTGTTTTGTACTTTGTAGCCTTGGCATAACTTTAAAATCACTGATATTTTTAAAATTTTATTGTATTTATTTATAACCTAGCACAAATACCTACACCTCAGTCTTTTGCTACATAGAACTATTATTTTAAGCAAAATTTCAAGTAAAATAATTATTTAATGTTTGGATCATATTTAAGAAGCATGAGTAACTGTGTCTTGCTATGTTTACAACTGTATTTGCTAATTAAATTAAAAAAAAAAGTTTCTTTGTAAATATCTAGATTTAGATACTGTTTTCAAGAGTCATGGTATTTATTCTTTAAAAAGAAAGGATTATGTGAGAAGAACATCGCTTGCAGTAAGTCCAAGAAGTACTGATTGCCTCAAATATATATATTTGTAACCTTATATATTTGTATTTTCTATTCATCATGATCTACGGGTTTTTTTTGCTGCTATACTTTTACTTGAACAAACCCCCCTTATTTCTAATTTCTACAGACCTTATTTAATAAATGTATAAAGCAAGAATAATTTGATTTCTGGCAAGTGGCAGATTATTTTACAATGACTGCTATTTAATAGATCACCTGCATTATTATTCTGACTTTTCTTTTAATAACCAGAAATAGACTATAGGAAGTCACTTCAGGTTTGTTTATAAAATGTACAGGCTTGTTTCAGCACAGGTTTATGAGTAGATTATGATCCACTGCTGTTCTTGCTGTGAAATGTTATCTGCCATATGGAAAAAAAAACACCCTATAGATGTTCATATGCTCAGGAAGATAGCCATTTTCACATTAGCCCTCTGGCAAGCTGTCTCAGTGTGTGTGAGAGGCAACTGCGAAGTACTGATCTGATTCCCAAGTATCTGGTTGAACTGTAGGGTTTTTAGGATAAGCTAGGGTTGTCTGCCAGGCAGGAATTCTTCTTACTTAAATTACTAAAGACAGAGGCTAATTATGAAATAGTGAATACTACATATAAAGGAAAATTTTTCCTGTTCAAATTTTACTTATTTGATTTTTTCTAAAGTTAAAATCCATATTAATTTAAACTGAAGTTACCAAGTTCTTCTGGAGCTTAACGTTTTGAGTTTAGTCCTTGGTTTAGTTAAAATGAGTAGATAATCTGTCTCATACATAATTAAGATAGGAATTCACTGTGTGTTACTGTCTTCTTTTCCTCATGCCCCACTAACCTCCAAAAAATGCAATAAGTGGTGCAGTCTTCTTGCTGCCTTTAGTAGGAAATAATAATCCATCAGAGCTGAGAAGCATGAAGCTGCCCACAAACCAAGGATCTAGAGCACTTGTAGAGCACTTGAGAGGTTCAGTTGGATTAATCTGCACTTATTTCAAGTCGCTGGTGGAAAAAAGAGTTTGGTTTTGGGAGGATAAAAATATCTGAATTATAGTAGTTTGGACTGATTTTTTTTTTCCTGAATGTTTCCATAGCCCTCTGACCCCCCAGGAAAAACAAAAGATGATTCAGCTGTTGCTGTGTTTTTATGTAAGCTGACAGCATGGAAGTTAATCCATTCACTGTCAAGCCTTTTCTTTCATAAAAACAAATCCAAACAATGTTTAAAATTAATAGATTAGAAAAGTTATATTTGGACACTATGGGATTCTGTGAAGATTTGTTGTCTTTATGTACATTTTTCAGCCTGTAATGATAAAAGTGGCTAGTGATCTGTGTCTCCAAATTGTTATGCTCTAATGTGTAACTCTTTAAAAGTGTAGCGCCATCACCTGAAATTAAAAGAGAGAATTTAGGCAACATCTTGTCAGTTTGGAAAAATCAGATTTTATATCATCTAATAATGGTATTATTAGATGATATCAAATAAAAAGCATTCCTGAATTTCACACATAAAACTTGTTCTGTAATCTAAAGGAAGAATACCTTTTTGAAGGTGTATGGTAGGCAAAGTTTATATTTACAGAAAATCCCCAAAGCAAACAAAGAAAACTATAAACAAATCAAATATTCATACACCATCAGTTGTTTTATTTTCAAGGTTACTGGCATATAAATCCAATTCAAATGACTAAAGACAGTTTAGATTAGCTTCCAGAAGACCAGCCACAACATGGCTGAAAAGAAAAAGAAGTTCCACAAACATGAAATCAATTTGTTTTAAATACAGTGATGAATTCTAGTAGATTAAAAATTCAAATTTCTTGCACTTTCTCCATATTGTGATAACTTATGTTTTATCTGAATAGACTGGTGTTTTTTTTTTTTTTTTTTTTTTTGTGTGTGTGTGTATTGGACAACTATGTGTGGTTTTTTTAGGAATAGATTTTTTTTCCTTGCATTGATATTGCCATTTTTGCATCCTTGAGTAGAATGTACTGCAAACCCAGGTGGTTAGGTCAAACTTTGGATAATGCAGCATACCTGCTTCTCCCTGTCCCAGGGGTGTATTGGATAAATTTATGTTGCTCTTTAATTTTTGAAACAAAAAGAAGATCTACTTTCAAAGGATTTAAGCTTAAAAGGTTTATTAAAATCAAGATGCATGATAAAGTCTTCCAGATTCAACTGTTTTCTGTTTTTCCACTTTAGGATACGTTGAAGCATAAATCCTTTACAAAATTGCAGTAAGCAAATGTAAACAAAGTTTAAATTTGGTTGAAAATGCGTAAGCTTTGTAAATCCATGCCACTTTTGTTTGTAATGGTGTAGCTAAATCGCTTAGATCACATATTTAGTGAAGACTGTAACTTTGGAGAAAGACCAGAGCAGATTTCTTTCCACAGTCTCTTCCGGCTTTTGTTGTTACCATTCTTGGGAGTAAAACTTGGGAGTAAAAGTTGTCAGGTTTGAATGATCTTATGGTTGTGTGAAGTTTTTCACCCCCCAGTGCCAAGTGTTACAGTCTGTCTATACTCTAGTTTGATGATTTTTTGAGGTTTTTTAGTTGCTTTAAATATACTGGAAAAGAGGAGACTGTTCTACAACATTGACTCAAATTCTGGCTAGCAGGATGCTGAAGAATGTCCTTTCTTTGTTTTAACAACACATTCTCCAGTGGCTTATTCTGTGGATGTAGCAGCTTGTTTTCACATCTGTTTCCAGTGTGGGATAACATTCTTCTCCTCTGTGCAAAGCAAGAATAAAAAGGTTTATCTCTGAGAATCAAGAGCATGAATTTGGGCAAGAAGTATCTCGTTTCTGTGGAGCATCCCTACTCCTCAGTACAGGAGCAAGGTATCTGGTTCTCTGCATGTGATGGCCAGAGGCTGCTGTGTGGTACACTCACCTACAGTATTTGATCAACAACGTATAAAATCTGTGACTAGTAACTTCAATAAACAAAGCTAAAAGCCCTAAACAATCAAGAACAAAACCCTACACAGTGTTTGTTCAGGCAAGTCGTTATTATTATTGTTACTTGGTTACGAGGCATACTTTTAGAAGTTGTTCTGAATATGATCAAATTGTTGTCACCTTTAACTAGCAGATTTTATTTAGTCATGTTTTGTGTACAGGGAGATTGCACCCAGGCAAGCTAGTTTAGATTCTTGGTAGACTTTTATATAACATTGATTCTTACTTGTCTCACAGCTTTAAAATCCAAATGTTTTTAAAATTCTGGCGTTTCAGCCAGTGTCTCCTGCAGTGGAATAATTGATGCAGTGACAGGTTGTTTTACATGGTTGGCTAAAAACCAGGGAATGAGAGAGAAAAAGTGCTAGCGTGGCATTCGGGATATAGTTTGTGAAGTAGGATAATGCTTAAGAATGGGAGAAACGGGGAAACTTCTTTGCTCTGTAGGAGTTCATCTAATGCATTGTTTTTCCTGTCACGTGCCTATGCTGCTCTCTCTGTCCCATGCATACCATCATAGGCCTAACTGCAGCTGTCACACAATTTAAATTCATTTGCACTAAATTTAAATGCATGACAGCTTAGCTAAACAAATACAATTGAAGTCATGTTGCAAACAGGGAAGCCAATTGTTTACAGTAATCTCATTGGCCAAATCAGTAATTTCTTAAGTAATGCTTACTTTCATTCATTCATGGTGTTATGAATCAAGTGGCAAGGCTGCAACCAAGTCAAAAAAAGGTCTTCTGTCTGTCAAATCTCTATTAAAACTTCTGAAGCAAAGGATATTTTCTAAACAAATTTTACAAAAAAAATTATCATGGCTGCACGCTGGGCATGATATGTAAGTCTAATGAAACTGTCTGCAGTAATTCTCTGGCAAAAAATATCCCAACCAAACAATTGTATTTTTGAGAAAATTATTACAATTTAAAATAACGGCTTTCTATGATTTGTTTTTAAAAGTAATTTGTCAAAATAAATTCTCTGATGTTTCATTTGATTTTGTGTACCAGGATTTGGTAGAACAGTGTGATGCTAGTCACTCTAAGATATTTAAGTGTTGAAATCAGGGTTTTCAAAAAAGCAGCCAGCCAGTGTAGGAAGGACCTTGCTGAATCAGACCATCAGTTTATCCCTGCAGGAGATCTTGTCATTTGGGATTTCTTAATTTTCTTAAAATTTGTTTGAAGCCTATTAGAAATCCAATAGGTTGTCACTTTTAGCTTCCTCATGGACCTCTATGATCCTTTTTCAGTACTTCAGGATTTTTCTTTATAAAAAGCCTGTTGACCACTGTGTCTTGGTTGCAATTTTGATTAATTTGGCTAGCATAGCTGTCAGCCTTGACTATCCTTAGTAGCTCACATTCCCTCCTTCACACCCTAGGTATAACAGAACTTGGTTTGAGCTCATGTATCTCGATTAGTAGCTGTTGTATTCCTGAGACCCTGTAGAAATCTGGAGAGAATTCCTGTCCAACTCAAGTAGCTCATTAGTGTTCATAGTGTATAATTGTTCTCTAACCTCTCCTATAGATGCATCATTTTAAGGTGAATTTTTGTATCTCTCATGATGCACATGAACCTTTCCACTTCTGTCCAGTCATCACAAATGCAGAAAATTAATTTGATTCCTCTTCCAACAATTAATTTGCATTTATTTTATTTGCTTCCTTTTTAAATAGCTCACATTGTCAGTGTCTTGGACTCTGTGGTAGTTTATAGACCTTTTGACTCTATTGAAAGTCTGAGAAGACTTTAGTCATTTTAATGTCCTAAATTAGATTTAGGACATTAAATTCGGACAATGTTGCAGCAAATAAGAGGATAAAAGAAAAGTGACAAGAAAAGAATTAACCCCATATCTAGTAATGTGCCTCAATGACAAGGACCGCTTTCTCCCTCTCTAATGTGAGATGTCTCTAATTTTTTTTCTAGCTGGAGGGAAAATTACAGTGTATGAAATGACCCTTGCTCATATTTTTCATAAATATATGAAATTTATTTGGGAATGAAGGGGCTGAGAGGAGCAGCTCTGTGGGAGAGCCCTGTGGTGCTGGCAGGCAGTGAGGGGATGTCAGCCAGCAGTGGGGTCTTGTGTTCCCCTGGGCAGCATTCCCAGCAGCCGTGTGCGCACGGTTATCTGAGCAGGGGAAGTGTTTATTTTTAAAAGTTTTTTTTTTTATATAATGGTGTAAGGTTTAGTTAACTAAACAGATTATCTAACTATAATTTTTTTTTTGAGTTTGGTAATATTTTTTGCAATTGTCGTATGTCAACTCACCACTAAATGTGGATTTTTTTTTTTTTTTTTTTTTTTTTTGTCAAGGTTGAGATTAAATGTGTGAGTTGGTATTTTTTATTTGGGCTTGGAAGTTTATTAGTTTTTATTTATATTGTAGTCTTAGAAGTTGTGAGTTCTGTACTGTTTTATTAATAATTTATAAAATGGAGTTGTATTTTTCTTTTTATAAGGTTTTTTAAAGATAAATTGTTTAATTAAGAAATGATAAATTATTATTTTTAACTTGATAACTACCTATTTGTGACTTGTAATATGGATTTTTAATTATACAATACTACTTAAACTCGTGAAGAAGAGGGTGAAGAAGAAGGTAAAGAAGAAAGATTAGCGTCTGCTTTAAAACTTCTATCTTTTATATATATTACTATATCTTAAAAGTTTAAACTCTCTATGTGATATTACACAATTCCATTCAAACTACGCACTCATAATCTCAGTTTTATCATTCAATTTTGGAAACTGTCTCTACTGCTTCAGGTTAAATGTGGTGTTTTCTTGGGGGTCAGTGTCTGTTAATACAGAAAGTTTAAAGTTCTCAGCAGCTAGGGCTCCAGCAGGGAAGTGTCTGCTAGGGATGTTTCCTGCGTTAACTGCCTGGGCGCAGCAGCTCCTCTGGGCTCGTGGTGCCTGCTCTGAGGACTCTGAGTGCGCAGCAAGTCAGGTAGAGCCAGGCCTCCCAGGGCAGAGTGGAGCCATGGCAGAGAGGGACACGGGATAATGGATGCAGGAAGGGTTAGCGTTGATTTGGGAAATGAGTTTTCAGTTTCCCTGCAGAGGTATGTGGGAGGAGACAAGCGGCAAGACACTGACTAGTATGATGTGGAATGATGCGGTTTAAAGGTTTATCCGGAGAACTGGCAGCTAGTCTTAATTGAATACCAAGTGCCGGGCTGTTTGCAAGTTCCTGTTTTAATAGCCTGGAGGGGTGATCTTGCTAATGGTCCCCTCCCAGCTGCAGCCCTCTTCCCAGCCCCGAGCTGCTTATCTCTTGCATCTGGGCTTGAAAGGAGATCTTAGGGAATTTATGGAGCGGGGATCTGACACAATTGGGTTCTCTCTGGCCATTTAAAGCAATACAAAGAGTGTGGACTGGGCAAGGAAGAGGAGTACCCCCTACTAAGACATACAGAAGAGGAATTAGAGTCTCTGAAATGGAAGAAGCAACCTGTAGGAAAGATGTTCTGTTCAAAGCTTTTTTTTTCTTCTAGTAAATAAATTTGTAAACTAAATGCTGGAGTCCCTCTTGCACAGCTGAAAATACCCAATGAGTGCCTAAAAATAGCACTTGCTGTGCAACTGATTTCATCTTTGAAGGCAAGGCATTTTAGAATTAATGCAGTTCAATTAATTGAGTGCTTAATAGGAAGAAGGGGAGCAGTTGGACAAATTTAAGCTGCAAATTTTGGATGACAAACAGAGAAACTATTCAAAGTTTCTAAAATTTTTCTGTTTAGAAGAAGAATATATTAATTCCTTTAAGGATGGTTTCTAAAGTCTTCGTTGTTTTTGTGCTTTTTACTGCAACTCCATTGTAGGAGTATGTTGTTTTAATAGACATAGCAAATGTAAACTATTAAACTCAGAGTTCAAGCCTTTTAATGTTTGGGAATATTGCAATTTCAGGATTTTAAGTTTAAACATGATTAAAAGAGGCAGATGAGAAACTCATTTACAATCCTTTTGGATTTTTAATATTATGAAAGCTCAGGATTGTTTAGACTTGGTGTATTGTGTTGTCTGGTTCTATAAATGCTTTCTGTGTAATTAAATCTTTTTTTATTTATTTAATTGATGAAAAATATACCTTAGAATAGTGAAACTCAACTGTAATCTCATGAGGAGGGATCTGCTTTTTTTACTTTGTGGTACATAATTGTTGTGGTACATAATTCTCCCATTTATTATTTGACCCACTGCTGAGTTTAAAAGTCACTCATACAGACAGAGACCTGCAGCAGTCATTTGAATGGTGCATCTGATTCTCTTGTCAAAATCTGTGTGCTGGCTTATTTCTCTTAGTATTGATGTAGTTGCAATGATTTAATTCTGTCATGAGAAGATAATAATCAGTCCTTTTTAAAAACCGTTGATATGAAATACTTTTAGAAGCTTCTGTATTCAAATATTTCAATTAAAAATTGGACAGTCAGATACTCTGGAGACAGATAATGTGTGTCTGTGAGAAATATCTGGCAGGAGAAACAAATATTGTGTCTTTATGTCCTATTGATTTCCAGAAAATATGGTCTGTAATTTGTGCTAAGTAGTCACTTTTTTGACAGTTGCTGGCTATTAAGGGGACGCATTAATACAGTAAGTAGTTCTTAAAAATATAATTCAGAAAATATTGCCTTTTTTCCTGAGTTCAGTGTTTCACAAATATTATCTGTCTAACCTTTTGTATTTAACTGGCTTTAAAAAATCATGAGGCCTCATAATTTTGAGGCCATGTTAGTGTTTCTTTTGTGAGTGAAACAAAGTGCCGTTACAAGAATAAATAAGTGGAATCAGAGTAAACCCAGTTGCTTAGGTATGATAAAAGGAAGAGTTGCTTTTCTTGTGCACACACAGAAGGTGACAACAGCAGCACCTTTAGGCTCTTCCATAAGCAGTATGTGAGGGAAAGGTTTTTGTGGAAAAAGCTGTCAACCATAAACTTATTTTTGGATGGGCTTGAGGAACTAGTGCGTCTACTTGCTTGCATACCTCCCTTGTTCTACATACAGCAAATTGGGAGTTCTCAGTCAGTGTCTAAAACCAGGTTTCTTGTCAATTCAAGATGACTTTATGGGATCCACAGAGCAGAAAGTAAAGCTCAAAGTCTGAAATAAAAAAATACCTTTAGGGGCAAATACAAAAGGAGATGGTTATGCCTAACTCAGGTTTACTTCTAGATGCCTAGGAACCTTGTAGAAATTGATTTCACCAAGTTCAGTGTGAAATGCATTGAATTTTTATATTTGAAAATCTAGTAAATCAGCAGCAAAATAAATGATAACTTCAAAATATTGGCTAGGATCTTGGTTCAACTATAAGATGATGGCTATTTCAGTGCATTTTTCAGAAGGAATGCATGGAACAAAAGATATAACAAGTAAATTTAGGAGTTCTATTTGTGGAAGCTGCAATAGAACACCAAACATAACAGGTATGATGGTGCTAACCCAGTAAGACTCACCTTTATCGTCAGATTAGAAAAAAAAAATGTTGCTGAGATTTGATTCATTTCAGCTGAAAATGGATATTAAAAATAGGTCAGATTTTCAGATGAGATGAATCTCAACAAATAATAAAATTCCTTGTTATATATGCTCAAATATATTTTGTTCTCAAATGGGCTTTCTGTTGGTTGCACTTTTGACTTTAACGTGATTTTTTTTTTCTATAATGCCTTCTAAAAGTAGGAGCTGTTTCTTGAGGGTTAGCCAATTTAAATATGGTAATCCCTTGTCAGATTTGAAGATTTTTTTGTTATTAAGCTCATACAGTAAATTTTGCATATTTAACTGTCAAATGCTTGATTATCACAAACAGTAAAATACACTTTACAAATTGTTCATGTCAAATTTTAATAGGATTATAATATCCTTTACATCACTTTTGCCAATCTCACTTCTAGGGAGCTGAGTTATTGATTTTTGTGCTAGACAATTAAAAGCACGTTGATAGAATTTTATCAGTTTTATTAGAAATTAAACAAAACACATGTAAATGGCCTCTTGATGCCTGTTTTCAGGAAAGAATTTGCTTCGACCTAATCATGCATTTGCAAGGAAAATCTATCGTTTAGGGCTGTGGCCACATGTACTACAGAAGCTCAATTAGGTATTTGAAGCTTTGCATAAACCATAGTGTTTTATGAAGTGTTTACAGTGATGTTATTTGAAAATACTTGTTGCCTTCTAGTCCAATTTGTTGCGGTATTAAGTGCATGTATAATTTTGATCAAACAGACCAAATGTGGTCATGGAGGTTTCAGAGCTTCAGTTCTCTGATCACTCACAACTTCCAAGTTAGCAGTCGAGGATAAGATAGAAGAGTTGGAAGTAGTGCTGTTTATCAATTAGATTTTACAGAAGATGCTCAAAAGTTGAGGTGAGTAATGTGGGTTGTCCTGCTTGGGGATAGTTGGAGTGGGTTTTTTCTGTTATTGTTTGTTTTCATGTTCATTGGTTGCCCTGAATCATAAAAGTAGATCTGCCTTTTTAAGTTTGATTTATGCTTGAGGTCAGTTGAAATTTCGGTCTTTGTGAAAAAAGAGCCATGATACCCTGCTGTCTTTAACTCCTTGAGGAGTCAGGCTTCCGTTATTAGTGTTCTGTTTGTTATGAACTCCTATTTCTCTACAAGTTGAAGGGAATGGTTAAAGTGGCCCTCTGGTTGCAGTGCAGCATGAATGGTGTATGCTGTGTGTTGGCATGGCAGGTTGTGCAGGATTGCTGTCAGAAAGATATTGTTGCTAATAATAGCTGTAGAACCTTGGCTAAAATTGTTCAAATACTAAATGAGTTCTGTCAGGTAGTCGGCCTTATGAAGGGTAGAGTTATTTATCGTGTGCTGTGTATGTGCTTATTATCCCCATGAGCACCCCAATCACTTTTCAAGCAGCAACGTCTTAGTGTTTAATTGAGTACAAATACTTTGCTGGTATTTTCTACCTCAGTAACTTCACCTAAAAGGACTCATTGTAAGTTCAGATGGTTGTTTCTCTGCTGTTTTATTGCAAGTCTGATTTTTCTTCTAAGTTTATTCTGTAGAAGATGAAAAAGGAAATAGCAGATGCAGATAAAATGTGGGTTTTTTTACATTTTAATAAGTCAAAATACATTTCATCTTAAACAAAAAGTTCTTCTCTAAATTGTTTTGTTTATATTTATTCACACAAAAAGGTTTTTTTTTTCTATAGAATGCTTAAGTAAGAGGGAATTTGCATATTTAAGATTAGGGGTTTTTTTAAAAACAACCAGCACAACCCAAAATTGCAGAACCACAGATTTAATTTTAATTCAGTCAGGGTTTGGTTTTGGTGTCTTTTTTTTTTGTTTGGTTTGTTTTGGGTTTTGTTTTGGTTTTGGGTTCTTTTTGAGGATGCAATGTCTCAGCATTTTAGTATCCCTTTTTCACCAGCACTTATTTTAAATACTATTAATATTCATATGTAGTATTCTACTGTTCTTTTATTTACACTCAGAATCATTTTCACCATGCTTTCCTTTTCCTGAAAAGTCTGTTACATCATGTGTTATTTCAGGAACTTCAGCAAAACTGAAAACAGTTTTGCAGGGTTTTGAGAAAGAGGCAGCCTCATTTGTTCCTTCCTTCCGGCACTGGGCATGTCCATAAACCAGCCATCCTTGATGCTGCTTTATGTAGAAGTTGGTCATTAATGTGTGGTTGCAGTTCAGTTTATTCTGAGCTCAAGTGTAATTCTTTCTGTTAATTTCTGGGAATTTAGAACATGATGAATTAAAGCTCTGAGTATTTTGTGAGTGCTTGTCTTTTGATTGTCAGTGATTAAATTATAAGTACTGTAAAGCTGAACACTGAGAGAACTTTAAGGTCATAGGAGGCAGTTCTATTTTGAAAGGGATTTTTCAAGTGCAGAATGATTAAATCTTTTTATAAATTCAAGCTCTAGAGGATAAGTGGAAATGGGACTATGCATGTTTTATTGGCTTTAAAAATGCCCAATAGCAGTTTAAATGCTTGTAGACAAGTAACAGGCCTTTATCATATGATATATTTCATTTATAGTCTCTATACATAGCCTGGCTTTCATTTCTAGTCCCTATACATGTCTTACATTCATGTTATACATTCATGATTTTTTACCATGAGGTTTGTGTAAACATATAACTCCTAATCTGAATATACCTTTGTCAGGCAAACTAAGGCACAGGGGAGATTGTTTTGGAATTGAAAGGTAAACAAATAATTTTTCTTTTGCCTACGCTTTTCATTTAAGCTTTCTCAAGTTATTTTGATCAGAGAAGTTATCTGCACGTAACTCCATCATATTTTTTGAAGAGCTTAGTGTAAGTTTTTGAACTTTCCTTCTGAATTTCTTTATCTGTACTGGTGAGAACTGCAAATCATAAAAAAAAAATTAAATAAAAATGAGTAATAAGAATTTTATGCGGGATGAATATGCTGACTGTTTCAGTCAGGAACTAATGTACTTTTCATCCAAGGAGAAAGCTCAGATTTTACATTAGAGAGACAGGTTTAATGTCTGGAACTTTGTTCATATGCAGTACAAGAAAATTCAATGTGATTCTATTTTTCTCCTGTGGAAGTTAGAGAAAATGTTTGCAGTCTGTCTAAAGAGCAGCATGAGAATGTGATTAATGAACTGAAACTTCATTTTCAGTGATTAGTTGCCTATTTTTACAACAATGGTGCACAAAGAGCATGTGAAACTATGTTTAAAAAACCATTTAGGATTACCTGCAGGTAATATACTCCCAAAGAGTTCTGGCAACAACCTGCTAAATGCTTTATCTGCTAAATCCATATTTCAGTGAAAGAAATTTCATTGTGTTGCATGCTGAACTCATCTAGGGGAGGATAAGAACCAATAAATACCTGTCTTCCTCATCCTTGCAATGTTAACTGAGAAATATTCCTGTTCCACAAGTACAAAACTAAAACACAGAGATGAAGGCACTGGACTGACTTCTTATATATGTGCTAAGCATTAAGAATATGAGCCTTTACAAATGCCTTCACATTTATCTGCTTAGGTGTCTGGTGAGTCTGAGGAATTGACACACACATCAAAACTGGCTCATTTCATGAGGTTGTATGAATTAATGAATTTGCTTACTTGGAGGAACTCTGTGGTTGAAACTCTTGGTATGGTGTCCAGTTCTGTCCATGGATAGATCTACTGCCTTACTAAGACCAAACCCCACAGCTACAGATTTTCTGTCCCATGGAATTAAGGATCCAGCAGCTGGCACTGCTGTTTTGCATATCCTGAAAGCTGGATTCATTCATAAAGCTGAGCACTCCAGGTGTTTAGTTTGCATGTTGGAATTGAATTCACAGCTGAATTACTTTTTGAGAAGGAGAATAAAAAGGTTTTTTAAAAAATAGTGCAAATTTGCAAAATACAAAAATAAAACTTTATACATCAGAGGTGTCTTTAAAATCAGATACCTCATCAATGGTTTTTCATTAAAAATTAAATTTCTATTGTTTCATTTTCAACCATTTAAAAAATAAAACCTAACTTATAGATTCATATTTCAGTTTCTTAATAATATATTATATTGCAGTATTGTTATGTTTAAATTAAAAGAATTTCACTCTAAGAAGCTGTTCAGAGTTTATATTGAAAGTTGTTTTCTTTTAGTTGGATACAAAAAGAACATAGAATCATGCTGAATGTGATTCAGCATGATGTACTAGTTATCTTTGGGGTATTCATCTGCAGGAAGTGAAATCTAAAAGACTAAGTAGATTTTTAATTTCTTGTAGCTCATTTTAAATACATTTGTTTTGTACATTTTTTCTTCCTTTTTTTTTAGAGGGACACATCATGCTTTCATTTGTCTAAAATGACTGACTGAAATACAAATTTCTTTTTAGAGAAAAATCTTACTTTTTACTAGAAGACATCCATGAGAAATAAGGAGTTCAATGATTGATGAAGAGTAAACTAGATGTATTTCTGACCATCTACTGATGTTTTCCAATAAAATTAGTCATCAGGGTTAGACAGGCTGTAATAAAATTATAAGCAGTGACTAGAATAAGTTGGATATACTGGTATGGTATATCAGTTATTCAAAAAAAAATTGCCTGGTACTTCTCAGAAGCTGTAATTGGTATGCTGCTGGTGGTAAGGGGAGGTGACACTTAAAACTGAACTCAGATGCACTGAAAATGGTGAAAGTAAAACTCCCCCATTCCTTTGTGAGTTGGGTTTTACAACATAACAAATTAATACTACGACAACTTTATCATCTGTTCAGTTTGAATGTCTTAGACTTTGGTGTCAAATTCAACAATGTAGAAGATAAATGTTGATGTGCTAAGAGAGAAATTGTATCTTAAAGTGGTTTGCTAAGTTAAAAATCCTGTAGGATGTGGTACAGGCATGATCAGCTAAGGATTGACAGCTCAAATAGAACATAAAGGGTATTGATAATCATTATTTTGAAAGACCTGTTTATCTTATGTGATCTTCCTATACTGATGCTTTCAGCACAGGCAAAGGAATTTAACAAAATACTTATTCCTGAAATGAACTTTTCTAAGGTTTCTACAGTACTGCTTGACTGCCTCCATGGTTTGGTCTGCTTAAGTTACTTTCCCTGTTTAAGTGATTATATCCTGCCATGTAAGCGGAAAATCAGGAATTAAGTAACTCTTTAAAGTGCAGCTTGGCAGACTCCACCCATTTTCTGGAAACCTCTGTCTACTATTGTTGTAGTAATATTTAATATTGCAATTATTAGATGGGTTTAGATTATTGTGATTATTGTGATAATATAGACATTCCATTGCTTGTGTCCTTATTATATCTACTGCCATTACAAAATGCTGCTTAGCAATATTTCAGATTCACCTTTATCAAGAGTTACAACACTTTATAGTAGCAATTGTTTAATGTCCTCTAGTTGAAGTAAGATCTGTAGTATTGCAATTTTTTTTAATTCATTTTGCAAACTTGATTCAGAAGAGTGACATGTTTTGTTTGAATACTGGTGCTATGTTGGTATAATGTTTGTACTTCTTTGTGAGAAGTATAATCTACCTGAGTAATGTTTGATCCCCAGACTATGATGTCCTGAAATGGTTAACTAACACTAAAGGTATTTAAAAACTAAATATTAACAGATTGAAATGAAGTGCTCAGAGAATATTTATAAGATGTAGAACATCACCCACAATGTGTCTGTCACAGATGGAAGAAATGAATGTATTGACAGGTGTGCAATCGATAGAATAAGTTTATAGATCTAAAATTCTTTCCAAGATGCCAGAATTTAACAGTTTGTCTTCAGTATTGGATGTGAATTAGCTTGAACAGAAGCTGAAGTCCCATTAGGCAGCCAATGCTTTATTGCTGGTATATTGGAAGAAAGTAATTTACTCTGTTTTTCTGAGAATGTGACTGTGAAATTTGTTCCTGAAACATTAGTCAGACAGCATGGTGCAGTTCTAACTTGTGTGTTTGCTAGGGATAAATATATACCACATTTTAATTTCTTTCCAGAATCAATCTGCTAGAAGTCATCGTATATGATGTGATTTCAGAAGAGCTAGTGCTTGGTTTGCAGTCTGCTTCCAGTCTCTTAAGTGTACAGGTTATTTCATGTCTTGATGATACTGTGCATGCTTAGACTGGCTGTTTTCATTAAGTCATAAGAAACAGCACAGACGAAAATGATCTTCTGTGTGATCAGAGAGGTATCTACACAGCCTAGATTTCATAGGGAGTAGAATGGCTGGATCTGACAACAGGTTTTCATTCTTGTAGTAAATTGTAGAAGTCAGACAAGTACTGGCAACCAGCTAAACATTAGTGGTTTTTACATGTTGGCTGAGGGAAGAACACACTCCTATTCTAAAACAGCAGGGAAAGACAGTGATTCTGACTTGACTGTTGTCATCTCTTGTGGCCACAAATGTGTTGGCTGCATCCCACAGGAAAATTTTCTTGTACTGGTAGCAAAAGTGGTGCTTCCTCCATCAGCCTCTGAAACGTTTCTTATTTTACAGATAAAGTTATTGGTGTAGTAGGCAAGACAAGATCAAGTCTGTCTTATGAATGTGAATCCTTGTACCAAATTCAAACTTCACTGTTCTTCCATGCAGTACAAATGTCATACTCTGGTAACAATGAATATAGGGCAAAATAAATTTTGGAAACCACCTCCACTGTTTCAGCCATGTGCATGTAGACAAATTGTTCTGTTCACATAAATGAAGTTGGGAAATGATGATGCAGTATATAGTAACTTTCTTGTTTTTAACATTACAGATAATGTAGTGGCTGACGAGGATGAAAATGCTTAAATACAGTAGACAGCATTTTTGCATTATGATTTATTTTTTGGGGCATAGAATACAAATTGGATAGAGTTTAATGGCTAAAGTTGATTAAGTGTAAAACTAATTTTAGTATGGCTTAAGTGCAACAGTAACTTTGATATACTAGACAAGCAATTTAAAGAAACCACTGGTTATTTAGGTTTTGGTTTCAACTTTATAATAACATTTTATTAAGGTTCATTTGTATTGCACCTCCTAAGAATGTCTCCTTAAATTGAAATGCTGATGTTAAGGGAAGGTATTTATTTTGGTGATGCTGCATTATGGAATTTAACTGGATAACTGCTGATGATTGTTAAGTACTCCGTGTATGTGTATATATTTAAAAATGTACAATGTCTCTTTTAAACATCGTGCAAGAACTACACAAAGGAGAACATTGTGAGTAATAAGTGTTTTGTCCTCTCTACCTTTTGACAGGAGAATTAGATGACAGAGAACAGGCAAAGCTGGAAGTAAAAGTATGGGATCCAGATAGCCCCCTTACTGACCGTCAGATTGACCAGTTTTTAGTTGTAGCACGGTAAGATTAAAATCCTCTCATAAAAAGTACTTTTCCTTTTTCTACTGACTATTTATGCCCCTATATCGTCTTACTCATCTTGTTTGCCATTTTGTGAGCCCTTCTCTTTCCCACAGTTAGCTAAAAGAGAAAATCAGACCATGACCCTTTGTATATTTATTGAAGCTTATTGTATTTACCAATAGAGGAGACAGAAAAAGAAAGTAAGCTTTGGAATAATGATACACTCCCTTTATTTCAGATTATAGTAGAATTTGATACTTTGAATGTAGCTATCAGTTTGCTTTCCCCTCAAAGTAAATTATTTCAGTGCTAATAATAATAATAATACAATCTTGTGTTTTACAGTACTTGGAATTTCATGGTGTAAAATAGAGGTTAAGAGTAGAAATAAAGAAAATGTTAACAAATTAAATGGGCGCAGAACTTGCCACATACACACATAAGCTGAATAATTATTTTGGCTGAATATTGAAATAAAGTTTTGAAGTCATGTATTTCATTAGTGAAAAAAATCAAGTCAGCTCAATTTTATAAATTAACATGATTATGCAGATTTATGAAAACAACATCAAAGTGCTTTGAATTAATAAATACTTATAGAAATTATTTCTCTACTTAAAAAAAAAAAAAACTTCAAAATTTTGTAGGTTTCTTACTAAAGGCCAATTCTACATTCATAGGACACAGCAGGTTTTGTCTTTCCTCTAATTCATAGTTACAAAGGTACCGTTCTAATGATAGCCGAGAACACAGTTCACATATGGATTTTATCCTGAAAAAAATCCATCTCCTGTATTTTCTGTAACCTGCTTGCAGAGTGTAATCTCAAATCTTCTTAGCCAAATAATCCTTTTACGTGGTTCTAGTTTTCGGGATTTTTTTCTTTCTCCCTTTTGAAAAAAACATTTCTGGAAGGAAAAAAGAAAAAAAGTTGTTCTATATTTTCCAGCTTATGTGTATAGTGGTATGGGATGCTGATTTACTCATTTACAGTTCATATGCTGATCCACTTGCTTTTTTTCCTTATTCTCCCACTTGGAATGTTGTATCCTTTCTATAAAGTACTAAAAGGTTTTGTTGTTTTTTTTTTTTTTTTTACCTGCTCTTGATGAATTTTCAAGCAAGACAGAGATGTTTAGGTTTTAACAGGTGTTCAGAAAGTCACAGGGTCTGGTAGATGTTCCATAGAAACTAGGAATCTGAACTGCTTTTTCACCAGCAATATAATACCTGGAGATGTATGGCCAGATTATTATGGTGTGCCCTAAAGAAACATCTGCATGAAGACTCTGAATTTTGGAAGAGTTCATTCGTTGCTTTTAAATTCTTGTACTCGCTATTTCTCAGCCACTCTGGGGAGCTGAAGTAGTATTCTGTGGAGCCAAAAATGTTCCAGAGGAATGTAGCAATAAGCAGCCTGCTGGGAAGTAACAGAGAATAATTAAATACATAAAGAAGAATATCCTTCTCTCCTCCTGTTATTTAAGACATCTTTTGCAATGCTATGCCCTGACCAAGACTGCATTTATTTTAAAGTCAATACGTTTCTGTAAAGATGGTTTCTGTTACAGTGGATCATGGCTGATTAGTTGTTACTATCCAAGGTCTTGTGGTACTTGGATGGCCATCTGTAATCAGGTATTACTCAGGTGCAGCTTTATGGATGTTCTTGCACAGAGCTCCATTCATCTTTAGAAGCTGCTTTTCAGCTGACAGAAATGGTTTCCAAGCTCCTATATACTTGTTTTCACAGGATGCTCTAAGTGGCTTCTGAGGCAGATTTTAATGAATTTCTGGAGAAACAGTTCTGTGATGATTTGGTGGCAGCTTCCAATTCAGCGTGTTGTGTGGTTACAGGATTTATACTGGGCCATTATACAGGACCATTAAAAGCTTCTTGAGAAACAGTGGAGAGCTGGTATTATGATGTGGTGAACAGTGCTTACAGAGAGCTCTGCTGCAGCCTAACTGTGGTTCACTAGACGTTGACTGTGCCCGCTGGATTTGAAAAGAATGATCTTTCTCTGGTTATGTTTAGTTCTGCAAATTTGAAAATATGACAAGAATATTTTATTCTTAAATACTTTCCCAGGTGTGATTTTCATTGAGTATGTGTATGCTATTGTGTTTCATATTTTAAAAGAATTTTCAAATGATCCTTTTCAGATGCTGTGTTGAAGGAATTGAGTATTTATTATCTTTTTTTTTCCAGTCTGATCTGGTTGAAATAAGAGTTGCTTTTGTCCTTAAATGCTTTAGCTTTTTTAATCTCACAAACAGCTTTGTTGTTTTTTGAGAAGTTGTTTGAATACTCTTTTTATTTGTGTTGACCATTTACAAGTATATTTATATTTTTACCTTGTACATGTAGCTTTCCCTTTCTTACAGGGTTTATTTACTGTCTCAGGAATGAGAGGCCTTTTTCTCTAGGTTTATATGCCTGGTCAGTCTGGGCCTCTCACTGAGCCCTACTATTCAATAATTTCCTGGGTAGAAAGGAAGAAGAATATGCCTATCCTGTGCAGAAATTAGAGGTAACAGTGCCAAAAAAAAATGGTGGAAATTTGGAAAAAAGGATCCATAAACTTGGCCTCCCCAAGTAGTCTTGCCTGATACACAAATCTTGAAAGTACCTTATTTCTGCTACTGAAGCATAATTTGGGTAAAGACTCTTGTTTGAACTAGCAAAAGCATCTGTTAGGAGAAGCTTGAGGCCTCAGACTAATGTATTCTGGGTTTTAGTTGTCTTTTGGGTAATGTTTGTGCTGTGATAATGAAAAGTCTAACAGCATTTTCTACCACATTCAAATAAGATACAACTGCACCAGCCAGTTTTCCTTCTGTCCTATAAATTGGCCATGTTCTGTGTCTGCCAGTTTCAAAGGACAGGAGTTTGAGAAGATGCAACAGCCATTTAGATCTGCCCACATTAGTAAATAGTTCAGTATAGTAGAAATGGATTTGTAGGATTGAAATATTTGGTGCTGAGGGCCTAGTGTCCACAGTGCACATTTTGAGCAGATTTTTTTTTTAGTCATAATTCTAATCAAGTCCTGTGGACTAAATATCTATGAGTGTGTGGAACTACTTCTAACAGGAACCCAGTTTGTATGCTATGAGATACTTTTTTTTTTGTTGTTGGTTAAAATGAAGTAGATTAAAATGCTGTGGACAGCATTACTAATTTGAACCGATTAAAATACACTCTGTTTTCTCCAGTCATCAGTCTCTTATAATTTCTAATATACAAGGAGTACTTCATTTCATTGCCAGATCTTATGTTTTTTTTCTACTTTTGTCACAAGTTGCACTTTGTTAGGAAATAGAAGCATTCCTATTTTCTGTGTAACATAATAGTCCTGTCTTTTTTTGGTATTTCAGAGTAAAAAAATATCCTTCCCAGTCTCAAATGCAATAGGAGGTGTGGGACAGATGCTGAGAGCTGAAGAAATGACCCCTTTTTTTTTGTTTGTTTTTTAAAATTTTCTTTCAATCTGCTAATTTGGTCTACAATTCATTGCATGATACATTTTTGGTACATTCCAGTTCCATTTATATGCTTTATGATTCAGTGAAACCATTAAGAATGTAACATCTAACTACATTATCAACATAGTCTTCTGGAAGGAATATATTTCTAAATGAAGCTATTTTACAGACATTTGTGGTCCCAGCTTATTCCCAACTAAACCAGAGTTTTGAAATCTAATTAAAATAGCCTTGAAACATTGCATCTCTACCTTAAATTTTTTTACTTTGATTTCTATGACATTATAATGGCATTATGTACCTCTATCTGACATATTTATCTTCATTTGAATGCCTGCTTATTTTTTGATGTAAAACCATAGAAGAATGGAAAATTACTTGTTAGTCATGTTAAATTAGAGCTTGATCCTTCCTGTGTTGTTCCCACTTTTCCACTTGCTTCAGGACATTGATTATATTAATTTTCTGTTGGCTTCTATGTTATAAGTGCTCACAGTATGTTGGTGTATTTGGACATGTTCTATGATTGTTATATTAATTTATCTTACAGTGGGGAAGGGAACACAATGCAGCTTCAACTGGCAAGGTGTCTTTCGTTATACAGAGGAAAAGAATGCATTCATTAACTGAGAACCATGAGTAAAAACATTTACAGGTGTGATCAAAAAGTAGTGCTCTGTTCTTGTGAAATAATTCATTGTAGTCAGTGGCAGTAGACCAAAATTCCCAAAGCTCATAAATGAAAATAAATACATAAAAGACATTGGTTTGTAGTCTTCAGTTTTACAATGCTTCTGGATTCTTTGGAGGTGCTGAGAAGTAAAAGGAATTGAAGTTCATTAAAGAGGTAATTAAATTTAATGGCATAATTGCAACATAAAATTATGCAGCAAAAATGGTGAAAAATCTCAATGCCAATGCTGCGCTCACAAAACTGGATGTTTCCTAGCAAGGTGAATTACAGCATCTTATGGTAGGCAGATGGTTTGGAAGTAAAAAGGAAAAATATGTTCACATCAAGTATACCAGTCATATCAAAAATCCTGTGTTTCTGCCTGTCATGCCTGGCTAGTATATGTTTAATCCTTTGTGCATTTTGTATTACTGTACTTCTTGACCCAAATTCATTTAAGGAAAACTAATTCAGACTTGGAGCTGAATTTCTCTTTGTATTTTTTGTAATGACCCTTGGTCTATTTCAGTATAAAGAATAAATTTCCATAGCAGAGTTTTCATGGACCTGCTTTTAGGGGGCTGTACATCTCTTCCTCTGTGACTGTGAAATTGCAGGATGGCATAGAGATGATGCCTGAAATAACATCCTGTGAATTAAACTACTTTTATCTATCGGATTCTATTTCTGTTGAATAAGAAAGATTTCACATATGTTTCATTTCTATTCACAGAGCAATGAAAGTGAAGGTTGATTGTATTATACATTTATATATCATGCCACACTTTAACTTTGAGAGTCTTTAAGCAAAAGAATAGTGGCAGGTGACTTTTCATGTTTCTCATGCCATCTCCCTTTGTGCTGTAAATACCTCAAGTGATAAAATGAAGCATGACACTGTACAGGCAGTTGCTTAGAAATGCAAAGAAAACATCTTTTTTAGCAGCATCATTTTACTTTGACTATATTCTGCAAGTCAGACTTTTACTACTCAGAACCAAAAAAAAAACCATCTTCAGTGAAGACACAAGCAAGCAACAAAACAGTAAATGAAAACAGAAAATACACATGAGATTTTTACTACTCAGTTCTGGTTTTTTTTTTCCTTCTTTCTAATATTTTAAGTATTACAATATTCTCTTAAAGAACAGTCAGATATTAATTTGCTGGTTTTTAAATTGAGGCCAGTGTAAGAGGTCATTTTTTTTAGGACCGTTTCCAATTTAGTGTGAAGAGGAACATTGGAGTAAAGACAAGGAATACAAAAGGTTTCCTTTCTTAATATGTAGAAAACCACCAAAGATCACTTAATTGTTTTCCTCAAAAATATTAGCTCATAGGTGAGGCATAGGCATTCATTAGTTTGCAAGTATCTGTGGAGAATTGGGGTTTTGCAGATTCATGTATGCACAGATGAGGCTCACTTCCAACAGCTTTGTCCAGAGTATACCCACTACTTGTGAAGCAGACAAGCACTATAAAAAAAAAAGTGAATAGTTTTGAAATAAACATCCTCAGATATAGAAGGATATATGTCTCAGCTGGATTTTCAATACAAGGTAGAAGGAAATTGAGAGTTACTTGCCTGCATCCAGAACTTTCTGGATCTGATTTGATGGTGGACTGCTGTTGCTACTGGGAGAAGCAGAGGCTATTTTTATTCTGACGTGTAATTGCAGTGGTTCCAGATTTTCTTTGGCAAAAAATAGCCCTTTTCAGAACTAGTTACTGATGAGCCACCAAACCTTTTGAAGCTTGTTAGGACAACAGTCTCTTGTGTTTGCTGCTTCTTAATTTCTTTGACTACTACTGTTTAATCTTATGCAAAAATTTGAATAATTATTTCCTTTAATGTCTTAGACTTGAGCTATGAGTAATTTGGAGCAATGCATTTTCTGTGTTCAAAATCTAATCTGAAATTTTGCCTAAATGTAGGGCACACAGACATAGCAAGTGCAGTGATCTCTCAAGTTTTTTGGACATAGACATTGTTGAGTTTTGCTGAATTTGTGGATTTATTCCATAATCTTAGATCCTGGTACTGGACTATATGCATTTGTTTTGTTTGTATGGTTGTCATCTGCAATCTGTTATAAAGCTTCTTGGTTCTGTTCTTTAAGATAATTAAACCAAGGAAAACCAAATTAAAGTAACACTGGATCGTTTGGTCTAACCCTTAAAGCTGTTATAGCTGCTTGCTAATGCAGGCTGTGCAAAGAGTGATCTCCTTGCTGGTAATAGCAATTGTTTGTCTTGTCCATCTCTCTGCCACCTGTGTAATTCACCGTCTGTGTGACTTTTGGCTTTAGCTTATTTTGGAAAATGTGGGGAGTGTTGGTTTCTGTTTGAAGTCCAAGTATTTTAATTACACATTGAAACATGCATAAGTAGCTTGCTGAGCACATCTTTTTGGGTTGTCAGTTTATTACAGTTATTACTGAATTAAATATAATTTCAGTTAACTATTTACAATTATTCTTTGAATTCTACAAGCTTACCAAGACATTGATATTGAAAGTTTGTTAAGAAAACTGAGTGGTTATGGTGTGACTCTTTAGTTTGTGTTGGTTTAATACTAAGTTTTATTTTAGGTAGATGAAGACAATACTGTGTCTTCTGGAAATGGGTTTGGTTAGTTATTTATTTTGTTCCTTTTCTAAAACAACTGAATAGTGGAATTAGAAAAAAATAATGCAAGGAAAAATGGCAAAGGTAGATTTTGACCTTTGCATCAATATATACCTTATATCTGTACCTTTGAAATTAGTACTGTACTAATAGAAAAACATAAAAGATAAGATATTTTAGTGATTTCTAAAATTAATATTGAATTTGGATGTGAATTGCCTAGCTGGATTGTATAAAACACTGTATATCACTATTTAATTTTGAACCCAGTTACTGTTTAACAGCCAAATGCTCTAGAATTTTTACACTCACTTGGAAATTCACTGTTTTTCACAAGTTTCTATGGAAAGGAGAACTAGAAGTTAGTTTGATTTCAAGGGAGTCACAGACATGAACACACCTCACACTTCCAGACCCCCCAGTTTGTGTCTTGCACCATCCCCACCCCCTGTCTTGTCACCACTGACACCCCAAATGGTACCCTGCCTGCAATGTATTATTTATTTTTGTTCTTATTGTTATTATATTTGTTCCATTATGTTTGATGCCATCTTTATTATTATCTTTTATACTATTGTTTTCATTATTTTATTTGGCCTTTGTGTGTTTTATTTATTATTGATTTGTTTTGTACTCACGTACTCCAAAATCCCACACAGCATTCTTCTGACGGTTGCTATCTTCTCCTACTCAGTGCAGCACTGGAAGCAATGTCCACAGGTTCATCAGCTCTTACCTCTCTATCACTTATTCAAAATTATTATTTATTATTAATAATAATAATATAATTATTATTATGTTATTGTCGCTTAATTTTTACATTCTGAGCAATGAAATATTCTTGGGCTCTGAAGTCAGCCTCAAAAGTTTGATCTGCCAGAGAGTGACTGTAAGAATGTTCTTTGTAGTGTTCATAGCATACTCAGATTTTATTTTAGAAATGTGGTGAAAACAAAATAATTTTAATTATGCAAAAGGAAGATAAGCTAGCAGGTAGCAGCAGAAGGGAAATGCAGTCATGCCACATTCACTGGTTTGAGCAGTAGGGACAGAAGGATCACAGGAAAGACTGCTTAGCTAGAGCCCTTATCAATGCCAACATGTTGAAAGGGGTTGACAGACTATCAGGAAATGTGTTCATAATAGAGCCTTATTCTTGGGAGCAATTTGTGGACAAATATTGTTTTATGCACTGCCAAGCTTTGGGGAAAAAAAAAAAGAATGTGTGTGTGTTTTCTTGTCTTGTATTTGCCATCTCCACAAAGAGAGAGAAAAGGTTGTGAAAAAAACATTAGAATATGATTTATTTATTCCACAGCCTTTAGAAAAGCAGTTAATACCAGGGGTCTGAATCACTGCTGTTAAATCTTAACTTGTAAGACTGTGGCAGCAAGTACTGAAACATGCATTCAGTAATAAATTTTTTGAGATTCAAGATAAAATTGCAGTAGCATACTTTGTTATCAGTTTCTCCATGATCATTTTTATCTTCAGTGAGTTAAAGTCTTGGTGCACATTGTTTTACTGTTGAATATCAGATGTATAGGAAAAGTGTGTTTATTTGTCAGTGACATTCACCATTGGCATAATTCTGTACTTGTAAGTTGTGTGGGATGTATTTGCTTGAGTCCCTACACCAGAGGATTGCACTGCATTACATCTGTAAATGGGTCCTTGCGTTTAGAAGGGGTTATGTCACAACTGCAATAAACAGGGTTTTTTATGAATGCACCTTAAGAGTCATTATACAAATCCAGGTACTGGAGAAACTTCTGATCTGTTTATTGATAATATTTTGTGTCACTGCATCTTTGCTAATTTTGTATATGATATGCTGGGCCTAGTTAAATTCTCTTTTCTTTCACTGTGTGTGATACATAGATGTACTTCCAAGAAATGTTTTATCACTTTCCAAGAAATGTTTACAGTTTAGAACAGTCTAAGTATAATAGATACCATGTACAATTCATCAACAAAAGTGGAAAAGAAAGTAAAGCTTTGGAAAAATATGTCCATTTCAATAACAGATTAATTAATAATGCTTTAATTAAGTAGGTTGAGAGATCCATTTATTTCATTATTGCTTGAAACCTGTGACAACATCAGGAATTTTGGGGGTACCTTAGCTAATATGCCTTTTTTGGCTCACTAATGGAAGTAGTAGACATGTGCTACTGAAGTGAATGAAATATTTTTAATTTCCTCATGGGGAAACCCCCATTTTAATTTGAATTATAATTTTTAAGCACTATTATAGCATTATAATTTTAGAAATAATAGTCCTGATTGTAAACCTCAAACTGTGGAGAGCCTTTGACTTCATAATTAATTGAAAATTCTGTACATTAAGAGGTTGGTACATGAGAATTCTCTGAGTATCTTTTTTTTCTGAGATGCTGTTGTTATATGTACATTGTTACTTTTGGGGGGCAGAAGGTCAGAGATTTTGCTGCAGTGTTTAGTGATTTGTCTTTATCAAGTTGTTCTTTGTTAGCAAAAATCTGAAAACTTAACAGTAAGAGTATGTGACTCCCATGTGTAAAAGGATACTTTTATAGATATACCACAGTCTGATATTTGAGATTTCATCTTTCTGTGTATTTACTGTTGCTCTTGTTCCTGTGTTGCAGTGCGGTTGGCACGTTTGCCCGAGCTTTGGATTGCAGTAGTTCTGTCAGGCAACCCAGTTTACACATGAGTGCAGCTGCTGCTTCCCGAGACATCACACTGGTAGGTGGTGTCTTAAACATCCCACAACTTTTATATCTATGAATTCAACACTTTCTGGTACTCCAAAGTCCCCATTTTCCACCTGTTGTCTTTAGATGCCTGTAAGCAAGGTGTGTGTGCGTTAGAAAATCCTGATTGTTTTCTTTAAGCTTCTCAGTGCTGCCCTTGTAATCACATAGTGCAACACTTGGCTTTAGTTGTGGATCACCCACAGCAGAATGGATAATACACATCATATAGGGATTCATCCAGGGCAGTGTCATTTAAAGTATGTGGTAATAAAGCTGACTGAAAATTGTGTGGATAATACTTTGTAATATACTTACTGGATGTATATGTCATCATATTTTCTAAAGGATAAGCAATCTGACTTTGTAAACATATTTTTTAACAACATTTCAATTAGCATATTCCTACAATGTTTCCTTAGTGTACTACTCACTGTTAATGTAAGCACCTGCATCTTTTAGAGAAAGTGAAAAATACATTGATTGCAGGTTTGTTTCTGTGTAATCATACTAGCTGAGATGAGAAGGTGTGTTGCAGTAAATAAAGTATGCCAGGAACGCTATGTGAGACCAAAAATAGTACTGTTTCAGAGAATCAAGTTTGACTTAGATTTCCAAAGAAATCAACTGTTGTTTTATTATTTTAGGTATTTTTGTACCTAAACACCATCACATAGTCTAGGCTAAAGAGGACCTGCTATTTACCAGTTACTGGAGTATTAGAATTAGAGGAAACTCAATAAAGCTAACAGATTAGTTCAAAATAGCTAAGGTACTGCTTATAAAGGGAATAGAGAGCCCCTAGAATTCAGTTGCACAAAATTTTGTGGGAATAGGCAGTACCAGCAGATTAAAAAAAGGTTAGAAAAATTATGTAGCCATATAGGTCATAAATTAGAAATTAGTACTGAGGAGAATAGGGAAAGGTATACGTTCTAAATGTCCTCATTCTGAAGCTTTGTAGATGGTGGTCAATGAAATGGGAATTGACCTCAGACTGTGATTAGACTTACCTGAATGCTTTAGCTGATATTTCTTGGTGCAACTGTAAGAGACACAATGCTTAGTTAAATGGGTGGTTGGTCTGATTCAGCGGGACAATTCTTATATTTCAGATAAAATAAATTTTTATTATGGTGAGAAAAACATTTAATTTATTTTTTAAGTACACTTTTGCAGTGTAGACTCTTGAACAGGAAACTGATTTAGTCTGGACTACGATAGCATCATAAAGGCAGGGGCAAAATGTAATGTTTTCAGTAGTACTCAAAATGAATTTTCTGTTTCACAGTTGCTAATATGACTTTTACTAGCACAATTCTGTTCACATTAAATACTTTATTTTGTTCATCAAAATAGTTCTTTAACAGTTTTCATTTTATTAATATTTCGTTGGATTAAGAATTTCTAATAAATTTCACATATTGCATATCCCTTCTTTGTTTGCATCCTGCATTCAGTATTTAATAGAGTGGATTTATCCTTATATCAATTTCTCATTTGAAAGTACATGTGCAATGCTGCTAATAAAGGGATACTTTGAGTGCCATGTTAATGTTTCTCCATTGCAAATGATCCATTAAGTTCCATTACACGTAATGAAAGGCATATCTTATAATGAGGCATCAAAGGAGCCACTCTAGGCTTAATTATTGTGTCTGTCTCTTCTCATTTTCCTACCCCCTCAGCTTTTTAAAACCCTACTTTTTTAGTTTTTTGGCAATGTACTTCCTTCTAAATTAAGAAAAGACATATTTGTCATTATAATAGTTACTTTTTCAGGCATTTCCATGTTAATTGGGAGCATATTTTCAGCAGCAGTTAAAGTTAGTAGAGACATTTGCAGAACTTGTGGTGTATTTCATTTATACTTTGCATATAGGTGCATAACACTAAGAAAATTATACCATTTATCTTCTTAATGCAAGGCAGATAACCCTTGCATCTGAGGTGATATTAATGAGAGTTCTGTATGCCACACCTGTGGCTTTCCAGTATTCCTAATTAAGTTTTAATCCTATTTAGTTTTAATCAGAGATAACTGTAAACAGACTGATATTTAAAAAAAAAAAAAAAAAAAGCCTAGATGATGAACATAGATAAATTCAGGGTTGATGTACACATTTCTTGCAGATGAATATCAACTGAGAGGCTGCTTTCAGGCTCCTTTATTTTGAAAACATAGGGAAGGTAATGAGACAAGATAGGAAACTCCCTGCTTTTAGAAAATTCTACAGAAGATGTGAAACAATGTGTGTTTACCTTCTTAGATGGTCATGTGCTTCTATTACAGTGGTAAAGAATTGTGAGACAACCAACTAAAACTTGCATTTCTGGCCTTCTCAAAGGCAGTGTTTTATTTTATAATGAAAATTGATCTCTAAGAAGAGAAAGAGACTTGTAAGACCTTCTGTTTCAGATTCCTAAATACTTCATAGTGCCTATATTGATCATGAGAGCCATTTAAAGCAAAGCAGGCTGATGGCATCACTTGCTCCTTGTGGTGGGTTTGTTCAGAAGAGCTTATGTGACCTTACTGTAGGGACCTAAATCTGATATTGGATGTCTCTTCAAAATGAAAAGTATGAACAGTCTTTTCATTTTGGATGGTGTCTTTTTAATGATTTTTATTAGACTTCCTTATATGTGGCTCCTAAGGTAAACACATTTAAAGTATGATTGAATTGCTCAGCTTCCAGTTTGAGTTCTTTGTTGGAGGCAGCTCAGTCTGAAATGGGAGCTGTGTTATGTGGCTGGTTGCAGGATGCCCTCTCATGCCCTTTCTTGCAGCTCAATGCAGCCCTTCCTTAGCTTTTGGTGGAAAGTTTCTTCCTCTGTCTGCTTATATTTGGACTTGAAGTTGCCTTTAGCTGCATGGCTAGCACTTTTCCTCTGATGTGCCCCTGCGTCTGTGCTGGAAGCATGCTCTGGGCAAGAGTTCTTTGGGAAGGGTGGTTCTTTCTCTGTCCTTCAGGCTCCTGTTTGGGAGAGGCAATGCCAGGTCTCCCAGCCTCCTGCTTCTTCAGGTAAAGCAGATAAAAAGAAGATATTCCAGGACTTTTTCTCTCAGCCTTCAGGCTTCTCATGCTTTTGCTACCACAATTGGCATTGCAGTCTGGAAATTTGATGCAGGTCAGGGCTGACAAACCTGTAGAAGGCAGAGTTGTCAGTGGTCTTCCATCGCAGGACAGCTCAGCAAAGGCAGCACTTATCCACAGAGTTCAGTATAAATCTTTTCTTTAGTAATATCAAGAAAAAGCATTGTGGAGTCAGGTGTTTATTACAGATGAAAAGTGAACATAAAGCAAGAGCAAGATTCCGATGTATTCACTTCTGTTATCATTTTTATGAAAGTTGGTATCACTGAATAGATCTGGATTTAGCAGTTGCTTGGAAGACACCCTGTGTGTACTGCTTTTTTATGAGGGTTGCAATTTAAACCAAGATTTAAACCTCAGCAGCACATCTACTGTTCAGTCTTTAGACCTGGTTTACTCATTGCCTGAATGGTAAACAATAAAATAGTGATTTCAATGTACATTCTCTAATAGGAAGCTGATGGATTTTAGGCAATATGTTTCATACTTTCCTATTAGAATACTTGATTTTAACAATGGCTTTTCTCCAGGCTGGTGAATTTGATGGAACCATAAGTAAAAGGATGTATTGCAGGATAATAGTGACATTACTTCTTGCAGACAAAACACTTCCAAAATCTTGTGCTTGATAGCACTGAAAGACTGACAATAAACTCTGGAGAAAGACAATAGTCATTGATAGAAGATGGCAAAAAAAAAAAAAAAAAAAAAAAAAAAAAAAAAAAAAAGAAAAATCCATTATTTACAGTGGATTTGTATGCAGAAGCTCAGCTGGAATTGCTGTACTGACGCATAGTGCAGGAGTGCTCCTTCCTTGCAAGGTTTTCCCATAACTGGGTTTGTGCCTTGTGAGAGTTTGCATGCTACACTTGGAGCTCAGCACTGTGGTGGGACACACTGGAAGGAGACTGATACAGAGTTACAGATATTATCACACTTATAACTCTGATATCTCCTTCAGCACAGCCAGTTGGATTGTGTTGATGGGGTCTTTTGGGACACTGAGTCAGAAATGCTTCTTGTGTTCTGCTCATTTTCCTGACAGGCAGATTTTTTTACTTTTTATTTTCCCCATCCTTGGGGAATGGGAGTAATGGGAGCATTTAGTGTTACCTACAGTGTGAAGATTGTTCTAATTTGTTTGTTTTCTATTTTTTATAACAGAAAGGGAATCAACGAAAGGAACCTTATTTACTGGTCTGTGATAACAGTGCTTAGCAAGGGACAAAAATCTTGCTTCTCTTTCAGTATGATGATAATTAAAACAATAAATGTCTTCCTTCTCCAGCAATGAGAATATTGAGCTCATAGAGGTCTGAGCAACTGTTTAGTTATTATTTAGAGCTTCTGTTAATTGAAAATGGCCCCACAGTCAATATATGCCACAGTCTTTATTGGATTTCTTGGAACCAATTTCTACCAAGAAATTGAGTAGATTCTTTAGAAATGTTTGCTAGTAATTTTCAGGAACTAATAAACTAATGTCATTTTTGGTAAACATTTTATCAAGGTATTTCCTTTCCCAGATTAAGTAATAAACCATTTATTTTCCTCATATTCCACAGTAGAAAATTACGATATCAAGATAGATTCTAAACTTAGCATTAATCAAGCTCCTTGTTTGATTTATAGAGAATAATATATTGACTTTGCATATAACTGAGATAGACTACTGTCTATTTAAACATGTCTTTATTCTCTCCTTGTCCCTGCCAGTTTCACGCAATGGACACACTGCATAAACACAACTATGATCTGAGCAGTGCCATCGGGGTTCTGGTGCCACTGGGAGGGCCTGTCTTGTGTAGAGATGAAATGGAGGAGTGGTCAGCATCAGAAGCTAGTTTATTTGAAGAGGCTTTGGAGAAGTATGGCAAGGACTTCAATGACATTCGACAAGACTTTGTAAGTATGAAAGTAGCGCCCTTTCCTGTAGCTATGTTTTGCTGTCATTGAACATGGCTGCTTTCTGTAGGTTTGGAAGGTTTAGCTAGGGGAGAAATCTGTGTAGCTGCTCCGTATGATTAACATATTCAGCCACATTTTATCTGGCTGAAAGTCAATAACCTTTCTTGTTCAATGCTATTGTTTGGAAAGCTGGTGACAGAAGATAATCTGTTTAGTGGTTTAATATCAGGGAGGATGTCTCATGCTGACACTCCAATAAGGATTTTTACAAGGATCTTACAAGCATCTGAAAAAGGTCCAGGAACTTTGCAGAGTATTTCCGCAATTTCCAGTGAAATTCATTACCAGCTACATGGCTGACTCCCCTGGGTGTTTTTGGAAAGCTGGGGTTTCCTACTATGGTTAGCAGAGAGAAATTTGTATTCAGAGAGGTTTTAAAATGTACTACAGGGAGTTTTTTTGACATAGTAGATATTTTGGCAGTTCTGAAAAGTAAAAGAAATGTTTCCCAGTATATTCTAACTACAATAATTTTTGTACTGAAGTATCAGACTATAGGGCAGTAAACCTTTAATTTGCTAATTCTAATGCAAAGTAATGAAATTAAATGGATTCAAACACTGATTGCTAGAATTGCTAGTAATTTGCAATTTTTTTCACATTTTGTGGAGAGCCTTTTTCTTTCAAGGAAAAATATTTCCTCTGTTGTACCATGTTCAAGTCTGGCTTTGTGAAAAAGTTAAGATTTGAACCAAAGGAATCCCATTATTTAAGACTGAAGTTGATTGAAACATTTTCACTTTCATCTCATTCTGCATGACTCTGAGAACTCAGATTTTTAAATTTTCTTTAAGAACTTTATTAATAGTCTTTGTGAGGGGGAAAAAAGGTACTGTATGGTAAATGTAGAAGTCCTTACAAGATAGACTGTAGGACAGTGGGAGGAGGCTTGGCAATGAGCTGTCTTTCCTTCATTTTCACAGATTTGAAATGGAACAGGTAATTGAATGAAGGTGGGAAGCAAAGGCTATTGTTTTTTATAAGGAAATGACATTTTAATAGGTGTATTATATCTGCATGCTTAATTTTGAGATTCCTAAGTGAGAAAATGTTCATTACATTGATGACATAAAGTTGAAAGTTGCATCATGGCTGAAACAGCTCTTTGAAGTTCAAGAAAATATTATTGAAAAACGATATTTATCGATTTTTTAGAACAGAAATCTTAAGGTAAACTACATTCCTTATTATTTCTTATACAGACAAGTGGTTCTCATTTGTAGGTGTACAATAGTTCAGGAGCCATATCTTCCAATTAAATGGTTCCTAATATATAAATATTTGGCTTTTGAAAATCCCTTAAGCATATAACATGCTTTATTGGCTGTTTACAAGTTGTGTCCTAACACAATTTGTGAGCAAGCATGCAGAAGGCTTTTCTCTGGTATTTATGTGGTATTTTTATTTTCTGTATAATTTCTGTGTTACCTACTACTGCATTAAAGTGATGCAGTGTAGTAATGTGTCACAAGAATTGCTTCTGCATTTGTAATATTCAAATGCTAGATATTTGAATGACTTTACTAGAAGCTGTTTACAATGTTAAAATTTTGTCTTGGATATTCATAAAATTTTGTCCTGATACCCTCCCTCTTTCACGAAATCTTCCTTCCCAAAATGCAGCTATTTTTCCCTGGTCTCCTCCCAAAGCAGGAGACTCACACATATCTGGTGATAGCATTGCGCAGCCTACTGGGAGCACCTTAACCATGAGTCAGAGTGCAGCACAAATGGATGTGGGCCACTAATTAATTATAGCTTATTTTAGTTAGAACAGGGATATTATCTATTCTTAGTCACTTTTTTTTTTTAATCTTTGGAAAAGTGTCATTTTAAAAACATCCTTAGAAGAACATCTATTTTATATGGTACTAAGAACAGTGCACAGTCTTTATTTAATTCTATGTAATTTGAAATATTTCAATTATGTTAGTCATTGTGTAGTCTTGGGATATCTTAATTTCCCTAGTGTAAAATTTATGTGTTCTCACTTCCTGTGTAGCATTCTAAAAGTGCAGGGATTTGAAAACACACATTTGCTTTTTAAGTAATCATCGAAAATAGTCCATCGAGATTTAGATCAGGAATATGTGAAAAGTTTCTGCAAGGTGAGGTAGGTATAAATATGTAGCACGTAAGCAGTGATTTTCCATTATGATATTTTCATCTATTATCATCCCTCTCTTCAGTGGCAGACATTGATAAGTTTACTGCTGATAAGTATCTAAGGACTTTAGATGTGTTGTAAGAGCAAGGGCAAAGAAGATCATGAACTGATAGTGTACCTGTGAACTTGTTTGGGTCTCCACATAGGATCTAATGATAAAACCCTACTGAGATTAAACTCCAACCTCAGCAGTCAAGCAGTGGTGCCACAGGACAGGCAAGAAAGTCATATTGCATGGCAGAAAGGGGTTGGTATCAGTCTGCTGAAGCAGAAGGGTGATATAGTACCTGCCTGAGTCATTATATCCCAGAGGATTTGCCTTTTCTGTGTCGGCCCAGATTTGCAAGGCACAGCAGCTGCAATTGCAGCAGTTCTGTAAAATGCAGATTCATTTACTTTTCCAGCAGTTACTGGGAACTGCTGCTGTTTGATGTTCAATGTGCAGCTCAAGTATTAAGCTACAAACACTAAATGTTAGTAAACAAGATTGTTATAAATTAAATGGTGTAAAGGTCTCTACCTTTTTCTCATAGATAGGAGATGCTCATTTGTAATTGTTACCAATCTAGCTTTTGAATAATAATTTTCATCAGTTGTTGACTCACTGACTCTGGTAGGAGAGGTTCTTCTATCTTTAAGACTCTGTATGAATCCTAATCAAGCTAAACCTTATAAGCTAATTCAATTTACTTGATGTACTTGAATTATTTCACATCCCAGAACAGTAGAATGGGAAAAGAATGGATATTTTATGTTCTTCAAATGTAACTATTTTCCAAACAGTAAGACAAAGATGTTATACTTGTTAATTCTGAGTTTTTCATTATCAACAGTTTTCACAAATTTATAACTATTACATCTCAGATATGGCAGGAAAGGCCTTGGTAATCAAGAGTAGGGACTGTTTATAGAAAGCAGGAGCAACTGCTTTCCAGTTTTAGAGAACTGTGAAAGCATGGCTTAAAATTACCATGTTCATTTTAGGATGCTTTATAAGCCTAAATTTTTCTTGCCGATCTGATTTGATTTTTAACCTGGAGAAACTAAAGAAACTTAAAACTCTTGTCTCTCTATTTTTGTAGCACTGATAGCTTTTGCTGATTTTCTCCCTCAAAAATGTTGTGCAGATGAGCATATTTACTTCTTTCAAGAACAGAATTTGGTAATGTATTAATCTATGGCTGTTCACAGCTTCACTGGCAGTTCAGAGCTTTAAGTGCATAGGTAAATGGAATACAGGTTATTCATACTCAGTCTGTCAAACAGCTTTTCCAAGTTTTGAATCAAAGTATAAAAGGATTACAGTTATTTGGTCCAAGCATCTTAATTACCTTCCTTTAATTGTAGATACCTAGTGAGTAAATGAACATACTGGTGTCACAGCCATAGTTAAAACAGATCAAAGTATTTTCTGGAGAAATGGCAAATATTTGTGGTGTGAACGTGCTAATAAATATTCAGGAAGGAAAATAAATATGGATACTAATTGACAATGGCAGGTGGTTGGGGTGACAGCATTTCACCTGGATGCCAGGGGGAATGTGGACCTGAAGACTGTGAATCATTTTATCTGTCACCTCACACCAAACACATCTTCTTGTCACTGGCCTTTTTGAGGGAAGATTTCTCTCAAGGCATAATTTACCTGAGAAAGCAAAAGGATTTTAGGAACCTGAATTGTGTTACTACTTATTGAGACATCAGCATAAGCATTTCATACACTGCTACTTTTGGATCAAATGTAAATGTTCAGGGATTCACACACTTCTGAATGTTTCTGACTCTGAACCTGAATCAAGCAGCTTGAAAAACTAGGGAGCTCCTGCATGCAGGGAGAGGCAGTTTGAGAAGGTGTTCCTCTGGTGTTTTAGGAATTTAACTAAAAGTGCAGGAAACTCTTTTTTTTTGCTTAAAACATGCAGAAAACTACCTTGCTGGGTCAGTAAGGCTGGAAAGATAATTTTCCACACCTGTATTTTCTGGAACCTCCTAAACACCATCCTCGTTTCTAGAAAGCAGATAATATTTGCATTAATGCATGCCTCTAGAAAATATAACACACAAATTAGTAATGCTTCCAACTTATGAAGAAAAATTGCATAAATTTTGGATAAGGCATCCTAATTTAAATTATAGAAAAACCTTGAGTTAAATAGATTTGGTGATAATTAAAAACGATTGCGTCATTTTCTCCCCTACACTTAGGTTAACACATTTTTATTTTACTGATGAATGTGAGCACCCAAAATAATTGTCATTAACAAAGGTACCTTGTTTGTACAGAGTTTTTTGTGAAATATTTATTGTCAGTATCACTTGTGTTGCTCAGGGTAACATTTGTCCCTCACATCCTTTTGTTTCTTGATAATAGTTGAGAGCATGTGGGCGTTTATGCAAAACTAGTGGTAATGTACGAGCAGCTGAGTTGTTATGGGACATGAAAAATCTGAACTATGTATGGTATCCTTTGTATTTTTTAAGACTAAAATTATCATGAGACTCGAGCACAGTCTTGTCAAGATCATTTCTTTTAGTCCTAACATTTTTCTCCAACGGACACACTTTATAAAACAGATATTACCTTCTGTGTTTCCTAATGGAAATCTGCATTCTGTTTTGATCATTTTGTTTAACTATATGGCCTAAAGAGAATAAAATATATTTAGATTTGGATGTGTTGATACCATAATTCTGCATACTTGTTGAATGTAAGGAAAGGTTGTGTATTAATAATTGCAATATGTGTTTGTTTGCATATGGATTGTAATGCAGTTATTTAACACATTCAGGTTTTAGTATTTGACTCAACTATACTTGATGTTTAACATGTGTTTAATAAGAAGTGGACATTGCAATTTCTTGGAACCACTTTAATTTGTAAAAAATGTTTTTCAGCTCCCTTGGAAGTCGCTGACTAGCATCATTGAGTATTACTACATGTGGAAAACCACTGACAGATATGTGCAGCAGGTAATTCAATAACTATTTCAGAATGAACCAATCTGAGACATTCTTTAAAAAAAGTGATGTTGTTAAACCATAAAAATCTGTTTGTGTTCTTGAAAAGATATATGACGGGAGGCCTAAGGTAATATTTTCGGGTATAGACCAGTGCTGTTACAGGCTGCATTGTCAAATCCTCTGGTGCCTGCTGTACATCCCATAGCTGTGAAGAGCTTTTTAACCTATTTGTATTCTATGCTGGTTTGAAGCAAGGGGATTCCTGGTTCCTCCTTCAATAGGGGATCAGATGGAAATGGCCTGCAGAGCAAATGCTTTAGGCTGTGAAGCTCTGCCATGGGACTGAATGAAGCATAAAAGTACATTGTGTTACGGTGGCTACTGGTGTGATGAACCTTTTATTGGTACTTCTGGATAAAGCGTTACTTTGACATTACCAGCATTTCAAAATTGAGACCATTCTGCCCACAGCGGGTTTGTTCATCCTTCTGATCGAATGATCAACTGTTTGTGTTGCTCTGGAGCAAAAACATGTAAAGATTATGTTGGGTACCAATACTGGGATATTTTTAGCAGGTTTAGGCAAAATGTCAGTGTTGATGCTTTTTATATACTGTACTCTTTATATATTTACTCCTTGGTTTGGACCATAAAATACTTTAAAAGGCTTAATTTTAATTTCTGATTTAATGTTTAAGCTAGTAGTTCCTTTATTTGCTGCATAATTGATGGTGATGTTATGGACAGTGTATTGAAAATAATTTTTTATGCTGTAATAACTACAGCTGTACTGTTAGATGGATCTTTGGACTTGTTTCAAATTAAATGTATCAGAGGGATGGTTACTTCAGGTTGTTCTGTTTCAGGTTTATTTGAAATTATTTCTACATCATCTTGTTAGAGCATGGAAAGTAGGGGAAAGGTCTTTAACTGCATGGTAGAGTCATGGAGTATCACTAGGACATTTTAGTTCTATGGATAATATAAATAGTATATAATATGCTCCATATAAAGACATGTTTTTCTAGGTTTGTCACCATTCATTTCACTTTTAACCCCTTTTTCCACAGTTAATTTTTTATCCTAGAAAGGGGCTGTCAACAGATTTGCTGTGCATCTTGTCAGCTCTTAATGGCTGGGCAGCAGATTATCTTTAAGAATCAGATAAAAATGTGACTTTTTCCCAAAATAATTGCTCTGGAGTAGTTGGTGAAAGATTCCTTTTGTATTTCTCTAGAGCTCTGTTATCATTCTATTGCTACAACGATCAAGGTGTGTGTGTTAAGATTGAATATCCTTTCACAGGATTAGGGTTGTTACAGGAAAGTTACATAGGCTTTATGGCTATCTGCAACTTGAATGCTCTGGTAAATGCCTGTGTTTTACTTGTAACTAAATAAACTTCCAACATCCTACTCAGACCATGGCAATACACTCAGGATGGAGTTCTTTAGACATGTTCTTTCAGGGTCATGTATGTGATTGTCAGTAATAAAACCAGTGTAGGCCAAATGCCTAATTTTTATCCTGGTTAACATTTCTATAATCCTTCCTAAGAAGGGATTAGGACTTCATCATGCCCTTGTTGAGATTTTTTGGAATGGTAAAAATTGATACAGTTCAGTCAAAACAATATCTGTAGGGTTTTTTTTTCCCCAAAAAGAACAAGCAGTGATAATTGATTGTAGTTCAGGGAGAAAATGTATTCAGTAATAAAGTGGAAATTTCAGAGTCATTCTTCTCTAAATCTCATGTTGAGGGGCAGGGGGACTGATGGGAATGGGAAGATGAAAAAGGTCAGTGCACATATTTGAATCTTAAAATACAATCTCTGAGTTCTAGATTGGTTTTAATATGAGAAATTACTTTTAATCATCTTTATTTCTTTGTGTGAATTGGATATGTTGTGTCAGGCATAAGAAAAGTTTCTTTATCATAATTGTTACCTAATGTTATTCTTGCTAAGTTATAAATGTGGTGATTTAATGGCAGTGGACATGCTGCTACCACCTTGCTTTGACAACATCTTCCCTTCAAGTCAAAGTGAAGGGAAGATATGTTAAAGTTCTCTGAACTTGTCTAGCAAAACTAATTCAGCCTTGGGTAATCATTCCTGGTGATAGGGCACTTCTCATGACCACTGAATTATATATAGTGTTTGAGGAAGGCCAGGTTTGATTGACTGATTGATTCTACTGAATGAAAATTTATTTGTGGTGTTCTCCTTGAAAGTCTGATTCAATGGGAAAAGACTTTGAGACTCTGTAAGAGGAAAAGAGTGAACACATTAAATGGTAGCTAAATTGCTCTACTGCAACAGTATATTACATTTGTCTCTCATTTATTTATTTCCACTGTTGAAAACAGTACTAATTTAGGGCAGTGGTCATTTCCTGGGATATTTGTAAGCTGGTATTCTTAAAAAAATTTCTTAAAACCCACAAACATTTATTTTCAATGCTAATTCATTAAAAGCAGTAGACCCCAGGTGAAAAACTGGGTTAGTATAGCCTGACCTCCCCTGCAATGCAGTCTGTAAGACCTGTTTGAAATACTGTTTAAGATGTACATTTTTTTTCCAGCTAAAGCATCAGCTCTCTTTGTTACATTGCTCCAGTAATTTATTACATTGCTCCAGGGATTTGTTACAAACTGGTGCTTTGTTTCTTATCTAAATATTTGCAGTTTCAACCTCCAGCTTTTACCAGTTCTGTCTCTAGATTTCAACAGACAGAGGTTTCATCTCAGAAACCTCTGCAACTATTGGTAGTTTTTGTTCTGCATCCTTTCCTCTCTCTTGGTACTTAGAAGTCAGTGTGACATTTTCTGTTGCTTTTAGAGACCTATGTTATGCATAGTTTTAATGTATAAAAATAGAGCTTAAAATCATGCAATGGCATTTCAGTATTTTTTAGAAGGCAGTATATAATTCCCTTTAATAAATAAAAGAGAAAAGCAATTGTTAAATTGCATTCCTTACAACCCCCATGCCAGTAATAAAAGTATGCTAAAATTTAATCTGTGTGTATATAGTCACTTCTCATTGACACTGCCATCAGGGCTTAATACAGCTTCCTACACATGCCTTTGCATTCTGCTTCAGGGTTACTTTCATCCTTTATTGTATTTTCTCTTTTGCTCGTGATAGGTGTGCAGTGAGATTTATTCATTTTTGTAGAATGGACTAGTTTGTTAGGAAGCTCTGAGGAATGTGTGGCAACCCGTTGCCTGGCAGTTTCACATGCTTCTTTCAGGCTGCGAACAAGTTCGTATTGTTGGAAATATGAGAATGAACGAGAGACAGTTGTGGAAAACCTGTGTCCTGCTGTTAAGCAGAGGAAGTTCACCATTGCGGGCTCCTCTGCTGGGGCTATGAAATGTTCTCAGATTAAAAACTACCAGTTTATGAGACTTGGAACATGGTGCTGCTGCTGTTCTTTCTCCTTGCTCTTGTAAAAAGTGACCCAAGCAGGCAGAGCAGACCGTGTTTTCATTTTTCTATGGGCCTGCTGAGGGTAGAGCAGTGTTGTCAAGCCTGGCACTGAGGAAAGATTGCAACTGTATCAGCAGTGTCAATGGGATTCACTTCTGTAGCTCCAAACAACTGAGCATCTGTGAACAGCAAAGAGCTGTAAAGGGGGGAAAAAAAACCCCACTGTTTTGGAAATAAATGGAAAAGAGCTCTCATTGCACAGGAATTAATTAATGATGGAATGGACTAATTAGAAGTCTATTTGTTACACATTACTCCTTAAAGATGCATTTTTATAAATGGACAACACAGAGGCAACTTAATGAAATGGAGAAGAACAGCAGTTTACACCAGGAGGTTTAGTCAGACTGCTGGGCCAGTAAAGCTGAATAACCCTGTAACTAACCTCATGGCTCAGGCAAGGGGCTCTCAGAGCAGTGTCATCTAATAATAGTTTTCTCAAGGCAGGAAATATTTTCCTGGATTATAAACCATGCAAAAGTTGGATATCAAAAAATAGGAGTACAGCAGAGAGGAGAAGTGGCTATTGCAGGTGACATGAAAGACTGAATTTTAATCACTTGATAAAGAAAGGTAGTACTGATTTATTATTGCTGGCTATAAATGTGTCCCCTCCTCTTTTTTTATCCTCTGTAGTGAAATTGACCATGATTCAAATCCTTTTCTCTCTTGCTTTTTCTTTTTTCTCTCAAGTGAACAGAAGTAATGTCTTGGGTACAGAAAGTACAGGGAAATAATGTTTTTCTTCATCTTTTACATACAAATGTTTTGGAAAACCTGTAGACACCTGGACTTGTTATTTCTTGTGCCACTGCTGAAAAAACTGTTGTCTTAGTTACTTGTATAATATATGGCAATAACTAAAACCTCTCAGTGTTATAGAAATGCAAAATGGTTTGAGTTTGTTGCAAGTATGAAGAAAGTAATGATTTAATAAATTCACAGACTATCTTGACAGTAGTCTAGCTGTCCTGTTACTGTGATGTTCCCGAGCCACAGTTTTGATGGCATTTAATGCTAGTAAGTGTTTAGCTATTTCTAAGACCCAGTGGACTTTATTGTTCCTAGTACTGTCCTCAGCCCCAGTCTGGACAGAGCAGGCAAGAAGTTTTGTTACATGACTGATGAGGAACACAATTTCATTCATTTAGCTTCTACTTAATTCTCCAATGAGGAGTAGCCACAGTGTCATACATGTTTATATAGATGTGGTTTATGTAAACTGTCATTGTCCTTCTTACAGTTTTGTTGTCATATGTGAGGCCTGTGAGTTTTACTGGGAAGAACAGCATATTAGGATTTCAAACTAATACTAAAAACCGAGAGCTTGTTTTTCATGGTTTTTATTGTGTAGATATCTATGCTTGTTTTGGAAGCTCTTCTGAAATCACAAAATAGAAATAATTTAAAGATGTATTGTGTACAGTTTTATGAAATGTCATACCTTAATGTAATAAAATATTTTAATGTTTTAATTTTTCAACTAGAAACGTCTGAAAGCAGCTGAAGCAGAAAGTAAATTGAAACAAGTATACATCCCCACCTAGTGAGTATAACAACAAAGTCATTTTTTAGAGCGATATACAGGTAAAATTGAAACAGTAACATGCAGTTGCATGCATGGTATTTTCCTAGTCATCTCTCTAATGGTTGCTTTCACAGGATTTGTTATATGCACAGATAGAATCGGAAAATGCCAGAAACTCTTAAGTGAAACCTTCTTACTTTACCAATCTTTGTTTTTGACCTGCAATCTTTTTGTGTGGAATAAGAAGCTTTACAAAGGCTGATCAAGTACTACCTGTGGACTGTTCATATGCAAGAAGAGCCTATTAATTTAAAAAGCAGGTTTTTTTCGTAATAATACCTTCCAAATCTCTGTAGCACAACACTTCATATTTGCATAAATGCAAAATTTCAAAGTAGAAACAGTTGTTAATTTAGTTACATTAAAAAAAAAAAAATCAGAGAATTTCCTATTACAGTTTTATGTTGTTGTTCTAAATTAAAGGTAGCACACAGCCCCAGATCTTCTATCTTTGACCACGTGCTATTAATGCAATCTTGTTTTCTTCTTGGGGGGTTGTTGATCTGTATTTCTTTTATATTTAAACTGGATGCTATATCTGCTTCTGTTAACATGTGGTTTGCAGAAAAAAAGATAAAATCCCTCCTTCATATTCATAATTTCCTCAATATTATGACAAGAGAAAGGTTTCCAAATCACTTTTTTCTAAGCTTTCTGTGGGTATATTCAGTTTACTTATATATAAACTTCCCATTGTTGTGAGTGTTTGTATAACAGAAGAATGTAATAACAAAGGAAGTACTTTGCAAATATTTTTGATGGCTTGTATAAATTACATACAATAGAGTTTCATTTCCATATTTCATACTGCCTTTTCTCTCTTAAACAGGTGTAACAATGAAAGCAGCAGACTGTTAAATTATTTTAATCTTATCTCAGAACAAATTTTGTGAGTTTTGAAGCTCACATCTCTAATAAGTCACACTGTTAAAAAAAAAGCTAAAAACTCTAGTATGAGTGCTCCCTAACCTTTTCAGATGAGTGGTAATGCTTTAGGAAAACCATAAGGTGCTTAGTCTTTACATTATGCTTTTTCAATTTAATTTCCTTGGTCCATGTGGACAGTTATGGATTTTCAATATGTTCACAGTAGGGACCAGCTGTATTGGATGGCAAAATGTGTTTCAAAATGTGGGATTTTTGCACTTTTATCTAACTGCCTGTCTTTTGCCTCCATTTCAAGACAAAATCCCTAGTCAACAGTAGGAGGATGGTAGGACTTAACAAGGATTTGATATCTGTGGTGGTCATGGGATTGCTAAATGCTCTGCTTCAAGACTCATTTATTGCATTTGAAATCTGAGTAGAATTGACTCTCAGAGCTGAGTAACTTTTTGAACTTGATCATTAGGTGTTTCCTGTAATTGCAAGGTTCTGTCCTTAATTCCAGAGAGTCCCTTTCAATTCATGGCATTTCTGAAAGGTAACTAAGCAACAGATCATAATGTAGAAGACTTAATTGTCTTTCAAGCTCTTCTCTTGTACCTTGAGCCCAGGATAAAGAATATGTGGAAATTTTAAAATTCTCTTGCTGATACAGTGAAAAAGGAGAAGGCAGGAGACAGACTTGTTGGCATTTGAAATAGAGACTTGATACAGCAAAGGTTTCTTCAATTGTCATTTTAACTTTTCTTGAATATATTTTATGCTACCTAAAATGATAAATAATTATCTTAGGAATCAATGTATCCAGCCTTGCATTGTGAGTAATTGACTCATAAAGTTGAAACTCTGGAAATATTGCACTTAATCTAGTGAGGAATTATATTAATGCTCTCTGAATTAATTGACCTGTAAAGTCCTACTTCGCTGAAGTATTAGAAGTTAAAATAATTACGAGAATGATATAGTATAATAATATTAAAAAGCCAAACATAAATATCCAAAAAACAGTTAACCTTCTCAGAGAGGAAGTAGTTTAGAAGAGAACTGAGACAGAACAACCTGATATATGGGTGAGTTTTGCCATAGATATAAGACATTTGCATTATGTAGGCACTTCTTTTTCAGACAGGAGGCTGTTTGACCTTTTCCTGGGATCAACAACCTGGTAGTATTACAGGCAGTTGCTTCTCTTGTTATACTTCACCCAAAGTCCATCCTCGACTTGTAAACCTTATCTGTTGACTAGAACCGCCTTCTAAAAATCCATGCTGTGTCAGACTGTTGTTAATGCTTTGACCCTGAGAATTGGTCTTTTATGAGCTTGCCAAGTAGCTTAGGCCATGTGAGCACACTAAAAGCTGCAAATTGGAGCATCGGAACAACTCTTAACTTAGCAAGTGTCTGACAATGCTGAAAATAATACAGGAGTACAAAAGTTACTCTTGCTGTTTAGAGAAGATTTTATAGATGTTGTCAGCACACATCAGAATTCCAGAATTAGATTGTTTGTTTTCATGTTGACTAACCAGTTAATAAGACCACCTTTTTTTTTTTTTTTCAACTTTAAAAAAAAATTATTTAAAGCAATAAACCAAATCCCAATCAAATATCCAGCAACAATGGGAAACCTGCTGCAGTCAACGGAGCAATGGGAGCCTCTTACCAGGCACAAGCCACAGTAATAGGTCGGGCTTGTGAAAGCTGCTATAGTAAGTAAATATATTTTCTAATGACTCAAGAGTTTGGGTGAATCTTAATATGTGCTGTTAGAAAAAAAGGTATGTACTTCTGTTAGCATGTGACAGAGGATAATTGCAATTGCTCTTACAGCAGAAATATCTTTAAAGTTAGAGCTGCCTTCAGTATATTAATTAAAATATTTAAATGTCTTTATGTTTTATTTTTTAACAATTCATAAAGCACAGAAAGTTTAAGTAGTATAATATGATGGCATTGATCTATTATTCCTTTACCTTCAAAAAGCTGGATTCAAATTTATTTTTGTTTTTTCTTTAAGGCTGCAGGGGTTTTGAGCTGTTTTTTTTTTGTTTGCATGGTTTTGGGGTGTCTTTTCCCCCTCTGCTGTTGTTGGGGAAAATGGAGAGGACTATTGTTTCTTTCTAGTATTTTATGTGTTTCTGATAATTTTTGTTGGACTTCTTGAAATAGCAGCCCTCAACAGAGGTTATATGAGAGCAGATATAAAATCCAACTTAATTAAGCTGTCTTCCAGGGTGAGATTAGAAATATTTGGATTGTTGTTTTTTTTTTTTTTTTTTTTTTTTTCTGGTAGTCCTCTGGGAGAATATCTCAGCAATACAAAGTCCCTGGTTTGAAATTCATTATAAAAGCATTTCCAAAATTTCCATTTGGAGTTCACCTCTCTGGTGCTTTTGTAAAAATAAAAAGCAACAAACAATTAATGTTCTTCCTTTCCATGTAAAATATATTAAATATTTATCCATACAATGCTCTGCTATTACCATGTGTTATGTCCATTATATAGTCATCTATTACAGCATTTGAATTGATTGTAGTGAATATAGCATGCACCAGTTCACCTGTGCTGCTTTCTCCTCCTTAGCTCCGCAGTCTCACCAATGGTATTCTTGGGGCCCTCCTAATATGCAATGTAGGTTGTGTGCATCTTGCTGGATTTATTGGAAGAAATATGGTGGCCTGAAAATGCCCACACAGACAGATGAAGATAAGCTGTCTTCCAGCCAACCTACAGAGGTAGGATTGTGTAGACAAACTTTTCTAAAACAAAACATGGTGCTTTCAAAAGACTGCTATGATTTGATTATTTAATGGAATGTTTTTTATGTATATATTCAACTTTGGTATTACAAAACTCAGTTTATTAATCCTTTTTCTATGTTAAGTAGAACTGTACAGTGCTCAGGCCTTGGCATATCTTTATTTGACTACTTTTTGTATAAACAAGCATGTGCTTCCTGCATTTTTTGTGTACAAATGTAATTTTGTCTGTCAAATAGTGGGTTATCTTGGAAATATTAAATCTACTATACAATATCTCATTTAGGATGGCATTATATATCCATTCTCAATAGAGTTGTCTGCTCTGTGGCTTACGGCTTCCTGCATAGGCCTGTTTTTTTTATAAGGTGCTTAGCCATGTTATTAATGTGTTCCTGTGTGTGTGTTTGGGTGCTGTGGCTCAGATGTGTGGGTTACGCTCTCAGGGACGTTTGGGTGCTGTGGCTCAGATGTGTGTGTTACGCTCTCAGGGACGTTTGGGTGCTGTGGCTCAGATGTGTGTGTTATGCTCTCTGGGACGTTTGGGTGCTGTGGCTCAGATGTGTGTTACACTCTTTGGGATGTTTTTCTGCTTTGGCTCAGATGTGTGTGTTACGCTCTCAGGGACGTTTGGGTGCTGTGGCTCAGATGTGTGTGTTATGCTCTCTGGGACGTTTGGGTGCTGTGGCTCAGATGTGTGTTACACTCTTTGGGATGTTTTTCTGCTTTGGCTCAGATGTGTGTGTTACGCTCTCTGGGATGTTTGGGTCCCTTGGCTCAGATGTGTGTGTTACGCTCTCTGTGTTCCCTCCCGCAGGAGTCGCATGTCCGAACTCACCTGTCCCGGCAGGCCACGCAGGGCACCCCGGTCCGTAACACGGGCAGTCCCAAGTCAGCGGTGAAAACACGGCAGGCTTTCTTTCTGCACACCACCTGTTGGACAAAACTGGCCCGTCAGGTCTGCAAAAATACCCTCCGGCTGCGGCAGGCAGCACGACGTCCCTTTGTCCCTATTAACTGTGCTGCCATTAAGGCAGAATGTAAGATGTTTTTTTAATTCTTAGTTCTGTGTGCTGTGCTTCCCACCCATTTTTGTCTTTTAATTTTATTTTCTTTTTCAATAAACATTTCTTGTCTATACGCTTTTGCTTTTCATTTTTTTTTCATTTGTCCAGCATATTATCGACACATTGGATAAACACTGGTTGCCTTGAACAGATCTTAGGCTGTGGGAACATTTCAAATTAATTAAAAAGGGGATAACTATTACCTCATTCACTTTCAAAAATTGACATTAGCAAAAATGGGGAGCGGAAAGAGAAAATCAGTGCCACAACATACATTCTTCCTACTAGGCAGAATGAAATAAGTGTGCTTTTCTGTTGTTTTTTCTTTGCTGAGCAGAACCTATAGATCTGTACATGTTGTACTTTTTTTCATTGAGATTGGTCAAAGAATCAGGAGCTGGGGTTTCATAATAATTTAAATGTGGTGTGCAATACAGTCCTTTGTTACTGTGATGATCAGATGGTGGTGATAGCCACGTTTATTCATCATAGTTGCATCATTTTGTTTTTTTCTGTTCCAGTTTTAAATTTTAATTCCAAATAAAATTCTGCATTATGCTTGTTTTTTTTATAGCCAAAATAGAAAGCCCTGATGAATTTCTAGTAGTATGACAAAAGGCTATGAGTTTTTGTAGATAGCGACAGTAAGTCTCTTTACCTGCATATGTGTGTAAATTCTGCTGCAAAGTCACTGAATATTTCAACAGTTTTTGTATCTGCACTGGGCACATTGTTTTACTGTTCACATTGTCTGGCTATGATTCCCAGTCTTCCATAGATACAGTTCTTGGAGCAGATGCTTGGTATTCCAGGATGAGGCATGCTGGCTCATTGTACTGTCAATTGTATTAGAATTGAAGAGAACTTTAAAGATCATTAGATGTAGGGTTTATAAGCATGTTCATTAGATTAAGACTAAATGTTTTCCCAGCATACTTATCTGGGATGCAGATGATGTCTGCACTGTTTATAAGAAATTTACTCCATGGAGGCTTAAAATCTGATTTTGAGTAATTATTTTCCCTTTATGTATTTCAATACCAGCCATTGCGCATATGCAAACTCTTCACCTACTTCTGCAGTACTCCAGAACTGGCTGAATATTTCTGTTCATTGTCCTTGTTTAATTTTTTAGTTGTTCTTTCTTCTTTTAAATCTATGCAAGTCAGGAACAACTTTCAGGTTTCAGGAAACCATGTGTCAACTGTGTGAATAAAATGAGTTGTTCTTCATGGAAGAAGTATATCTAAAGATGGATTAAGATTATATTTTAATCTTCAATCCAAAATAAAGGTTACTTTCTGAGAGAAAGGTATTGTACCTTTAAATTTATGTTTCTGCTGAATCATGGAGGAAAATTCAGAAGTTCACTTGAACCTTATATCTTTTTATCCCTATTCATGTTTTTTCTCACTCACTGCAGTAAAAAAAAAAATCAAAAGATGAAACTTTTGTTTAAGGAAAAGAAAAAACAGAAGAAAAAATCTCATCCAACTGTTAATTGTTATAGTAGGACGTGTTCAGCCTTTAAAGAGAGGCATGAAATGCTGAGCTTTTCAGCAGGAAATAGTCATTCTTGCTTCAACTGGCAGTGCTGTGAGTGTTTTCTCTTTGCTTCTTTGAGTGAAAGAATTCTACATCAGATTAACAGCAAGAGTAGAAAGATTTTTTTTCCCCTGTAGTGTCTATCTTTCATGATTCTTTTTGCTTAAGCAAATTTTGGACCTTGTGATTTTGTCTTTGAATTCTGATGCTTCCTGATTAGACCTAACATAGGTTAAAGAAAAAAAAGTCATAATTGTTAATGGTTTTTGAACAGCATTAAAATAATGTTCTAACAGTGGAAACCTAATTATACCCCAACTAATTTAAGTCACATTTCTTCATATACGCACACATATCCACAATCCATGTTCTGTTTCTGGCAATCTCTCTTTCTGTGGAATCATTACACTGCTCTTACCTGCATTGTCATTGTCATGTTCTTGCTCTAGTAAAGGCAAAAAAAGTAAAGAAAAAAAAATTCTAGTTTTATTCCTGTACTATCATCTGGTGACCTGTTCTCAGTGCACTCTGTAGATTTTAATGTTATAACTAAATAGTCTCTCTTTTCCTGCGAATGTCCTGAATCCTTTTCTAAGTTTATCTTGGATTTTTGGATTTTTGGATTTTTAAACAAGATCTTTAATTAGCAGTCATGATTTCCTATGCTGGATCCACTGAGTAATTACATTATTGAATGAATATCTGTGTTGGTGTTAGAAATGTTGCACTCATTCTTAGCTAATAACCTGGCCAGAGTACCAGGTCACTCATGATGTGATATGATATGAGATGGTTACAAGGCCCAAGAACTTATTTGGAATTTGTTTTCCGTGTTGGTTTGCTGAAACTTGAATCTAATGGCTGCTTAAATGCTTTGTCAGACTCACCTGACTCTATATGTGCCAAACCAGTTCTTGAAAATGTGACTGCATTTCCCAGCTATATTGCATTAGGCACCATAACAACACTCGGAAACCATAAAATCTGGTAAAGATTGCTAGGGCACTTATCCCAGCTGCATACCAGGTTTTATGCCCGCTTAATCTTGTGCAATTTGTTGAAGTGCCAGGTTGTAAATGAAACTGATTCTCAGATTTGAGAAAGACTGTCTGAACAAGTGTGTCACAGCTCAGTCATAAAATAAATTGGTTTTTGCATTCCACCTGTGTACCTGAATGCATCTGCAGGTACTTCTCATGTCTTGGAGGAGGATGGAAGCTTCTGGGAATGATAACCTAAGGCCCAAGCCTCTTTTAGATGAAAACCAGTTTTTGACAGAATATTTTTTCTTACTGAATGTCCACCCACATCTGCTCCCTCAGCCCATTATATCCACTGGCAGAAAACAAGGTCCTATTCTGTGTTCTTTATTCCTTCAGACAGTGCAGAGAATTAGACTTTCCTCATTAATGAAGCCTGTAGCATGACCCCTGCTCAGACGCCAGCAGGAGGTAGTGGAGAGGATGCATTTACATCCCAGTTCAATCTCAGGGTGGCCACCAGGAGCTTGAGAAGGCACAGCACCTCCTGCTAGGAGCACAGAGCATCATGGAAAGCTCAAACTTTGTTCTGTGTGAACTTAATAGACTCACTGTGGTTGGTGACAATAAACTTGTCTGATGGTTCTTCAGGAATAATTAGAATTGGTGAACTGCTTTGGTAAGATGAAATTGTTGTGGTCTAAATCTCATGCACTTCCTCCTTTTTAGTTTGAATATATTGCATGGTGTTTTTAGAAAGTTAAGCAAGACCATCCTGTCTGGGGAAGGTCTCTTAATTAGAGAAAGGCAAAGTGAGCATTCTTCTCAGCAGTCACTGACAAGACTGAATCTGTTTGCAGCTCACAGGCAGGTCGATAAATGCCTGGCAGTGAGCCATGCGTCTGTAAACATTATTGCTTCAGTACAGGGAGACTTTTGAGGGATTTTTTTTTTTTTTTCATTGCTTGGATATAGCTTTATCACTATAACTATATATATTAATTATAGTAATTTAGATCTGGATAACCACATGCTGTCTGTGTAGACATGATTGTCAAAATGTTTTCAGTGCATGGTAATATATTATCTGTATAATATATGTATAGTTATCTGGAAATGGGTGTACTGATCATGATGAAAATTTGTTATACATTTAAATCTTCAGATTTATTAACAAATATGCTACATAGTACTTGCTAGTGATCTAGTTTGATGAAACAAAGACAAGTGAAAACAGTAGAATATGCAAAATATTACTGATTTGTCTTTTTAAGCATAAAGTTTGTATTTTGCTGACATAAAGCTACCTATTCATCTGAATTGAGTAACGTTTATGGGTATTGGTTCACAAACTATGTTTTGCATCCTTGATTTTGATAGCTATGGAAGAGCTTTTAGCTGTATCTAAGATGAAAATATTTTCACTGTTGTTATCTTTGAAGGCAATTTGTGCCAGATTTTAATAGCCAGCAAAAAAATTGACAGAGCATATTATTTTTTTCCAAAGTTTCTAAGAATACAATTCAGGGAATACAGTACATTCATTAGCCGATCTGCTTTTTCACAGAGATATATGATGGAATATCAAAGAGAAATAATTTGCTAATGAGACTCTCTCTAAGCTTAAGATACCTACAAATCTAGTTTTTTTAAAAAAAGTAAATAATTAGAAAATACTTTCATTTCTAAAAGCACAGCCTCATTAGTTATCATCTTCTTGGCATTACTGATTTTATTCACCTCTGTAATGCCCACAGCATGCTTGGCAGCTTTAAAACCTCATAAAAAATGTGTTTCACACTCTGGTTCGTAATGTTATTTCCCAGATTTTTTCTAGTTGTGCTGTGTCCTCTTTAGGGTTATGGTGCCCCAAATTATGTGCACTTCACGATACAGATTTCCCATAATTTTAAAAAGCTATGTTTTCTATTTTCCTATCATCATGATTTCTAACATTCTGATTTTGATTTCTTTTTAGTATTGTCTAGATATTTTTAGAAAGCTGTCGACGCTGTCTTCATGAATACTCTTCTGCTTTGTGATAGTGTAGGAGCTATCATTATATCTATATATTACAGTGATTTTACCTCTTCAGAATTCATTTACATGCATTGCTTGATACTGCTCCTGGCCTTGCTATCAGTTTTAGCTTTGATTATGCTCAGAAATTTCTTATCAGGAAGTTTTAACTTTCTAATCACCTCTTTTGCTGCCCTTTTATATGTTGAACTGCACAGATAATTTGGGGATTACATAGGCAATTAATTTTAATGAGGTTTTAATTCCTGAAAAAGCCTCTTTTACCCTGTAACAGCTGGACAGCAGAGGTCTTTGGTGACACAGTTTGGTAAAAGCTCTCTGAAATGCCAAATTGGATGCCAGATCAGCTGCATGTGAGCAGGTCATGGTCCCCTCAGAGGATCCTTGCAGGCCTGTGAGACTGGCACTTTCTGGTTTATAGGACACGTAAGTAGGAAGGGACCCTGGAGGTCTCTAATCCCACCTCTTGCATAAGGTTCATGTGCTCATGGGCCTTTAGGCCAGATGAGCTTTTCGTATCTCCATGTATGGAGACTGCACGACTTCTCTGGGCACCTGCTTCACTGTTTGATCAACCTCAGAGTAAACAATCTTATCTTTGTATCTAACAATCTCCTGTCTCCCAGCCTGGCTGCTGCCACAGACAGGAACAGTGTGTTGTCCTGTCCCTGTGTTCCTCTGGGCTCAGTGTCTCTGTGCTCTGCTGCTGGGAGGCTACAGGTGCCAACAAGATGTCCCCTTGTCCTTCCCGTCTCAAGGCTGCCCAGACCCAGATTCCCCAGGCCCTGTGTGTCCTGTGCTCAGACACCCAATCCATCAGCTGGCCCTGCTCCTGTGTGCCTGTATCTCTTCTGTGGTGGGGACCCCAGAGCTGGACGTGGGCTCTGGCCTTTGTTTGCTGTGGACCGAGGGGAGAGGTGACCTCCCTCCCTGGCCCTGCTGGGCGTGCCTGTGCTCACGAGGCCCAGCACGCCATCGTCCTTCCTGCTGCAAGGACACACCACCAAGTCATGAGAACACACTAAACTTGTTTTCCCTTCCAAGGTCTTTGTTGGCTCCCTTGACATTTCCAAATTTAACCATGTGCCTCTATTAATAATGCAACCTTCTGCCACTCTGCAGACCTACTGGAGAATGTTACCACATTTGCCCTGGTTTTGTTCTCTTGAACCGAGAACATTTAAGCATTCATTAAACACCAGCAGCATGTCTGCTTAACAGTTTGGATGAATTCCACTTGGTCCTGGTAACTTGCTTCTACTGGTTAACCAGTTTGTTTTGAAATATTTCCTATGGATGCTTCAGTGTGACACAGTTCTCATACTTTCCTTGTAAAAGTATTTTGGAAATGAGCTTCTTTAAGTGCTTTTGCAATGAGCAGTGATACAAGGAATGCATTTAGCTTTTCTGCTGTGCCTTTATCTTTCTTGTATATTTTCCTCACACCTTGATAATCTATTGCTACAGGCACCAGCACGCTTTCTGCTTTTGCTATGTTTGAAAAATATACTAAAAAATATCAGATTCCTTCTGGTTATAGATGTATTTTTTTCATAGTTTCCACTATTTCACTGATCTTACTAAGATTTTTATTGCTCATATTAAAGCTCATATTTGGTTTAGGACTTGCTTTAAATTTTGGGAATTTTGATAACTTCCTACCCAAATTTTATTCTCTGGTTTTACACTTGAGAATGATGCACAATACAACTTTTGTGTTTTTCTCTGTGGTCTGCGTAAAAATCATAAACTTTATTATACTTTTTATGGGAGCACCTTATTGTGGATCAAAATTTGCTGCTGTTAAACATAACTTTACTGTTTCAATAGATAGATGTGCTTTGGGATACTCGCCTTTGATGAATATGCTTTATCTCAAGCATGAAAATTGTGCTCTCCTTGCAGTATGTGTTCCCAGTCAGCGTATAAATACCACGACATGATTCAATATCTTTTTTTACAGTGAAGATGGAAAATTTTCTTGCTAATTACTTCTTAGGTGATGCTTTGCTGTTCTCAAAATAGCTATAAAATACTGTATAGCCTCTGCTTATTTTACTGAAGGAGTCAGTGGAGACACATCATTCTGCTCCACCACTTAAAATATTTCAGGTGTTTTGCAACGTTAAAAATATTCCAGGCATCAGTGTTGTGCTTTTTGTTTTTTTTTCCTGAGCACAGTATGTTTTGTGATTAAGAAAAAATAACAAAATACTTCATGTACACAGCATTAGGGCTCTCGAACCTCTGAAAGCCATTGGTATTTTCAGAATTTTAGGTAGGTTCCTTAATCTGTTAAAGTAAGTTGTGCTTTGTCTACGGCACTGAAAACATCTTCTTGAACATCTGAAATACTTCTTCCAGTCATTGCTGTGCATTCGTGATCTTCATGATTTTTACACAATCTAGATTAGAATCAGTAAAAGGATTGTAAATTCCTCTGCATGGTGTCTTATCCTCTTCCTGTTACTGTTTACTCTGTCTCATGTGCTGGAATGAAGCAAACAGAAAGAGTTTGGTGAAACACAGGGAGGAGTTGCAATTATAACCTATTTATAATGTGTCCCTTCTGTAAAACTTGTAGGTAGGTATTTGTGGGAAGTTATTCCATTTGAGAGAGCACCAGATCTATATAATCCCTGTATGAATGCAATTTTGTCCAGAACAGAATACCTGTATTCTAGGGATACTGGAAGCTCTCTATAGGGGTTTTAATGTGCTCTTGGAAGACAGATAAGCCAATCATTCTGAATAATTAAAAAGAAAAAAAGACACGGTCTATTGCCAGTCGTCTTGAAATTATTTACTGAAACCTGGTGCCTTGTGAATTTTTGCCTTAAGTTGACTTCATTGTCTAAACATGAACCTCTTTATGTTAAAACTTTGTGTTTGGGACATGTGGATGGAATCTCTGCTTGTGTGTTCACAGTAGCAGCAGGAAATCTAAGGCAGTTGCTGGGCTGCTGGTTTTCATGTACTTAGCAGAAAGTTACAATCTTTCAGATCTTTGAGCTCTGTCATACTTGGTTAAAACTGACCATTTTGTTGAAAAGTTTACAGTGAAGAGTTGTATGACAAAAGTCAGTAGTCCCAGCCTTAAATCCTTAACTCTGTATTGCCCCATTTAGAGACAAAGAAGAAAACAAAAAACAAAAACCAAAAAACAAAACAAACAAAAAAAAATTCAATGCAAATAGTTTTTAATAGCCAAAACTGCATTTTTTAGTATTCATATTTTCATCTGTGTTCCATTTGCCTGGCTATCTCCAGAAAGACTTTGTAAGCAAGGACTACAATCTAACTGGTGTTAAAACTTATATTAACTTAAAAAAAAATCATAACATCACTTGCATGAAAGAGAACATGTCCTGCCTTTAAATATTCATTATTAGAAGTATTGATGATAAAAAGGAGAATCTAAAAGGTGGGCTAAAAGAAAAAAAGAAAGTTGTGTTAAAAATGCAAGTCAGAAACTGGTTGGTGTATCCTAAATCTGTTTGTAATAGTAAAATATTTAAACTGAGCTTTATTCTTTAAAATTCTCAGATGCAGATCGACATTGTGAACTTGCTGGGAATCCTCTGAAGATAAAAAGCACCAGAAAACCACTGTCATGTATCATTGGGTATTTAGGTGCGTATCTGCCTCCAGAGAATAACAAACCACATGAACATTCAGTATGTACTGAACCTTCATAATCTGGTATGCACAGAGAGATTTATGCTCTTAGTAACATGAAAAAAATCTGAAGTTAATAAATTAATAATAATGGTGGTCCACTATGAGTTTCAAAACTGCATGGTTGAACTTGCAGGATATAGGCAGAAGTCCTCCTGATACTGGTTTAAAGTGTCAGAGTGAAACCTGATGTAATTTAGAATGTGAAAAATAGTCTGGCTCTCTAAATAAAAATAATAACTGCTCAAAGGGGAGATTCTCAGTATGCTCAGGGCTGCTCTACTGTGTCCTTTGTATCCATTTTCAGTACTACTTGTACTCAAAAGCAGGGGACCTCAGCCACACTAAGACACATACCTTGTAATTTGATGACCTAAGTTTGAAAGGGGCAATGAAATGTGCACTGACTTTGCAACCAAGAGGACAATGAACCTATAAGTAAATGGGGAGAGGAAAAATTCTAGTAATAGTGATTCTTTGCAATGGGCCATCAGTGACTGTTAAATATTTGCACAGTCATATAAGAATTGTGGTAATCCAGAGGCTGTTAATCCTCAAATGAATACAGAAATCCATCCGTTGATCAGAGAAGCAGTGAATAATTCTGCTGTGTATTAATCCTCTTCTACAGAAGTGAACTCTACAGCTGAGTGTAGAGCTTAGTCTAGATGTTTTGCTCATAATTTCAGTCCCCAGGAGGTTTGTTTTTTTTTTTTTTGTACCAGATCAAAGTAAACAGTAAGTCTCTTGCCTTACTGAAATAGAAACCAGCTATAAATGTAGTTACAACTGTTCTTCCAGGACATCAGTTTTGTCAAAATACTAACTTCAAGAATGTGAGTAATGAGGAATTAATGCTATTTTCACTGAATTTTGATTCCTCCTGCCCTGGAGTTTAAGAAAAAAGCCAGGGATCATTCTGTGCAGACATCCCAGCTGTGTTTGTTATGTTTGTTGAAAGGACTGCTTTGGTTGACTTGGTGGAGTTGTGGTTGTGAGAGGGGAAGCTGGACAGGGGATGGTGCATCCAGCTGACCTGTCTGCATCTAAAGAGGAAAGGGTAATGTGGAAACTTAGAAGACACAATATGTTTTTAGTGCCATGTTATATAGCCTTTGAGGAGTTGTCTTGACCCCTCTGGGAGTCTAAGTCCGTAGGTTTCATGTGAGTAAATGGATGAATAGTGTCAGGCAGCATTTTGTGAACTTACATGAAGGTCTGGTAGAAGATTAACAGTGCTAAAATATGCCACGTATCTGTAGTGTCTGCTTAGAATTTGACTGTATGGGAAGTAATGGTGTCTCACTACAGCTGAGGAAAACAACGTGTGTTACGGGGATATGAAGTGAACCCAGTGCAGTTGATTACATTCACCTGATTTTGCTTTATAGGGATGGCTAGAAAATGGCTTTTTGTTTGCCATATAGCTTAGTGATTTTTTTTTTAGTTTAGTTTGTGATATTTTTAGTTTATTTGGGATTTTTGCAGTTTCAGTAAAGTAAGTAAATATTACATTATTTTTCTCATAAACATTATTATTATATATCATGTCATAACTTATATAGGAGGCACTTGTTTTCTTTTTAAGATTCATGCTGTGCCATTCTCACAGAAATTTATTGGCATACGATTAACAGTGTGTCAGGGCACTACTGTTTTCAACCTTTTTGGTAAGGCAGGGAGGATTTTACTGCACATCCTGGGTCATCACTTCCCTTTATCTTTGTTCTGCATCTTGACTGCAGGTTCCACAGGTGAGGTAGGACAAGCATTAAAATTAGGCTTTGTCCTTTCAAGAGCTGGGGCTAATCCCTGGCAATCTCATCAGTCATCATCATTGTGCTCCCTAAAACAAAACTGCTATGGTGAACCCCAGGCTAATTAAATGTCCTATATTACCTCCTAGTTATGAGGAAACCAGGCTAATGCCTCAGCTGGGATACATGTTGAGGAGATGAGGTGACAGAAAGATGTGGCTGCCTAAGCCCCTCTGGAATCCAGGATGTTTATTGAGGTGATTTGGTAGAAGACTTTAGCTTCTCTTTACCTTGGGTTTTTTTTTTTTTTTACCCTACTGACATAGTGGAAAAGGGAGAAGTTTTTAATGTTGTTATTGTTATTTACTTGCTTGAGGCTGAAATCTGGTCCTATAAAATGGGTTCCTAATATGTTTTTGAAACATTATCTCTTACACCTATTTATTTTTATTTCAGAATGTGGCTGACTGGTTATTTGCTACTGGTCATGAGATAATTTCAATGCTATAGTCAGTTCTCTGAGTTAGAACAAGGTGCAGCTGGCTAGAAGATTTTCAGTGAAGTGCTAGGCAATAGAACGAGGATAAGAGCAGCAGGAATTAAAAGATTTTGATCACTATTATTCCATAATACGATTATATGAATGGATAATAGGCAAAACCCCTGAAATGCCTCATTACTCTGCTTGGGTGGGGTGAGGCAGCTGGTTATAAAGTGCTGATCTAAAGCATGAAAATATTTGAAGCAAGTCTGTATGTAGAGGAGGAGTGAAGTAAGATGTAAAGGTCTGCACAGGAAAGACTCAGTCCGTTGGGAAGTGGTCCTGACTGTTTAACTGAGTTCCTTTCTAGAACTTAAATGTAGAGCTTGGTCTTGCTACCTTCCTCTACTGCAGAAAGAGAAAAGACAGCCTTTGTGGTAAACTAATGGAGGATTAATGACTTCTGAACTGAATACAAGTCAAAGGAAGGAAAAGCTTCCTTCCTCAATTGTTTGCTCAAAATATAAAATTACTTCTATAGGTTGCTGATGAAAGGAGATGGAGTTTTCATATGTTGGCGCACCTACTGGGATTATTGTGGCTGCCACTGGAGCTCTTTGGCAAATAAAATAATATTTTAGTGTTGTTAACCCTTGGAATCTACAATTTCCTTCAGAAAACTGCAAAAGATTGCTAAATGAACATTTTAGAATGCAAATTCCAATTACCTTCAGCAAAAGGTGCAAGTGTATCTATTTCAGTTTGGAGTTTTGCCTTAGCAGTAAGTGGTGTTCATAACATTAAGCATGCCTCTGTTCCCATTTTAGTAAAAAAGCAAAATATGAGATGCTTGTCCCCACAGCAAGAAAAATGGGACATGCCATGAAATCTTTTGTGTATGAAAAGCAGATGAATTCTGCAGTGAACAGCTGTAAAAAGTTCTTACCTAATTAAGTGGTGGGAAATTTGGTGATGTCAAATCTACAGCTCTGCCCTGAAGTGGCTGGTTACCTGTACCTTCCCTCTCAGCTGTTCTAATACTTGCCTGTGTATTTCTCTGCCCTACTGTTTCTTACCTGGCCCTCTTGAAGCTTCTCATGGGAGTGTGTTCATGCTTGGAGACTGTGATTGCAAGCCCCAACCAAAGCAGTGATGAACAATTAAGCAAAGTCTTTTCCAGTGTGAAAATTGTTGGCATTGTCTCCTCCTGGCAGGTTGTTCCAGTATGGCCTGGCCAAGGCCATGAGGCTGAGAGCTCCAGGCAGGGCAGGCAAGCACTTGGGTCTCAGACTTTGGGCATTCCTGAAGGAGGAAAAACATGCTATTGCAGTGGGCTTTGACTTTATGCAGTGGTTGCTCTTTCTCCTGAATGATAGCCATGGATGACAGAGGCTGGAGAGGCTCCTCCTTGGATACCTGGCCTCACTGTAGATATTGCACCTTCCCAACTTCTGTGCTCCATTTTATAAACAGAAAAGCAGAAAGAAGCACCTTTCAGGAGGTGTAAACTTGGGCTGCAAGTACTTAATTTTTGCATTCTGATCTCACTTGCCTTGGGCAGCTGACTCTGCTGATCTGACTCCCAGCCCTTCTGCCCTCACCTTCTCAGCCTCTTCTGCTGCCTGGGGTCATCAGAGGGCTGCTGCAATTGGGCTGCAGATGCCTCATAACCTGCACAATGCTGGCAGCTGGTGCCCTGCAGCTGTGTCAGAGGGACAGGACCTGCCCTCGGGCAGCTGACTTCCCACACAAGTCTGGGTTCATCCAAAGCTGGCCACGGCGGTGGCATTTTGAACCCAAATGTGTGATGGGAATTAGTTAATTGCTTCAGCAAATTCCTGGTGAGGGACCAGCAGACTCAGCCAAGGCTTCCTTTTGCCACTTTTATCTGGCAGATAACTGAGAAATTTCCATGCAGCTGTGTCAGCTTCTGGTAAACACAGCAGATGCCATGCTGAAATGTGCCAGCCAGATGTGCTGCGCTGCCTCTTACCCCCTTTATTCCTCTTTCTCCAAAATAATCTTGCTCCATGAAACAGATAGTCTGGGATGTTTGAAGCTCCCCAATAAGGGGAACTATGGAAGTGTTCCCACTGCAGTTTTGGGGTAGTTTTAGCTGCAGAGCCCTACAGCATCTGTCCCCCTGACTCCTGCACCTTGTGACCTGTGTGTGGGAAGATCCCCTAAAGCTTGTTATTGTGATAGAAAATACTGAATAGCTTGAGGTATTGAGGTGGTTTCACTACAGTAAGATGCTTTTATGTGCATATCTGTGGTTGTGTTGCTTCAATACAAATCTCAAGAGGGTGTGAAAATATAAACACACCCATTTCAGACTGTTTCGTATTTATTAGCTCTTCACGCTCAAATCCTTACATATCTGCACTGTGAAATTGAACTTAGGTAACATAAAGTGAAATAGATCTTTCTTACTTGGAGGACCTGTGGGTAGGAGGACTTGTGTTGTTCAAGGTCTTGTAAACACACAAGTGTAGAAGGAACTTTCTTTTCACTGACAATCAAAAGTAAATTTCATATGTGGAACAGGTTGTTTTATTTATCTTAAAATCAAATAGATATCATTTCTCTCTCTCTTTTGTCTCAAACAGAGATACATCCTGCTGTGAAACCCAGTGTAATCAGGTCAACACCAAGCCTTCAAAGTCCAAGTGCAAAACGACTGCTTGCACCCTCCAACCACTCTTCATTAAGTATTTTGGGGAAAAGAAACTACAGCCATCATAACGGGCTTGATGGTATGTGAAGGAATATAAATTACATATTCTTTAACTCTCTGAATTGAAAAACTTTCTGTGAACCTGAGGTAACTTTAAATGAGAGGGCACAGACTTAGAAAAATGTAAGATATGGATGGCATGCTTATAGCATCAGTGCAATGAATAGTGGTGCTTATTCATTGGATAAAGATATATTAATACCATCTCTTACAAAAACTCCATTTACCACTTTTCCTACTGATCTTAATTTACCAAAAAAGGATGAGAAAAGAATAAAACAAATTTGGTGAAGGCTGAGATGCTGCATGTTTTATTTTGGCTTTTCGCATTGCACCTTAGAAAGCCACTGTCCTTGCAGAGGAGGAAGCAAAAGGTGTGTCACAGAGGTGCAGAAGAGTCTTTTTCTGTACACTGTGCAGTGCCAGAGGTGAATTTTAGGCCTGGTGTATCCAGCCACTTCATTACACCTTGGTGCAAACTGAGAGTAGGCATGAATCTGCATGAAAAAAAAAACCCAAAAAACCCAAACAAAAAATAGGATGGAAATTTGTGGGTAAGACTAACTTTTCTCAAATAATCTTTATTCTTCATCCTGAAATGTGACTGTACATTATTGATGATTTTTTTTATCTTTAGCAAACACAAAGATTTTTTCAACTCTAACCACAGTTTTACCTTATCCAAATAAGAGGAGAATCCAGCAGAATATAATGTTTACACTAAAAGAAAATGCATGCATGCATTCCTGATATCTCTTTGTGAGATATAACTTCTGTAAACCATTAGCTTATTTGTTCTGTAATTGAATAAGGTTATTGGGGGTACAAATCTGTCAGACGCTGGGCTCTTAAATAGACTGTTCAGGAGATGATGTTCACAAAAGAGGTGACTGACTGCTTTCATGCTTCACATAATAGGTTGAAGCAGAAAGAGAAGAATTGTCTTTCAGACAAGCTCATAGAAATAGTATTCCAAATAAAGGGAGAAGAACTTGATTCATTACCCATCATCTTCTCCATAATCATGTTTTTCTGTCACTGCAAACACTATTTGTATACTGCAGTGAAAACGCCTACTGTACATTTAATAACACCTAGATAGGAATCATGACATCCTTTGACAAGAAGTGGTTACTGAGAATACACAGAAGAGAGGATTGCTTGCTCTTCTGCTCAGCGTGCAGCTATTACACCACAGACAAACAGCATTCATGGCAGCACAGGCTCTTCAGGGGACCAAGGTGACACCATGGGAGAAAATATTGCAGCTGGAAGACAATATGATATCTGCATTAGTAGGCAGAGCCATAAATGCTGACTTTCCACTGCAACCTTTGAAGGTGGAGTTCTGCATGGATGGTTTAGTCGTTGCTGCATGAGAATGTGAACAAAGGCCTTCCCCTCCACCAATGCTGGCCCTTAGACTGGACTCTTCATGTAAGCTCTGAGTGATGAATTAGTTTCCCTTGGATGTAAAGATGATCACTGAAGGCTTTCAGTTGGAAAAGACCTCAGAGATGAAGTCCAGCCCAGTCACAGTGCCCTCAGCACTGCTAAGTCCTAAACCCAACATGCCGCAAGTGTTAAATGCCTCCAGGGATGGTGGTGACTCAACCATTTTCCTGAGCAGCCTGTTCCACTGCTTGACAATGCTTTCAGTGAAGTAGTTTTCCCTAATATCCAACCCAAACCTTCCCTGGCATTACTTGAAGCTGTTTCCTCTTGTCCTATCACTTCTCATCTGTGAGAAGAGACTGACCCCCATCTTGCTGTAACCTGCACATTTCTCCAGCAGAGAAGGCTGTAGCAGTAGCTTCAAGGTAATTATTATGATTAAGCCCCTCCTTATGTCTCTGTAAGGAGGCATGCTTGGAAACCTGTAAAATTTTCCTTCTACTTAGTATGGATGTTCTCCTCAAAGTAAAGAGTGTGTAAAACCAGTCATTAGCTACACCAGTTAGTGTGTATCAAACACTCAGCTGTGTTAAGGCAATTTGCATAAAATAACATCTAATTTGAAAAAGTTATATTGAGAACTGCAAGTCATTGCTTTAGGAGGTATTTCTGCTTATCTGTTTCCTGTGAAAACAGCATACTGGAAAGCAAATATCCTAAATAAGTGAAATCTGTACTTTTTAGTGCAAAAATTACTATCTTAGTATTAAAACCAGTTATTTTGGTTATTATTCTTGCCACTCTCTTTAATTAAAATGTGAGGAAGTGTAAATAAAAAGCAATCAAAAAAATAGCAAACCAGTAGTAATGATAGTCAACAGCATAGATTACATTTCTTCTGACTTAAAACTGATTACCCTCAATGCTCACCATTTACCTTCTCCTCAAGTTATTGGTAAATGTAATTTTTTTTTTGCTTGTGTTTTATCCAGTTTCTCTTCAATACCAGATCAGCTTGGGCAGTGGTGGTTTCTGTGTCATTTCCTTGACCACAGTGTACTATTTGTGCAGTGAAAGGTTTTGCCAGCCCCCAGAGTTTTTGTGTTACTATAAATACACTAAAAAGCTTTTTTGATTCCAAAATACTATCGATTGCTGCAGGTTTGATTGTGTTGTATCAATTAACAGTATCCAGAAGGCCTGTTATGGAGATGATGACAGATTCTGCCTTTCAGTGCATGCTTTGGTGAAATGAGCAAACAAAAAGGAGCACGGGGAATTTATATTAAATCTCATTTGCCATTTTCATAATGTTAATATTATTGATATGTAAATGTCTGCATTTTCAAGTTTACTTTTTTCCAGTAGTATTAGATATTTGTTATGAGAAAGCCACATAAATAAACTTATTTAATATATACAATATTTCACAGCATTCAAATAAATGTTGCTTAGGCTTGTGCAAATATATATTTAGATTAGCATAATTTAAGTCAATCTTACTGCCTAGATGAGTGCCTTATTTTGGCAGAATTTCTTTTTAAGCAAATTAATAATTACTTGCTTTGAATATAGCAGTACATTATGGAAATGCTACATGTTTATGCCTCTTTGGGGAAGTGGGGGAAGATTATGAGAAACGTCATTAATATTTAGTTAAATGCTTTTAAGAGTAATAGACAAGAATATGATTAGCATTTCTTATGCAAGTCTTACATTGTCTTGAATTCTACTTTTAGCCAATGCAGCACAAGATTCCCTTTCAGTTTTCCATGGATGCACCTCCAGAAAAGTTTGGGTGCAATTGATAAATGAGCTCCCTCATTTATCTTTTCTTAATGGGGATGTTGTGCCCTTATATCTTGTTATTGTCAGTCATGGACATGAGTGAAATTGCTTTGCTTAAGCACTGTGTATTGTAGCTAGAGAGAAGATTTTGTTGGGTTTTGTGTCCTGTATTAGGAGGAAGAGTTTTGCTGGATGGTCTTAGAAAAGTGGTTTTTATTTTATTTTCAAACAACAGCAAATCTTGCATTCTGTAAGATGTAATAAAAAATACCATTCTGTAAGATGTAATAAAAAATACCAGTGAACTGACATTTTGCTGTTCTGGAGAACTCACAGTACTTTGAGAAGTTTTTGTGTAATATAAATGCTGGAGCTTTTAACTGCTCTGAGATGCAGCATTTAAATTGCTGCTGAAATCAAAGTCAGCATAAGATATTTAAGTGGTTCTCTGCCATGAAGATAGCCTCTTTCAAGTGGGAAAATTCCATCTTCAGAAAATCACGATGTTGCAGAAGGTTACAAGATGTATCCAATTTTGTTACTGGAGTTGATGATGGGAAGATTTAGGTGTGACTGTAAAGTGCTTTAGATATTATGAATCTGATCTTTAAATTACAGTGTCTGAAATTATTCCAAGCAATTACTTTCTCCCACAAGCTGCTTAACTGTGAGCAACAGAGCATCCAAGTAGTCAAATTTTACGTCAGCCTATTGTTTTGGCAGGGTGAGTAATGATAATTTTGCTTATAGTATTTGGAAACATCAGGCAGAGGTATTTTACACAAGAATAATCTCTGTCATCTGGCACGCATTTCCTTACCTTTCATGCATGAGAACCAGAATACCCACAGGATGTCCAAGGCATCAGCGTCAGTGATGAGGTACAGAAATCTGTCAGTGCCTGTTGATACCATTTTCATATTGTGGACAAAAATAAAAGAACCAGCTTTTCATAGATGAAGAGACTTGAATCAACAGCTCTGATCCTCCTTTCTTCCCTGCCATACCTTTAGTGCTGTATTTCAGTCTGAGATGTCCTGCTGTCTTCAAGAAGATTCTTTCAACAGTCAAATTTCTGTTCTGGAATATACTGAAGTGTGCAGTAGGTACATGAGGTATCTAGGAATAAGGCAACAATTTTGGGGTCTGTTTTCCTACAAACCCACACATCTCTGGCCTGGCAGGATGAGAAGGTGACATGAGAAATTGGCAAATAGAGAAAAACCTTAAAAAGATGTACCTTCTTTCTTAGATACTGTTTTGGTCAATCCTTCTCTTTATGCTTATGACTGATACTATTGGCTATTCAGGAGATGAGCAAGGTAGAAAGGCTTAATTTTCACTCCTAGTTTTCCATGGGAAATTTATGACAAACAGATGAAAACATAAGCAGCCTGACAGGGAGACTAAAACATTTTCTGTCCCAAATTTTCTTGAAACAGAGGAAATACTTTTAATACATGCTTCATTATAATTAAGTTCACATAACATTATATGAAAGTACTTTAAAGGGCAGGATGGAATTTTTCAGCAGTGAGTGAATTGTTTTTTCTCAAAGGTGTCTGATTGTTATCACAATACTATGTTTTAGTAGAGGCTGAGATGCTCTGCCATGGTGGCAGAGGAGCAGCATGGATTGCATATCATAAAACATTTGGTGCTCTGTTACTTTAAAAAAGAAAACACTAAATTTTCTCTTTATCACATTAATAAACTGTAAACCTACCAAAATTGTTATAAACCTCATTTAACACACCAGTGATTTCCCACTGACAGAGAAGAAATGAGTTATGGCAAACAAGCTGCTATGTGAAAAGTTGCCATTTCTTCCATGCTAAAGCACAAGGTATGATTAATGCTGGATTGTGTATACTCACTCTTCCCAAAAGTGAGAGACAAAAGGTATATATTGCTCCACAGTCAGTTTTCCCTCTGAAGTTTGCTTGGGACATGTGTGTTCCAGCTTTGGTCTTTGGTATAGCTAGAAAACACTAAAATATTCAGCTACAGATTTCTCAGTCAAATGTGTGCACTGATATTGATGGAAATGTGAACATGGAAAATAGATCTCTCAGGAAAAAATGATGCTGTGTTACTGTCATTTACTGAGGAAAGCAAAGGAATATGAAAAGGTGTTTATGGCTCTTAGTTACTTCCTGAAATATATTGCTTTTATGCTTATATCATTATAGGAAACACTTAAGAGCTTAGTCCTGCCTTTCTATACAGAGTCATTAAAACCATCTCTGACCCTCAAGAGATTGACCTAACAACCTTTTTACATTTAAATTTTACAACTTGCACAAGAGTAGCCAATTTCTCTCTATTTTCACTGTGCAATCATTGGAAGCAATCATTTTAAATATTTATTAGGAAACTAAAATGCTCTAAAGCTTACATTTCTGTGGTTAGTAAATTCACTTGTTTTTGCAGAAGTACAAATGATGATATTGAAGATGATGAACTACTGACAACTTCCAGAGCCCAAATAATGTGCCTGGAAAGTGACACAGGCCTTAATTACCCCAGGATGTTACTGCTGACATTGTCAATCATTTGTAGAACTAAGCTTCTGCATCTCATGTTTGCAAGTATCAAGTAATTTTTTTTCCCTTACTTCAATTTTTGTGTTATAAAACAGTGAGTTGATGATTCCCCGCTTCCCTCTTCAGTCTTCATTTCTCCAAACCCAGTGATGGAAATGATATTGTGACTTAACATGAAAAATAACCAAGTAGGAGGAAAATATTTTTGTCCTAAAAAATAGAAGAGAAATATCTTTTCCCCTTAGAATTTCTTAAAATGGAGAAAATTATTTATTATCTCACAATGATAAACGTGTACATTGAATTTACATTACAGTTATCTTCCAAGTATTTGAGCTCCTTTGATTACAAATAAAAGGACAGTCTTCCATTCTCTGTCTGATGACTGCTTAAACTGCAGGGTATTTTTCAGTGAGAAAAGGTAAGCAGTGTAATTTGGCCACAGGAGTGCTTGGGAGGAGGAAAAGCATTTCTACAAACCCAGGTTTCCTTGGATTTCCTCTGAGAAGGAACTGTTCCTAAGCATGTTGTGTATTTTTTTAAATACAGACAGCAATTACTTTTGTTATGCCAAAGTCAAAATACAATTTCCATTCAACTGAAATGCTCAGGTTTACTGTATCTTGAGAAATGTGAATTATTTCCCAGGGTGAAAGTACATTAGAAATTGAATAAGGGTCTATTATTGATTCCTTTGGCGTTTATTTGTTTCTTTCAAAAATCTATATTTGGTTTTGTAAGGCTTCTTTGCCTACAATTGATTCACAAGAAAAGCAAAAATCTAGAGTCACGTTCATGCTTAAAGCACTACTTTGAGTGTGCCATAGATCACTTGGCTTTTGTTGTGCCAAGGAAATGAATGCTTATGAAAAATTGGAGTGTTGCATTCCTGAACTCACCAGTGCAGCACATGTTTCTGGTACCACTGGTGACAGCAGGGATCAGAAAGAACAAGGCGAGTGGGATCCAAGGTGGAGGGACTGGCACTTCATGGAAAAGTGCCCTATTTCTGCTGTTGAATCAGTGTTTCTTGTTTTATTATATAGGTAATGTGTAGACGTGAAACTACAGTAACCTTGGCTTTTCTAATTGGCAGAATGAATCAGCTCTTCAAACAGGAAACAACACTGTAATTAAGTTAACATTTAAACCACAATGCAGATAGCCAGAGCTAAATTCCTAGAATCACTACTTTCCCCTAGTATTACTTCATAGAATTAGAGTTGCAGAAAGAGAATCCTGTTTGTTTGATAACAGGATTAGCAGCATATTATCTCTTGAATTACATCTTCTGGATTCAAGATCTGAAGTTCATACTCAAAGTACTTCTGATTACTATCAAGTAGGCTGATTATTTTTTGTAAGCTGTGATTGCAGACCAATAGTTCCTAACAATTTTAGTATATAATCCAATAGGGAAGATACCTTTATAAGGTGCTTAGGCAGTGGAACTGGAAAGCTCCTGTGTCTGGTCTGTGATAATTTTGTGTGGTTTTTTATGGTTTTTGGTGGGTTATTTTTGGTTTTTTGAGTTTTTTTTTTTTTTTGCTTTGTTTTGGGGTTTTGTTTTGTTTTGTTTTTCTTTTTCTTTCTTTTTTTCTTTTTTTCTTTTTTTTTTTTTTTTTTTTCCATCTATGTATTCTTTCTCCAGTGTTTAAAAATTCTGTTTTGGGAGAATAATGGTCTTCCTCAAAAATCATTCTTACTATCAGACATACATATGTATTTATATAGTTTTAGTAATACTTTTGAATTAAAAATGTCACTTGTTCAGTTGCTGCAGACTGGGAGGAAAAAAACAATTATGTTTGGTTACTTAAAACATTCATAATTCAAATGGAGGAGAAATAACAAAGCAGTCTTCCTTTCTCAGATTTTTTCATAAGGTGGTCCATCCTGAGTGGAATTAACCTTTAAAGTCTTATGCACCATCATAAGCTGAGATGTTAAAATTAAATAGCTCTGCTATTACCAGTGTGCCTTTATTTTCTACCTATCAAAATCACATTTCTTCAACCATATTTATTCTGGAAGTTTTAGAAGTAGGACATGTTTCACCCATTAGTATTGTCAATGATCCCATTACATTAAAAAGAGAGATACCAGGTAACTCGGTTTTCTATCAGCAGAAATAAAGAATATCACATATACAAATAACACATGAACAACTGGAAAAAGGTTCTGATGTGTAATAAAAAATAACATGTTGCTAGGAAATAGTATGTAAACTTGAAATAATTGTGTGGCTGACACCATCCCTAAACAGTGCACTTTTTCTGATTTAGCCTTAAATGGTTTTACAGTGGGAAATTTTATGGTGTCCTACTGCCTGGAAACAGGGAGAAATGCTTGTTTGATCAATGTGGTTGGTAAAGGACATTCGAATGTGAGGAAATGTCTTCTACAGCTTACTAATATCTATTTTAGGTCAAATAAATATGTTGCAGAAAAGGCACAGGAGCATCTTAGGCAGTTTCTGTTGTTGGTGCATCAATTTCTCCATAATAATAAACTTATAAACATATTGTCAGCACTGAAGCTGCATTTACTGAAACTCCCCACCTACTCACAGCACTACAAACCCTTATTAGTGGTGATGATGCCTGGTCACTTCTGCTTAAAATGCAGCAATCTACTTCCCTGGCACTTCACTGGCCTTAAGGGGAGAATCAGTCTCCATCCTGGAGTTCCCTTCCTACTGAAGGGGTGCAAGTACAGATCACTGTCTCGCACAAAAACCTTTGTAAGAACTCACTTATAAACCAAGTGTCCACTGGTGCCTGTTTCACTAAAATTTGAGCCAGATTATATCAATTCCCTAAGGCATTGTAGAACTTGGCAGATAAAAATGAAAATCCAAAGTTCTGCTTTCTGCTCTGTTCAACACCAAGAATTTTGTGGTTTTTAAATAATATCTGATGACCTTAAGTTGCACTGGCATTTTCATTGGTGTGCAGACCCTTTGTAAAGGTTTCTGATACTGTGTGACTGCCTTTTTAAGCAAGGGCTTTCTTCCTTAGTTGCCTTAGTTAAAGGTTTTCCACAAAATTGGCTGGTGTGTCCGTGCATAAGTATTTCTCAGAACCTGCCAAGTCAGGGTGTAATTATTTTCTGGAAGAAATCGGTGTCTCATTTTTAAAGTCTGAATATTTGTGTATTAGAGAATGTAAGAGTTTAAATTGTGTAACAATGGCACCTTAATTAGTAGTCTTTGCTAGATCTTAGAATTTTTTGACTATATCTACGTATTAAACAGTTCTTTTCCTACCTTTGTATTTATGGATATACTCAGGTCTCTGATGTTTGGCAACTTAGATGATATTTCAGTATCTACAGCAAGAAAAATACATGCAAAAAAAGAGAATTATTCTCTTGCATGATATAACAAGGATATTTACAAATATAACATCTTTTTTCACTTCTTGTCTGGGTTTTATTATTAGATTATCAATATGGTAATATCCTGGAGTTAACAGCTGCTGGCACTGCATTAACAGTGTCTGTCAGGTTCTTTTCAAAAATACACAGTTTAACAATTTCCAGGAAAATTCAGTTGTTCCTCAGCTCATTTTCGGGAGATCTTCTCAGTTTCACAGACAACTGAGTGAGAGTGTGTCTGTGTATTTTGGGACAACCATGGCTAAGCACGTTTTTTATAGATTTGGCATATAGAGCTATGCCAAAAGCACAGCACCTCTGAGTAAGAGGGAAAGTTTCAAATATCTCAGTATAAAAAATGTGGATTTTTGTTTGTAGGCTTTGATCATTTTGGGAGTGACTGAAAGCACTCTGTAATCCATCTCTTCTGTATTTCAAGAGACAAGAAGCCCCATTCTTTGTGTTGAACTTTGTGGATAATTCTGCCTACATTCAGAGTTCTTCAGGATATATTGTGCTCTTGGAGCTAAGGTGGTTGGGGTTTTTTTTTTCTGGATATTTATGCTTATAAAAGGAATGAATCTTTGTCTCAATTATTATTTCATTAGTGCAGTCTCTGTGTTTTCCCAGGAATATTCAGTTCCTGAAATGTTATTTTATTGGGGCGTCAAAAAAAAAAGTTTTAATAACAAAAATTACTGTGAAGATAAAAATTTAACAGATTACAGAGTTCTTCACTCTACTGTGATCTTCTCTTACTCTATAAGAGTGTCAAATATGTTCAAGTATCAGGAAGCAGTAGACTGTCATAATATTTAGTTCTTATACTAAGAGTTTAAAAATTGCCTGACTGGTGACCTAAATGTATATTTATATATGATAACTTTTACATGAAAAAAGAGAGGCAAGAGGGCTGGAAGAGGAGCTCACAACTAAGATATTGCTGGCTTTAGGTAGATATTCACATTACAGTACCTCTGTAAATGTGACCTTAGTGATATAAATGTTTCTTATTTAAAACTGATTAAGTATGAAGACTTATACAAATGTAAATGTAAACTAGATACTGGAATTTCTGTTGAATGTTGGAGTTTAAAAATAGTTTGAGATGTTTAAAATGGCTTACCTTTTTTCTATCAGTGATTGAACTATACCTTTGGACTGGTTAAGGCGTCTCCTCAAAATGAAAGGGAAATGCCACTTTAAGAGTGTATTTACTTTTTTTTTTTTTTTTGAGAGAGATATGCAGCTGTTCTCATGACCCTTTAGTCTCTTTAATACAATTTTTAACAATAATAAAATCTCTCAAGAATTCTTTGTGTACGTGATACTAGTTGGAAACCCTGTAAGTTGCAGTTTGGAACCAAGACAAGAATTTAAAAAAAAAAAGTAATTACTTAGCATTTATCTCGCTTGCAAAACTGAGACTCTGCTGATTAAATTCATTCATAATTGTGTACATTTTATAAAAACATATAGTTTTGATAAATGTCCCTTCCTTAAGAACTCTCTGTAGCCAACAAGGTGTCCTGTCCAAATTTTTGAGCAAGTCTGTGAGACTGCTGAGTGTCATCTTGCATCTTGTAGACCAGCAGTGAGTTTCTATCAGGTTTTTTAACTCTTTATGTTTTGTTACTGATGTTGCACTGCTTTGAAAAAGAACAAGGTCTCTAATATGTGAACTGTAACATTTTAAAGCCAAAAAGAGTGTGATTTCTGTTCTTGGGGAAAGTAAAAAGCAAAAGTAATCTGAGTTAAACAGCAAGGTGAAATCTATGTTAATTATTGGCCTAGTAGTGATTGCTCTGCAATTTATATAAATATAACCATGAGCTCAGTTGATTGACTCCTGATTTATCATATGGGAGACAATAGTTAACTTTTGTGCATGTTGCATTTCTCAATAAGCTTTGTCAATTTCAAACTGAGCATCCACCTCAGAATTCTCAGAAAAAGGGTTGTCTAGTTTTATAACACTTTTTTTTTGAAATGGGAAGAGTAATGGAATTATGTTGATACTATCTGTATTTTTGTCTGCAGAGCTAACCCTTCATGATGCCATATGTTGAAAGCAAAATGAAAAAACCCTCACTTCTTCAAACATGAATTATAAATTAGTTCCATTTTTATATTTTCTTGCAGAAGAGGATAATTAAGCAAAGAGAACGAGGGCAGTTAACAACATATTATAGCATGCCATATATATTCAGGACCAATGATCATCTCATGCTTGTTTCATGAGGAATCTTTCCAGTCTCTGCGTTTTTGATGTGTTCATTGTTGTAGCTGAGCCAGAAGCATCTTAGCCTTCAGGGTGAGCTTCAGAACTTAGGGCTTTTGTGGATAAAGAAAACATTCTAATATGCTGTGGTTCTTTTATTTTCCAGAATCACCCAGCCATACAACAAGAACAATCATGGTAAGTATAGAGGAGATTATAGGTATTGATCTGCCTATAGCTATGATTGTTTCCTTTAAAATGAAGTAGATATAGTAGTATCCTAAGCCATTGGCTTTTCTTTTTTTACAAAGTCCAGTATCATTCTAGACATAAAATGAGTCTGTCTTTATTTAATGAGAAATCTTGGGGAAAAATATCAGAGATTAAAGAGCCTAAGAGGTAACAGTGCTCTCAGTTTGAATAGCTGAAAAATTAAACTACAATTCTATGTTCACTGTTTAAGTGATTTTTGATTATGTCAAATTAATGCTGATAAAATTTTTTGCATTCTATCTATATCACATGGGGCAGAGCACATTTAAATTTCAGAACAATAGCTGAGTATTTTTTTGCATAACATTCCTCAGAGGCCAGTTTCTGTCTTTACCTTGAATTTGATAATTTGGGTTCCAGAAATAGGGAAATGTTTAAGTGGATAGATACACCTTCAAAAATGAAATTAGAAAGCTTTATGTAAAAAAATGTCGCGCACTTAGTGTCTATCTTGCATTTTTATAGGGTGAGAAATGTTGGTCTCTTTCTTTTTCAAACTCATAATAAAGTTAGGTAAGGGCTGAACAGCAATTCACATAGAGAAAACCTTTCTCTGGCAGGAAATGATTGATGCCTCTCCTGTGGGTGTTTGAGGAGAGGGCTTTCTGCTTTTGGAAAATACCAGTTTTTGAGGCGAGTGTCGAAATTTTAGAGTAAGCCCCAGCAAATCATGACATGAGCTTGTTTATTTCCATTCCTATAGTTTTTAGGGTGTCCCTCCAAGTTTATTTACCTCTTCTTTATGTATGGCGTTTATGGGACATGTAAATTCCCCCATGGATTTCTTCATTCTGCAGGGGATAAAGGGTTTATATAGTTTGTTGCCTTTATCATTAATAGCCATTAATAATCCAGTGCAAATGAATTATAAATAGGTAAGGAATCACAACATTTCAAAATAGTAGAGATGTCTGGAAAAGTGATGTTTCTGTTTCCTACTGGATGTGATGTATTCCTTCTTGGTCATGAATTTGTTTCAAATACACCCGTTTCAAAAGAAGATGCTTAGTTATTCAAGTGTATTCCTCTGTTATAAAATTTTGGAAGGGATTGAAAAACTTTTCAGTGTTTTTTCCATGTTGCATTAGTTTTGGGAAAAGAGCAGGGCAATCATGTTGAAGTGGTGAACCCTTCACTGTGCTTCACCTTTACTCTTTTTTGTCCTATTAACTCTACTCTGAAGATACTCAGTCTCTCTTTTCCATTAATGTATCAGAACAGTTCTAAAAACTGAGCCAAAAGAGTGAGGATTTTTCCCATATATTTTTTCTCACACCAAAACATATCCTAACTTTTAAAGAGAGAAGGAAAAGGTTTTTAAATAGCTTGAGTTCTTGAGGTCCCTGTGTTTTGAACCTCTCCAGACCTCTCTGCTGACAGCTCAGGTGGCTCAGACCTCAAATGAATATTTTGCAGTGTGTGCAGTAATTGTTCATTGAGCTTATATAAATAAAGGTAGAAATAAATGTAAGTATTCTGCTTAGTGAGAAATTGTTATAGCAATGTCTGTTCTACTCTGCAACTAAAGCAAAACTGAATGTGTAAAGGAAAATTTCTTACTCCCCAATGAGTAAGTAGAAACTGTCAGTAAAACCAGGAAATATGGTATTCCTTGCATTAGAAACAGTATGAGATGATACATTCAATACAGATGTAGTAAAGCAATGCTGCTGAGAGCCAATGTAAAATGCTACTGCAATAAATACTTTGAAATTAAGTCCCCCTTTTCTGACTGATTACGGTTATATTGTAACATAAAAAGTTAAAGCATGACCTGTAGTCATCAGAATGTGAGAGGTACCACAGCAATTTTGTATTACTGCCTTGGCCACTTTGATGTAAAAAAACTTTTGCCTTACCAAGGTGAAGTTTTTGAACTTCTTTAAAGTTGCATTTATAGGTGTTGAAATAATGTAAGGCATTAAATCTGGCCTTGTCTCCAAAGATTCAGATTTATGCTGGAGTCAAAGCCAGCAAGGTATTGAGTGTTCTGCTAAAAAATCAAAGTCCAGTTTTTCTGAGGACATTACAATAATTTTTATTCTGTATTTAAATGTCATGATAGCTGCCTATTTTTTGGTTTAGATACTTGTTCATAAAAATAAAAACCCAGGAAATATTTTAAGCATCTGTGTGATGGGGGGAGAGGGAGACGCTGCTCTGTTTTGACTATAAAATAAATTTCTTTTTATTCTGTGCATAGTTGCCTAGCCTAATCTTTCATTACTAATTTACTGATTTCCATAAATAATTATTTACTTCAAAATGATACCTTGTAAGACATGATTTATTTAGAGGTTATATGGCTTGTTTGCCATATATGACAAACAGGGACTATAAACATTACAGTATTTTAGCCCAGATGCTTTGGCAAGTCAGCTGTAATCTTTTAGGAGGGTAGTTTCTTTTGGGTTTTTTTGGTGGGTTTGTTTCGCTTGCACATAAAAGTGATTGAGTTAGATTTTCAGCATTACAACTATTATAGGTGTTTGTGAAAGGTTTGGTAGCAAATCCAGTGGTTCTAAAGTTACATTTGTGTTGAGTACTTGGTTATTTTCTTATATATGACCTGTTGTTTGAAAATAATTAATTTTTAATAGCCTTTGGGTTTTTAAATGAAATTCTATACCCAAAGTGGTTGTGTGCCTGCATACAATTATCAACATTTGCAACTTCATTCTGTGTAGAGATTTTGGGTATTAATTTTTGCATTCATCTCACATTTCTATGAATAAGTAAACCAGCCCCAAGCCTTGATGCTTATTAAAGGTATAATACTAATCCCTTTGGAATTAGGAATACTTCAGGTGTGGCAAAAGAGAATCAATACTTGATTCAAACTTAAGGTAATTCTAAACTCATTTTAAATTATGTATTGCATAATTAGGTCAATGCAAAATATATGGAATCAATTAATATGGGTTATTGCCAGTCATCTGAGCATAGCTGATTTCTTCTAGTGATTTTTTTCTTCTTGTAGAGGGCTTCTTTTGCTCTGCTTGCTTTCAATTGATTTTTTTTTGTTTTTTTTTTTTGTTTTTTTTTGTTTAAAGATGCAACAAAAAATGAAAAATGTTAATTTAAGGCAATGGGAATGTTTTCCTTTTAGAAACAATGGGGGAAAACATAAATCATAAATTGAAATCTGCTTAGGAATTTATGGTAGTTCAGTTAAACATTCCTTCAGCCATAGTACAAATGTTCACTGTTAATTTTTACACTTTGAATTACTGTAAGTGTTATGTATTTTATTTCAAAGCTGAATGTCTTCAGACCTGAGTGTCTTTTCAGAAATTTTAGTGGCTCCCAATGAATAAATGTTCAACCACTTATATAGCACTACAAACTGGGCAACTTGTAGGCAGGAACCTTGGCTGGAATTTAGGATCTGGGTCCCATTTCTGAATTTGTACAGGATTCCTCTCTTGTCCTACTATCATGCATCTCAGTGTCCTTGTGCTTCTCTGGGAGCCAGTGAGAACAGGAGATGTACTCTCAGTAATAAAAATGCTATATTAAGTTGCCACTTTAATTTAAGGTGTTTTTGGGATGGTATCCAAACTTCATTGGACTCATAGCTGCCACCAGAGCAAATATCATGTGTATAGTGATCTTATACAGTCATTTCCTTGGTTTCCTTGCCACAGCAAAGCCAGGTGCATCTTGTGTTGTAAGACCTGATTTTCAGTTGTAAGTCAGTGCTGCTGTTCCCAGAAGATTTGACAGGGACAAAGAGATGTAGCTTCCTTGTGAAGGGATCACCTGTGTTCCTTGGAAGTTGGAGGTGTCTCAGTTGCCCACTGTGAAAAAATGCAGATGAGTTTTGATGAGCAGCACTTGCAAGCAGCAGAGAAATGGATCAGCAGGGGGCAGGTGAAGCTGCACAACAACCAGTCTTTATGTAAAGTCCTCCTTGCTGAAGGCCTTGAAAAGATTGCCTTTGGTCTCTGAGGGTGCATTCACTCTGCAGTTTGGACACCACCTGTTTGACAGGTGAGACTCTTCCCAGAGATAACCCCATGATGACTTAAATATTTGTGTTCTTTAAGGGATGTAAATTTGCCTGAATCAGAACTCTCTTTGTCTTGAGAAGTTTTTCTTTCAAGTGTACTCAAAGTTTCTTCTCCTGATGTCTTTTGAGCATGGAACAGTTCTGTCCCAGAGGAACAAGAGATCTCAATGAATGTGCTCAGACTGAGATGAAGAACTTGGGAGAAAGGAGTCACTCATCACAGAGGAAGATTTAGCCAAAAAAGCAAACTCCTGATGCTCAGGTGCTGCTCTGATGTGCCCCCTGGCATGCAGACCCTTAACACCAGTGGCTCTGTTGCAAACTCAGAGCACAGCTCATTAGTGATATACACAGTCCAAATCAAAGCAGCAGCAGGTGATTGCACACGGTGGTGTTGTGAGGAAATTGCTGAAGCTTTTTGCAAGCAGAGTTTTAAATGAGAAGGACTTCAGTGGTAGCACAGGGAGAGTATTCTTGAGGCTTTCATAACCTTTCTGGCATAACTAGGAGGGAAAATTTGAGTTCATCATCATCATAAAATAAAAGCATTTAACGAGTACTTTGTATGAAAGTTCATTTTGCTCTTGGTGTTGATATTAGTGTGACAGTGTCATTGAATGCTCATTTTCATATGTATTGGTGAATATATTTTTTGAGAGGAACTAATGAACTGATTTCCTGGTCAAGAGCTTCAGTTGTTTCTATTAACTTGAAATTAATGTGGTCCCTAGCACAGACTGGAGAACAATGGTCTTATTTTCTCTTGTCCTTCTGTGAAATGTAATTAATTTCTTCAAATAGCTTGAAAGGGCTGGGGTAGAAGGGAAATAAAAGAGAAAATTCTAACCAATTTGATGCAAAAAAAATGAGATTATATTGTAAGCCTTGTGTCATTTTCTATAATGTTATCTCTTACCTGGAATAAGGATTAGGGGCTAATAAAAGTAGAAAAAAACAGAAGTTCAGAATTAGTTGCAGTATCTGGCTCTGCCAGGGGAAAAATTGTCATGAAAAGACAAGTACTTTTTCCATCAGGCTTCACTGTTTTTCAGAGTTTATGCCACAGGAAAGACACTTTTTGTACCTTGTACATTTTCTGAACATTTTTTGCCTGCACTTCTTATCTTGGCTAAAGGAAACATTCAATGGTGTATTAGAAAGGAGTCTGGAAAAGATCTGAATCATTACATGAGATACCTTAAACCCATTACTGAGTAGGGAAACACAACAAAAATATACCATTGGAGCCCTTGAATGTTCCTCTGTAGTGTATGATACAGGAAATTGCCAGATACAAATATTGAATGGGAAATCTGATGTGTGGCAATGTTTTCCATGCATGACTCCTTACTCTCTTTTTGAGCACCACCCACTGTGTACAAGAAGAGATCAGCAGTTAAAAACCTTAATGAATTTCTAATTTCACAGCACCTATGTACATTATCCTGATTTTATTCTAAATAACAGCTGAATTACTTCTAGTAGCATGTCTTTTAGGTCTTTTTCCCCACCAAAGCCAATATGAAAAAATATGTGAAAGCCAAACTGCAGTCTAGACACTGACTGAAAAAAATGGAAAAAATTAAGTCAATATTTCAAAGGGCTACAAAGATAGATTAATGACCCTATATGCAACAATGATTAAATTCACCCTAAATCTTCTTTGTTTTTAAGACAAAGGAAAATAGTTTAGCTCTAAGAAAGATTTATGTGTGACTCACTCAAATATGATGTCTTGTTTCTCCTCTTCTTGTTTGGTTTTGTTACATGAGATCTAAGGAATCACACAAGAGATGGCTCGGTTACTCACAGTAGCATAATGAACAGATGGAAATATTCTGTCCAATGCATAAAATTTGTCCTACTGGAGAGACTAAATGGTGTGGCTTGGGGTGTGGTGAAAGTTTTGTCATGACTTTAATATAATGCTTTGAATATGAGTGTAAGAATTGTTCAGAAAAAAATATGCCCTTGTTTATCTTTTCTGGCTTTTATGTTTTTATGACAAAATTTAAGAGATCAGTTCTGTGCTCTGTTCTGCTGTTTTTTTGGGTGCTACCATCCCCTTCCTTACTCGGTGACTGTGATGTTGGTTCCTAATTAGGGGCTACTCCCATGAATGTGCAGCACTGGATGTATTTTAGGAATGTTGCAAAAATGCTATCAGTAATGTGGAATACTGATATTATTTTACCAAGAAAATAGTACTTCTCCCTAGGAAAACATAATATTGAATCCATGTGAGATAAAGTAAGCAAATTTTAGTATTTGTATAATGTCTTCTATCGTAACTGGTTTTGCCCAATTGTTGTTAGTCCTGCTGCTAATTGATTATGTGGAGAAACAAGATTAAGATTTCCAAGATTAATATTTTTGTCATGGTGTATTCTTCCAAAACATTACCTACAGATGATACAGAAAACATTCTCACTCTCTCTTCATGTGTAAGAAGGCAGCTTTTCTTGTTAAATCTGAGTAGTTACTCTCATTGCACAATTACTCCAGGTAAAGATTTAGTGGAAAATCAACACATCATTTTCAGTTTGATGTTATCAGCTATGAAATGAATGCAGATGTATTGCAGGTAGCTCTAACTAGATAAAGACCAGTGAGTAAACATAAGAATCATGGCACCAGTGTGGTTAAAGCATGACAACATGAACATGATAACATGAACATGACAACAACATGATATAAACCTTTGTTTTCCTGCTTCTGTACAGGTTAGCAGCAGGACCAAACTGCTTGTTTTATTCAGTGACTTCTATTTAAAAACAAAGACAGGCAGAGTAAGGACCTGCAAAATGAGAAGTATGCATTTTTTGAAATTAGTTTAGTGCCATACTTGGATGAAAAATATAGGTCTTGTGTCTCAGTGCTTGGGATGTTAGTTTTTTTTGCTCAGAAAATGTTAATTCTCTCCTAAAATCAATGGGTTTCTGTTTCTGGATTGCTTAGTTCATAGCATTGACTCATGCCTCAATACCTTTTTGTATAAAAAGGCATTAGCAATAGTTAATTTAGTTTTTAAAGAGCTTTAAAACCTATGCATAAAACATGTCAATGGGCACAGCTTGGTTGTTATCTTACCCCCAGGTACTGATTGAGGCAGATGAGCCGAGTTTTGAGATGTCTGTAGGCTGCCCTTTACAGCAGAATTCGTTAATGGAATTATGCTTATTCTCAGACAAACACCTTTCCCTTTTACTATGATTTCAGCATGCTGCTCCCCACATCCATATGACTAATGGTAAGGCCTTGCAGGCCAGTGCAAGTGCCATTAAGACAAGCACCATTCCAGTGATCAAGAGACAGAGGCAAAATTGGCTTGATGCTTCAGATGATGGTTTCTTTATAGCTACAGAAGAGACCAGGTAAGAAAAAATGAAATCTTAGCAGAGAATGAGGCTTACTGCATACGTGTTACTGATCCATTATTTCAATAACAGTTTTTGACATTATTATCTGAGGTTGCATTACAGCAAAGAGCCATGTTTGGCACATGCCAAACTTTGCATGTTCTATCTACTAATATTATCAGCATTTCATTAATAAGACTTAGTACTACTTCTATTGGCAAAGATTAGAACTTTCAAATTTCACTTATTTTAGTTTGTATACAATGAGGTTTAGGGCACCTCTGATCATCCAGCAAAATATAAATGCATCTACAGTGTAGGTTATCCTCTAAAATTTTCAGAACTTGAAAAGTAGTGTACAGCAGAGAAATATAGAGCTGATGGCATCTTTTCCAGGCTAGAAGTTGATTTCCTTTAAAAGCAACTGAGATGATAATCTCCTTCAGCCTTTCATTTACAGATTAATTGGTAAAATTTAATGAGCTTTTGCTTTCCCCAGAAGTGCTTGATATCATGGAAGAGTAACTATTTTTCCAGAGGTTCCTCTATTCTGTTCTTGTCTTCCCCTGTCTGGCCCTTCCTTGATTTAATTCAGACTAAGACAAGAAGCTACAGTCTGGTGTGGTTTTTTTTTTAAAGAGCCTGTTTTTAAAAAATCTTTAATATCTTGCTTAATTACAACAAGTAACATCAGATTGTTCCTCACTTCTGTGATTATTTCACAAGCCTAGAAAATCTGGTAGTTGAAGAAAAAGGTAAATAAGAAAAAGAGGGAAGAGAAAGAATGTATGCAAATATAGAGATAAGCATGGAAAATGTGCACATTTAATCCCATTAATGGCAGATTCAGCTAGGAAAGTTAACATACTAGCACATGATAATCTGGTGGTTATTTTGACATAATTCATTATGGCACTTCTTGTTTTTTCTTTTAATGAGGAATGCAACAATTCAGAGAGAGTGGTAAGAGGCTGCTGAGCTGATGAGCTCTTAGGCTTCTGATTCCAGCCCAGATTGATGGCATTTTGAGAGTTGTTTGATGCAAAGACTTTAGTAATATCAGACTAATCCCTAGCAATTGGATCCTGAAAGTGAGACTGATTACCTTTTGAAGTTTTAGAATTTTCAATTTCATGTTTTCCCAATGTTATAGAGGAAGTGCCTGTCAAAGGATGAGAAGAGTCTTACACAGGCAGTGATCTCTCCACTGATCTGGGAGGCAGCCCAGACGACTTACCTGGACTAGATGTTTAAATTGCAGGTGGTTGAAGTGTAGTGGGATGAGTCCTGGCTTTGCAAATCACTCATGTATGATAGCTCTGCTTGTTCTCATCCTAGGAAATCCCCCTCCCCACTCCCAGGGCTGCAGACCAGGGAGAAAGCAGAGCTGTTTCTGGCTCTGCAGCCAGGGTGGGGCACAAACAAGGGTCTTAGTGCTCAGGGGTCTGTGTCTGCTCCTCTTCTCCAAATAATGAACAGTTTAAAGTAACATTAGAAACCTCCTGGTATGGGGAACACAGGGAAGTTGGACCTCACTGACACTCCTCAAACAAGGAGGTGCCTGAACATGTGCTGTTGCATCACTCTGGCAGGTGCTGGAGCAGCATCACTCTGGCAGGTGCTGGAGCAGCACAGCAGGGAATTTTTTTTATCCTTTGAAACTCTATTTCACATGAGATCTGTTCTTTGTCTTTCACAGAGGTTTTCCATTTTTTCTTTTTCTTTTTTTTTTTTTTTTTTTTTTGGTACTTTCCTGTCTTCATACCATTGTCTCCTTCCCTGACATGTGCCATCTCCTTTCTAATTTTTTCCTTTGATTCTTTTCACCTTTACTCTGAGATTATTTAGAGCTGGGGTAGCTTGTTCTCCTCTGGGTTCTGAAAGTCTCCAGCCTTTGGAGCTCCAAGTGGAAAGCACTGCCTGGTTGTGCTGCTAGGGATGCCCTAATGTCCAAGAAAACAATTAAATGCTCTGTTCTTTGAGAGCAGCTGGAGACAGACAGCAGTCCCTGACAGGCAGCCTGTCCTGTGATAGGAGATCACGCAGCTCAGCACTGCCAGCACAAAGTTGAAAAGCAAAGTTGAATGCAATATAATTGCAATGGGAAGAGATGACTAGGAGGTGATGTTTGAAAACTCAGCACGCAATTTACCCAGTCCTGACACCAAATAAAAAAAAAAAAAAAAAGCAAAAAATAAGAATGAGATGCTGGGGAGCAGCCATTAGGTTCTGAACATGTTCTGAACACTCAGTTCAGAAATAATCACCCCATCTAAGGTCCCAACTGGTTCTTTATGCAACTTTTTTGTGCTCCATCAGGATCCAATCTGTTTTATCATGTGAATTTGTCCATTAAAAATACATATGAGAGAGACACATGCTAATTATAGCAAAAGGAAAAATATTTTTCAGTGTAATTGAAGCTTGCAAAAAAGGAAATATTTTTCAGTATCATTTGCAACAGCCCACAACAATTTTCATTTCACTGTCCTAAAATATGTTTTTTTGTCTAGTGAATTAAGATGCATATTTCTATAAAATATCAAGTAAGGAGTCTAGAGGATAAATTTTCACAGAAATTTAGCTTAAAAAGTCTATACTGTAATAGATAGTTGATATTTGTGGAGAAAAAAAAAGAGTAATAATATTGCTCCCAGACTAAAAGAGGTACCAGTATATGTTAGGCTAATCAAACCCAAGATGCAAATGAGCATTCTCAATGTTATTATATATAAGGTGAATATATGTATTTACTACTCAATTTTAGAATAAATTTTAGTAATACTAATTTTTAATAATCACCCTTTCCTCTCTGAATTTAAGCAGCAGTATTTTTTCTGTAAAGTTAACTCTTCTGTATCTAATTGCTCACATATTTGAGATATTTGTAGCAATGGATGCGAAATATTAAGAGCAGTGAAAATAACTATGGGACTTATATATCATCTGAGCTTTCCATAGTAACCCTTGGAGTTACCCTAGAATTTTAGGGCAGTGCCTTTTTCTCTACTCTCAGGCCACAGTTCAACAATGTTTGCAGATATTCTTAAAAATTAGTGTGAGCTTGTGTATCATGGAAACACAAGGACTGGAGTTTACATCTGAAGTTGAACACATTTTTAGGTGCTCATCTGCCCTTCTAAGTAGAACAGGAATGTATTTTATATCAGTTGTAATGCACATCCTCATACATTTCGGGTTTGTTTTTGTTTTGAGCTGTAGCTATTTGAAAACCATTTCCTCCCCCGTTGTTTATCAGTATCTGCACATCTGGGGAAAAATGGCAGTGGAACTCCCATTTGTGTTGCCCTCTTTTCCAGCCCGATTGCCTCTGCAGAGCTGGCTGCACGTTAACACAGTGCTGAGCCCCAGTCATTACAGCCCATGGCCTCTTCTTGGGGAAGAGACAGGGTTTTTCCATCTGTCTGCCTGTTAGTGCCTTGAAGGGATCACCCTCAGGAATTTTGCCGTGTGTAGACGTGGATGTCCTTCTGAATACTGTCAGCATGCTCAGTGAATTTTGCCAATGAATACAGAGGTCCCCAGTTCTGCTGTTTCATCTCTAGTGACAACCTGCACTCTTTATTCCAAACCCTCCCTGATGCATGTGTGAGAGCAGCTCTCATGGGATTTCCCTGCCTCTGCTCACAGCAGGGATTAATCTAGGCAGAAAACCACATGGCAGTTCAAGAACACTTACCTTTTGACATTACATCGTAATTTTATTGACCTTTACTGGATTTAATATTTTTGTATTTTTCTTTATTTGTATCCTCTTCAAATGAAAAAGAAATTCTCTTTCCCTACTGTGAAATAACTTGCTCAAGATTTTATTCTGAAGTGCAAATCTGCTTACATAATTCATTGAAAAAAATCACTCTTTAAAGAGCCTCACATTTATCACTGTTCAGTAGAAGAGTGTCCTTACCTTTTTTTAATACCCTTAGATATTAGTTGCTGGAATTTTCCTAGAACTACATGCATGCTTTAGGATAAGCCAGAAGTCTCCTAATTATAAAAGCATTTTATTAATTTCTTTGTACTAAATCAGCTTTGCTATAAGAAAGTTTTTGGGTCATGTGGATTCTATTGTAGGCCCAACAGAGGTCAACAGAGAAAATTACCATATGAGGAACTAAATTCTTTATACAGAATTGCTATTCTGGGAGTTAATAATTGAAAAAATTGAACAGTTCATTATGGTCTTCAGAACCTTAGTAAAATGTAAGATATTGACTTAATAGATCTTGAATTATATAAGATATAAACATAACCTTTGGGTAAAATTAATAATATTATTGTTGAACCATTTGATGTCAAGGGGAATAGATCTGTTGATAAAAACTTTTCTCACCAATTTTAGGTATTCAGTTTCCTATATTTCCTATACACACGCTCTGTCCCTAACAGAGTGCATGTGCATGCCAATGATCAGACTTGTGTAGGGACAGCTAAAACACTGGTTGGTAAATGAAATTTTTTTTTCAGCATTTGCAATATAAGAAATGTGTGGAAATGTTTGGCTAACTGCGCTATAGCAGTGGATTCTAAGTGCTTTCCCTTCATGGGCCAAAAAGCATATTTGCATATAGATCTGCAGTTGAATGACTCAATGCTTGTTTCCTTTCAGTGCTGAAGCAGTTAGAAACCTTCTCACGGTAAGTGCAACTCCATTGGGAATGAGTTAACTGCAACTGCTAAAATTAGAACGTGATCTTTAGCTGTTACCAGCAGACATGGCTTCCTTTTTTGCTGATAAAATGATTTGAGAGGCATCCCTGTGGCAGCATTATATAGGCAATTTTCTTATCCCTCACTTCATGTTCTGTCTCCAAAAGGCAAAATCTTCCCTTGATTTGTTGAGGTGCTACATAAAGATATCACAATTGCTGTGATAATTACTTGGTACCACTCATTTTTATTTATGCATGTCTCATAGCACACACCAAAAAAGCTTAAAATCCAAAGTTGCATGTTGAGAAAGAAGAGAATGTGAGGCTGACAACCAGCTTCTGCAGAATGTTGAGTCTTGCTGTGCTGTCAGTGGTCTGCTTCTCATGCAGAGGTGGGGGAGAGCCATGCTAGTGCTCATCACCCTTCGTGCTCCTGCACGTGCTGCTGGTCCTCTCTGCAGTGCAGCTTTTTCGGTGGAAAGCCCAACCTGTACCTCAAAACAGAAAGTGAAAACCTGCGGGAACCAAAGCCCGAGTTAAGAGACGTGGGTGACCTGCCCCTGCCCCCTCTATCTCCCACGTGTGTTTTAATCTAGGCTTAGGCAAGGTCATGTGCAGTACCTGAGTTGCAGCACGTTGCCAGGAGAAAAGGGAAAACTGGAGGAGTAAGGCTTTGGTGCCTGGGGTCTGATACACAGTGCAGAGCTGCAGGTCTACATCCGAGACAGAGTTCCAGTGCTAACTGCTCTGCTCCTTCTTCCTCTTCACACGTGCAATTCCTATAATGCAAATGTCCGTGGGTATGTTTACTCTTTCTTTTCCAGTTGGCCCCAACTGTGCAAAAAAAATTGTGTGCCAAAACACAAAAGGGTATTTTTGGCCTCTGCTTTTTGTAAAGATGAAGCGCTTTGATTTGAATTGGGATCCTGGTTTTGAAATACACAACACTTGGATCCTGGGAATAGTGTATTTTCATTTCTTACTTGCATGGCACCATGGCCTTTAGATCCCAGTCCTGTAACCAGCTTCAAGAAGATGCCTGGCTGCACTCTTGGAGCATCATCTGCAAGTCTGACTTGTGATACACCAGCTCTCTAACAAAAAAACACATCAGCCTCTAAGGATGTAATTTTCCAGCTCCTTTACTTCTGTTGTATTATATAGTTGTCATACATCTTGAAAAGCAGGGATTACAGAATATATCCCTTAGAATTCTGTTTAATCCCTGCTGATAGGATTGCAAATATCTTATTGATTGGTGACGTCTGAGTCCAGGTGAACTGACAGCTCTCTCCAGTCACCATGACAATACTGTGTGTGAAGAATACAGGGAGGAATTGTCTGTGCTACAGTTTAGGAGCCATCCTACTTGGTTAACTTCCATTCAAAGCTATTATATGCTCATGAGAGAGCATAGTATTTTCTGTGAGATGTCATTTTGACCTTATTTCATGTGGTCTATTCATGAATGCTGTGCACATCTTATAAACCATACTTTTCTGAGCCCTAGCTGAGGCCCTGTGATACAGAATCACAGGCAACAGTATAGAAACTAGATCATAATCTCTTACCATTCATTTCTCATTGAGCAGCTTTCATGGGTCTAAAGATATTTTCTTCTTTCAGTATTTACCTACATGATTTTTTCCTGTTGGACCCTTTATAGTACCTACTAAATCAAAGTAGCACTATTGTGATAATGCAAATGTTTGTTTTTAAAAGCAGTCTCATTCCATGGAACTAAAACAACTCATTTGAAGAATGTGAATATTTTTTTAACTTAGGGAATCATGGCTATATACAAGGAAAACATGTTCACAAAAACCCTTCAGAGCTCAGTGTAAACTATGCCATTGGACAGAGCTGGGAGGTTTGAAAAACACATACTGTTATGGGGTTTGCTTTATCAGTCTTCAGAGCAAATAGAATACAGTCATGCTGGTTTGGAACTATGGATTAATCTTCTAACAGTTTAAAATGGAGTTTCATTTAGTAGCAGTTAGCTACTTGCCCTGTTTAATGCCACATGGCAGTGGAAGGATGTTGCAGTGTTTGGAGCACTTGCCTAGGACTGGGAAAACTACGATCCAGTTCCCTACTTCCTCCCAGACCTCTCATGACATGTCAAGCAGGTCTTTTAACTTTATATCTCCAAGCATTTATATACCTAACTCCTCAGACACAAAACTAAGAGGGTGCCTAAGTGCTTGCTTGAAGATTTGGAGGCCTGAAGAATCAGATGAAGCCTTCTCGTTCTTCCAGAGCGCTGCTGCACAAGGAGCAGGTCAGAAACCTTAGAGGGGATTTTTCATAGAAAACTCTTTACCTTTATTGGTAATGAAATCTCATGGAAATGCTACCTACAGGAGTCCAGAAGCTGTTGACTGAAACTGGATGATTTGTTAGTTTCGGAGCTGTCTCCACTGATTCGCAGGTGAAAATTAATTAGCACACAGCTTTGGTGATGACTGCAGGGAGGCTGAGACTAGGAACAGATGGCTGTAAATGACCTAGTTACTGCTGCCTGAAAAGTCACACCTTTGGCTCTTGTGAAATGATCCTGCCCTGTTGTGAGCAGAAATTCAAATATGCTGCCTCTCCAGGGGGACTTAGATACCAAAGTTTGCTTTGTAATTGCATCTTAGGTCAGAGCTTGAATGTGGTTAATTCACATGGCTCAGCTAAAAAACAAAGGCAGGTTTACAAGGGTCACTCAGCCACTTGCAATCTTCTCCACTGCCGTTGACAAATGTTCTCTCACATTCAGACAGCAGGTGCAGAAATAGCCAGAAAATTTTATATTTGGGAAGGGAAATACGATTTCCAAAATGAGCCTTTTTGTAAAATGTTGCTGTCTTGGGAAACTTTGGAGGGAAAGAAAACCTCAACAACTTATATGAAATACAGGGATGATAAATGCATTGACTTAAACATAGATGTTGGTGGAGAAGCTCCTATATGAGCTCTTGACTTTTCCAAAACCCTTGTTTTCTTTGCTGGACCTTCCAGACCCAATTCAGCAAAGCCCTTAAATCCATTCCTGAGCTCAATCCATCAGCTAGAGTACATCACATAGTCCCCAATACACCATATATGTCTGAGGTTAGATTGTGATGCCATGTAGTTCTTTTAACTACTTTTGTTTTCTTATGGTTCTTGACAAATTTAGAGTTTTCTGCAGTATTGTTGGCCATTTCAAAAGGTTTTTTTTTTTTTTTTCAGAAGCTATTTTGTGTGTTTGTACACAGGATTTGATGTAGCTGAACCCAATCCTCTTTATCAAGTATTTCAACTGAAAGTCTTAGGGCTCGGCTTTTTGTTAGCTTGCTGCTTAGCTTTTTCTTAAATCCACATACGCAGTGGGAGTGTGTCATCTTGTAATATTTGGCCATCTTCTATTGTGGGAGTTAAAACCAATTTGGTTTTGAACAAGAAGAAATTTTCTATAAATAAGCATCTTTGTATGGGAAGCCAATTTCTCTGTCAAAACCCTGGGAAACAATCAAAGCAAAATAAAAATGCAAACTTGTCAGACCAACATATTTAATATCAAAGAAAAGATAGAGACAACATTAATTATACAACTGTTACCTATAGTGAGGTTAGGGTAACATCAGCTTAGGGCTAAAATTAATCCACTCTCACCATTCTTATGCATAAACCATAGTAGTTTCTCACATTAGATCTTAGATATTGATGATTGTAATCCTCAAATACTGTTCAATATCACTGTTCAGAGATATTTTTCTCTTTTTATTATTTCTGTGCTATGTGCGTAATAACTCATAGAAGCTGGACACAGAGTTAAGAATTATTTCATCTGAAGGCAGAGAAATACACAGCAATAATGTACATGTGGGCAGGGAAACTATGTAAGTCCTGTGGTGAAAACATTAAACATTGTTGCTAAACAGAAAAAAAAAAAAAAAATTGTACTGTGGTAAATATGTTCAAAAATATGGTGTCAGTGATCCTCACAGTCTTAAAATTTACACAGAACTGCCCACTAAATTTAATTTCTAAGTTGTCCTCTATCAGCGTCTTCTTTTCAAATTACAGATAGAGGATTTAATTATGAATCACTCCATATTTCATTGTATGTATTTAATCATTCATTCTCCACACTTTCCCTGATAATTTGGTTTTTTTTTAAACTCATGACCCTCTGGCATAAATGTAGGTAAGGCTGTGGAAAAACAAGTGTTAGTTGGTCTCTTTTTGTGAAAAAAGCTTGCATAAGTAACTACATAGGCATTTTAAATATAAAATACCACGGAGAACATATTGACTGTGACTGTGAAAGTCAATCACAGAGATAACTAACAGCTCTTGTCAAACATCTAAGGAGACTTGACTGGCTGTTTTTGCAACTTGTGCTATGAGTAGAGGCTAAAACATTTACTTGACAAAATACTATTCAAGTGTTTTTCTTGTGAAGAAAATACAGATCCAAACTTTAAAATTCCGAGGTTGCCTCTTATTTGATGTGAGACACCAGACAAGTAATTTAATTCAGCCTTTCTCCAGCTCCACCATTTTGTCTGTAAGCTTGAGTGATATTGGTGTACACCTACTCTTTAGAATGCTGTGCAGTTTTCATTAGCCCATCCAACAAGAACTATGAGATACTGATGTGAAAAGTGCTGGCCAGAAATGTGGAGAGCAGGATGAGTGGCAGAAAATGAACTTGAATAAACCTTTGGTCACATAATATTTTTAAAAAATTAAAAAAAATCATCAACCTTTGACATGAAAATGACCTTAGAAATTAGCATCAAATCATTCTGTGGCAAAGCTTTCCTCTGTCGATGCCACACTACAGGTCTCTAATCCATATTCTGCACTGGAGCTTCTGTATGTAGAGAAATGCTGATTATGCAAGAGGTTGATGGTGTGAAGCAATGCCCCAGGGGAATGGGCTTGTGAGGGAGCTTTGCCTCTCCAACTGTTTCTGGTAAGACTGACTAATTTTTATTTTTCAGCCCTTGCTTAATAGCAAGTATCCAGGATGCCAAGAACCTCCTCCAAATATACCCTATTGATACATATGTTATTCCAGGAAAAGTATATGCATAATTGATAAAATGGAAGCATATTGTCATTCTTTTTGAGCCTCAGGTAATATTATAAGCTGTAATATTGTAAAGCACAGTGTTCAGGCCAAAAACTTAATGTAATAAACAAGGGAAGAAAAGAAAGACAGAAAAATACTAATAATATTGTTGAAGTATTGTATCTCTTTTTTTTCCCTATGAAAAATATAATAGGGAGTTTTCTGTTATCTTGGACTTAAATAAGCATATTTAGTTGACACAATATTTTTGAAAGTTTTCAATGCAGTATTTAATGTTGCTGGAGAAATGCTTGTAGCTCAAGGCCAGAAACAGAAGTTGTTTGTCACCTTAGAGTCTGGGATAATGCTGGAATTGTGAATTAATATGCAAGGTGTTTGGGGAGTAGTTGAAAACAATATTGTGTTCCAGCTTGCTCTGATGCACCTTCTTTAGTTTCTTGCTTGTCTCAAGAAAAATTATATGCTTCCATGTGGGTAATTTTTTTATCTCATAGCAGGTGATGTTTAATCAATATACAGAATGACCATCCTGCTGCAGAATAAATAGATGGTTTTGGAAATTCCTCTTGGCAGAGTAGGAATTCATCTTCACCCTGCTGATATAGTTAGGAAGAATAAAGGAGTTGCTTTGAAATCTGGTGATGTTTGTGCCTGTGAGCTGTGGAAGGATTTCTGGCTCCCTGGTGTCAATACACCAGAGTGCTGGTGTATTGATACATCTGCAGTGATTCTGTGTGTCCCTTCCCAGGGAGGAGAGGTTAAGCAACCCTTTATTGGATAAAGCAGACTTCCTGCCTTGCAGCCTCTGCAGGGTAAAGTAACTAAGGAGAGGCTAATGAATTTCAGATAAAGTGCAGAGCAGCTGTCCTGTAGTTCAGGTTACAAGTCTATTGAAGCCTGAGCCATTGTTTTGTTGGAAGGAGTATGAATAATTTACTTTTTTACCCATTCCATCAAGCTTCCTTTCTTAGGACTTAGTAGTTCTATTCCCCTCTACAAAGTTGGATAGTGGTGAAATTCCATTAATTCAGATAGGCTTTTCTCCCTTCCTTGAGTGAAGGACTGTTTGAGAAACACAGCTCTGTGCATGGCTTTGCCATCATCACTGCTGTGTGTGAGGTGCTGTCCCTGCTGAGCTCACAAAGCTCCACCCAAAACACAGGGCAAATCCATCATTCCTACCAACTAGATCAAGGAGTTTTCTTTTTCTACCCCTAGTAGGGCCTCTGTGCTTCTGGCTTTTGTGAGAAGTCAGCCTCACACCCAAACTAATGTGTCACCTTTGTTGTCTCAGCAGTAGGTAACCTTAGCCTCTTGGTGTTAAATACCAAGCTCACAGAGGAACTGTGAGGACAATCTCACTGCTGATTGTTGGGATCTAGATTTATTCATCATGTGATAACCAGTGTATGACAGCATCTCTTTATGATGTTTCCTGGGATTTAGAAGTTTTTTTCAGTTCCAGCATTCAACTGAAAAATGAGCAGTGGTGCTGAGAGTAGGACTTTATGTTTCTTTAATTCCTTCTCTACTAAGCCACTGTAGAATATTAATGAAATATTTTCAGGGGAAATGAAAATATGGAAAAATCTATTGAACTAGTTGATTATTCCAAAAGGCATGACAGTTGTTTGCAATTAAACTGTATAGAAATTATTTCAATAATAGATCAACCTGTTGTTCTAGGCACTCTAGAAATGCACATAAAGAGATTGTTTCTGCTCCAAGGTGATTTTGGTTTAAACCAGCAGCAGGTAGAAAGAGACAGAGTTGGCTTTAGCCATACAATAGGTCAGGCATGACACAGTCATAGAAACCTGTGCTTTAAACCCTTGACCTGGGATTTTTCTCTCCAATAAAGAAAATGCTTTAACCCTATTATTAATGTCCTTGTATATATGCAGACTAGCTACAACCTGTTGCTTTGAAATACAAAACATCAGAGAAGCCCTCAAGGTGATGCAGTACTTGAAAAAATATGTTGTCTTAAGCTGCTTAGGAAGATCTGATGCTGTAATTGGTAACCGATGTGTCTAAAAGTTATTGTTCATAGAGAACAGTCTTGCTCCATAAATATTGATAAAATATTGGAAGATAAACACTAGCAAAGGAAAACATTTCCTTGCTAGGAGGAGAAAAATAAGATAAGCTCTTAAAACATTTAAATAATGTTGGTGTGCCTACAGCAGCACCTCTTTAATCTCATAAAGGTTATATCACTCTATCTGCCATCTGTATGGGTTTTATAATGCAGCTATGTGGCTCATGGCAACAGCTTTCCAATAGTCCCATGCTTATTAAAGTCTTCCATTTTGTTTTTATAAATTAACATTTCCTAAGGCCCTTATTTTTAAAAGGTGCATCAGTGTCAGCCCACTTCTGCCTTCCAAAACTATTTTTAACTAGTTTCTGTCATGTTGAGGTTAGATTAAAATTTTAATGCAATATGGGAAAGCTTAATCCTGAAAGTGCTGAGGGAGGAAAAAAAGTCTAAAGCAGCAAGCCAAAGAGTTAAATAAAATACTTCTCATTTGCACACAGGTAGAGATGTAGGAAGTACTGTGAGTCCTTCAGTCAGTAACATATCAGGTTTCTAAGGATCTGTGCCTACAGCTTCATCCTATTTAAATTCTCTTTCAGCAAGCAGCACTGCACACATTTTGGCCTTTTCACTGTGTTTAAAACCTGTTGAAATTAATAAAAAGCCTACCAGCTTTCTAAGATAGTACCCCCTCCTGTAATTTAATCCACTGAATAGTTAAAATATACCTCTGGATAAAAGAAGCCCTCAGAGAAATAAGTGATTATTTAATCTAATAACCACCAAGGAATTATGGTTATTCTTTAAATAGATGTTTTTTCTAAGTGGCCTTGAATTTGCACTGAAAATTTACATTGCACAAAATTTATTGCCCTGGAGCAGCAACAACTTCACAAACGTTTCTCTAGAATACTTTTTCTTATTTTTTTAGCCTTGTTTTCTTTCTGAATGGCTCTGTGGTTAGACTGATTGCAAGTTTCACACATAATATGTGCCAGAACACAAAATTCTGCCAGTGTTGGCAGTATTTATGCATCTAGCACATTTATGTTGCTGTTTACACTTGGAAAGTCATAGCAGAATACTTCACCCCAATGGAGAGATTATATGGAATTTCAATGATTGTGCAGGAAATCAGCTTTCTTATGCCTGCTGCTGACCTGGGGGTGTTCCTTGTGCTACCAGCAATTGGATGACAATACATTTCCACAGCACCAGTTCTTACATATGAGGATATTGTTCAAATGGCATCAGTCTAAGAAAGACTTGGGCAAAAATATCAAACTATAATTTAGGGAGAGTGAAGAAAACAAAACTATGTCCTTGAGCTTCAAACTCTGCAGCCAGGTTTGTATTAGGTCATTAGCATATTTTTAGTGGAAACAGAGCACCAAGAGCAATTCTGGACCTTGGTATTTAGGAAGAGTTATGGACATCTCGCAAGTGCATGTATGTTGAAGGCAATTCCTCTTCCTAGGAAAAGGTTTCTTTCAAAACAAGGTTTGTCATCTGCTGAAATATCAGCAGGCTTTTGCATGCAATTAATTTCTTTCACTGTAGAATCTTTTTGCATAACTTGTATTTCTTTAATATACCTTCTTAAGTACTGTTGGTACAGCTGATAAGACCAAAGTCAGCGTAGTCATCACAACTCTGAGTCCAATGCAGAGGAGGCAACATGGATGCACAGCAGTTTATATATAGCACAGTAACACTCTATATCAACAACCTAAAGCAGACAATGCCTTCTAGTCCTACTAGAAAAGGCTTGACAACACATTCTTGACCAACACCAGTTGGAGGCCTCTCTTTATTCTATTCAAGTTTAAAAATTGATGCTGTTTTACTGTGTGGCAGAATTAGAGAAGGGAACTTTGAGTCAGCTTTTGCAAATGTGAAATTTCGCTCCCAGTTATCCTATTCCTGAGAAATCTGTACAGAATAGATTATATAGGATTGTGCTTCACTTCAGCAGATGGTGAGTTACATGGAGCACACTTGGATCCTGAGAAAGGGTTGGTTAATTATAATGACTCGCCCGATTAAATTTAAGCATGGCATAAATGCCCTGTACAGCCTATTATTTCTACCCATGAGGTTCCAGTCTGTTTATGAAACTTGAACAGAAACATTAGGTCTTCATCTAGACCACTGCTAAGACTTATGTACGTTTCCATATTTCCCTGACTATGTGCCAAGGGTCTTGTGTACCTTTATCTGCAGTTACTAATTGAAGTGTCATGCAGACATAAAGAATGTGCATTATTCCTACATGACACCAGTGCATCACATTTAACTTAAAAATGAGCACAGTGGGCTTTATATACTGATGCCCTATTAAATATTTAGTTCATTCTCATATCTTTGGTCTCAAGAAGGCTGGAAATTCAAAGCAGAGGCTTTAAAATACTTTTGAATTTTCTTTTCAAGACTGTAATGCATCATGCTTCAAGAACTAGTAGAAAAGTCAAAGAAAAAAAAAAAAACCAGGGAAAATGGCAATTAATCTGTCCTAACAACTGCAAAAGATGTTACCAACGATACAGATATTAAAGCCATTTATTGCCATTGCCAGATAAAAGCTTTATGTAATTAAAACATATGGCTGGTATTAACTGAAAGAGGGACAGGAAATTGAGCATTAAAATTGACTCTGCCCTTAGTTCAGTGTATCTCTGGGGGAGGGCAAAGTGCTATGAGTGAAAGGGTGACAACAATTTTATCTTTGAATATCCTGTCTTTTGTCAGCTCTTATTGCAACCTGCATGTTTAAGTGTTAAAAAGGCTCTGAAGAATTATGAAACCCATTGAATGCCTCTCAAAAAGCTAGACTGTATTTAGATGCTAAAGCCTTCAGTGTAAAGAAGCCAGTCCCTCCACTTTCTATAATTTCTGCAGTATAAAGAACAGTTTTGGCTTTTAGAGAAATGATTGTTTAAATATAACATGTAATATAGTCAGTGGAAATTTCCATTCTTCCAGTTTTATTTCTGAAAGGCTGTATCCCAGAAAGCTAATTTCTGGAGGCATTTTCACAATCCTCTTTAAGCAGAAGTGCTGGATTACCTTTTAAAAGTGCCTACCAGATTAGTTTTTTTCTGACTGAGTATATAGAGCTAGTTTCATTTATACTCAGTGAGGAGTTGACTCTGTGGCTTGCTTGATATAATAATGTGATGAGCTTTTTGTTCTGCCTTTCTTTGTGTTGGTTTTGAACCAATGTTTAATGGGAATGCCTGTATCTTTTACTTTACTGTCCATACAAAATAATGACAAATTATAATCTCAAATCCTTTACTGTCTTTACATGTAGTGTCAGCTGCAAATTGCTTTCATAAGCAGGAACCTCTAGGCATTTATAAAGTTGCCTTATTAAAAATTCAGAAGGGTAAACAATGATCTGATATTACTTGAACCTTCGGCTTCTCAAATGATTAATGACCACATTCCTTCTGTAAATAAATTGAAAGTTTTGCAAACAAATACATCAAAAAGGAACCAGTTCTGTAAGGTTTTGTGGACATGATCCCCGTTGGTCATTGGTGTGGGCAAAACCTATTGTCTATTCACATGAATTTATAAAGCCTGGCTGTCCCATTATTTTAGATAAACATATTTCTGCCAGTCTGAGATTACATTTCTATGGTTTTACCATTCTGGAAGGTATGCAATATCTTTGAATCAATTTAATATCTTTTTTGGCCTAATTTAAGATGGCCATATAAAGTGAATACTCAAGCAATAAGTTTTTTTTTTCCTCAGTGGGATTGTGTGAAAAGCTGAAACCAAACTTTCTGGTAATTCCTTTTCTTTTCTTCAGTTGTGCTTATTGCTGAATGGTGCTAAAACCAAATTTGGTATTCCAGGACATGAAGACATCCTTCTTTCAAAAGGGAATATATCTCTTAACTTTTAAAATATATTAACCAAAACAGATGTATTTTTCAGGCTCCCTTTAACCTCTAATAGCAGAGTATAGTCTTCTGCTTTTTGCATGTTTGTTTTTTTTTTCCCCTTATGTACTCTTCTGTGGCCCAGTTAGTTAATGTGGAAGCTTACATCCCTGGGGAGCACTCAATCTGTAACTAACTAGTAACAAACTAGTGTTTGAAATTTAATATACAAGTTGCTGTTTTAGAATTCAATAGAATTTATTTACAGCTGATCATTTATTTTCAATGTCATGTGCCACCATTTTTCAGTTTCAGAGGTAACAGCCCACTTAGATGAAAGGGAAAAACCACTCCTTGAGTTACCATCTCAGAACCTTGATGCAGGTAGGCACCTCATCACCCTGCAGTTTGTAGGTCACATTTTCAAGTCAAAATGTCTGAATTAGAAAGCCTGGTCTCATTAAGTATTAGAGACCCCAGTTTGCTTTAATTCATTTCCATAAGCTCAAAATCCCTATAATTTATAAAACTACCTAAATGAAGGCTGGAATTCTTGAGTAAATTCAGAAAATAGGTCATTTTCTAGTAGCATCTAATGTTCAGGTCTCTGCCAATGAAGATGGTTCTTGACATACTCTGTGTGTACCTTTTTCTGTGTTTTCTGATACCATACCCTGGATACCCTCAGCATTGTGGTTATTGATTTATAATAGTAAAGAGACAGAACAGTTGAAACATAGCAAGTATTTATGCTGCAAAACTAACTATCCTTGGCTATTCAGGATTACAGTACAAACAACTCCACCTGGAGTTAATATTATTGTTTCATTTATCAGCTGAAAGTCAAAAATGAAGTGAATTTACTGCACCTGAATGGCCGTAGTAAAAATGCCTGGAGCCCTAGGTCATGTGTTATCTGCGGAAGTGGTACAGTGTAAATAACAACAATTGCTTCCACTTTTACAGAGGTAGCATGTTCGTTGGGTGCTAACACAGTCCTTTCTTCTGTGATCCTTCCTTCCAGTATTGATATCACATGTGAGGATTCACTACCTGGGCCTTCTGGCCCAAGATTTCATGTAATTAAATATTATTATTTAAGTCTTATCTAACACCAATTCCCTTTTCGATGAACCATTATCAGACAACTCTGAATCATCAGTTGATGGACAGGGCTGACTCTTGTTGACTGCAAGTCTCTTTTCCATGAACTAGCCTTCCTGCTCTGGTAAGAGTATTTGTTATGTTTGTTATTGGCTCTTGTGCAGTCTTCTGTTAAAGACTGAGATTTATCTCTTCTGTTGTCTCTCTCTTCCTTCCCTCCTTTCCTCCTTCCCTCCTTACAGAAAAATCCGTAAGAAGTTCACCAGGTCACAGCTGAAAAGAGCTTCCAGAACACCTTGTTCTCCGATCATTGCAAAGACAAAGTCTCTCATGAACAATAGGCAGGCCCGAACAGAGCCAGGATCCATCATACACTGAAGATATAACAGCATCAGCAGCATAATAATGTCAAAATCATGTTTAATTGTGAATGCAGACATAACAGGACTTCCCACATCTCTGAGACAGAAACATTGTGTGGACATATTGTGGCCGGGTTCTGTGTTCTGGGCAGGATCCAACAGCAGCCCTTGTTTTCCCTCATCTCAGCAAGGGCTACTTCTGGTTCACTGCACAGGGCTATCCCGGATTCCCTCCATTCCCAGACAACAGTGTTGGCTGGTCAGGGAGGGGCTGTTTGCACTGGTCCCACTGAATTGATGCAGAGTTCACACATCACATTTGTCTATGCCTTCTAGTGGCTCAACAAAAATATGCAGCTTTCAAAACTATTGCAGTGTCTTTTGAAATGGGATTTAGCCTTGGGGTGTTGCATTTTCAAACAGACCTGCAAACTTGGAGTGTTCATATTGTTCAGTATTGGCTTGAGTCACCTTGGATTTGATTTTCTATACTGAATGTCCACAAGGACAAGGTATTGTTCAGCAGTTCTGAGACTTAGACTGAGTTAGGAAATGCCCATAATTAGTGTCCAATTTTGAAAATGTTTGCCATATTAATTTTGTTTAAAATCCTTGAAAGTATTATGTGTGACAGTAAATATCCAGCTGGACTAGTTGCATGTGTAGGAACTGGTCCCATTGTCTCTGTATTTGAAAGCATCTGCCTATTTCTTTGGATATTTTTTGCATTTCTTGAAGCCTATTCTGAATAGGTGAAAACCAGCAGAACACCATTCCCAGAAGACATGAAGAAACAGATTATTTCCTATTAGTAATGTCTCTCCACAAAATAATTTCTACATTTTTATATGTCTGGATAAAGAGGTCTTGCAGAATGCTTTGAATTCGTAAATGTAAGTCTACAGGTGGATACTTACCATGGAGAGATGATGTGCCTTTTGAAACTACTTGTAGGAAACTGTCAGTCTCCCTGAAGGTGGGAATGGCAACAGAGGCAGGTCTTTTTTTCTACTCAGGTACTTACAGGTGAACAATCTCTGCCCTACCTTGAAATCCAGAGAAATCCAGTGTGGAGCACTGCTGTGTGAATCTAGTTGGGATATATCAATCATCTGAGGCAAGTTGTCCTTCAATAGGTTTGGATTCCATATGGCTTTTAAAGATGTGGTCAGACACTGAATGCGTCATAGCAAACTGAGATGAGCTTCAAGACCTTTTTTTCTCTCCCTTTACTAGGTAGCTCTAACAGCATGGTACAGATGTGAGGTTTTCATTCCGTTGTGCTTAGAAAGACAAGGATGTAAGTGACATACTTCCAGGTGATCCCCCCGAAATGATTTCCCCCTGTGCGTTTTATTGTTTCAGTCTGAAAGCGCATCTGTGATCTCAGCCTAAAACTAGCCATATTCTCCACATAGAATTTTGAGCTCCTAAGACAGTGACCTAGATGCTTCTTCAAAGAAGAAAGCACTCTGACCTCTTGAAGGGACTTGCTGATAATTTTCCATAATGATGGATCCAGGTCTTGTCCAGTGTCCTTCACCAGCAAGAAAAGGGTGGATACGAAGAGAGGTTGATGACATTAAGTGCTTGCTCCTAGTGCCGTGAACATTTTAGTGAATGTCATTGATTCACACTGAGTTGGAGAAGACCTGGAATTCATCTACCTACAGTACTTTCCAGTAGCCACTGAAATGTGCAGCTCTAGGAGTCTTCTGGGCACTGGATCTGCATTTTCCTCTAAACAGGAGGGCTTTTTATCAGATAGCTGAGTGGAGACAACCTACTCTTATTAGTAAAATTGCCTTTATTAACTGCAACATATGGAAACACCTTCTGTATAATAGCTTTCTCACCCATTAGAATAAAAAAAAAAGATTATTCAGCAATCTGTTTGACTGAAAGTATGAAAAACATGACCATAATGAGCTTTGTCTCCCTCAGACATCAGTAAAATCACACACAGCAGACTCATTTTCAAAGTGTTGTTAGCTGTAAGGTGGTAGATTTTTTACCCTGCCTTATTAAGCTTGTACTCAAATGATTTCTTTTAGTCAGTGTGTTCCAGTGTCTAGACAGTATTTTGTAAAATCTCTGTGTGTTCCTGCTTTTGGCAAAAGTATTAGTACCTGTAATAGTCCGATGTGAAGTCATTTTTTCTTCTTTCCCTCTGAGGAGAGAGAGACTGGTAACACAGCTCCCTGTCAGCAGCCAGCTGCCTGATACTGTTATCTTTTGCATCAAATAACCAAGGTAAGGAAGAATCCCTTCCAGCTCCAAGCTGAGGTGCTTCCTCTGGATACACTGGAAATAAGGTTCCACCTCTGCCCAGCAGAGCCATTCCCCAGGTTGCAACAGCCCGGCCTTGGGGTGGGTAAGGCATGGAGGAGACTGATTGCTGGAACAATTTCAGCTCTGTCCTTCAACTGTCCTGCATGCAGCTGCAGGGAGACATCCTCTCTCCTACATTGCACACAGTGCACAGAGAAACTGCACACCATGCGTTGCACCTTAGTTTTTACCTGCTCTCTCTTCATCTTCATTTGTTCCTCAAGATGTTCTCCAGACATGGATGCAGGATTTACCCGTAAATTTCGACTGAGAGCGTGGATGGAAGATTTGCTCAAGTTGTGTTCCTCCTGCTGGGTTTGGGCAGAACGATTTAAATTTTTGTAGGAATTGTGAAACTCCTCATCATAATATCATGCAATTCCACACTTTCTGTTGAGTTAAAGTATTTTTCACTGGCTGTGAGCAAAGATGACACATTCCTCTGTAAACTGAAACAGTATATCCACAATAAATCAGAGCTCTGTACTTTTTTATCAATCTTCCCAAGTTACTTACTTTAAAACCAGCCAACATATATCAGTCATCAACAGTGACACTGAGTATAAACATGAACCTTGTAAGCAAGGACAGGAAGTTTGGTACTTACCATGATATGAGAGAATCAAGGCAGCAACAGCACTGAATTTACAATGTGATTTATTTTTTGTTAGCTAAATAAGAAATCCTTCTGAAAACTTGCCTCTCCACTTACAAATATGGGGCTTAAAAACATGCCAAATGCACAATCTCTTTGTATCCAGAGGCCTCATGCAGAAAGTAGAAAGATTGTTTTAATGTTTAAAATGTCTGTGTTGCCATTTTCAACTATATAGCTGTTCTGCTGTATTGAAATATAGCATATACTGTTTTCAGATTATTTTTTAAAGGCCCCAACTTAGTGGCGGAGGTTTTGATTCTGTAGGATGGTAAAGAATGTTTTGAAATACTTGAGATTGCCTGAAATGTGTTGGTCATATGAAAACATCTTTAAAACCAGTGTTTTGATTAAAGGCAAATATAGTCTTTGTTTCTGCAGTCCAAATCTTGCAGCATATTATGAAAAACTGGGAATTGGAACTGAAATATAGAACCAACAAGGAGTAGAAATGGTGAAATGGAGCCTGCACTTACAGAATGTGCACTTTTTTAGTAATCTAAAGTAAGATTTATTTTTGTTAATAAATATAATTTCAACAGAGATACTTTCCTAATTAAGAAGGATTAAATAAAATGGAATGGCTGCACAGTAGTTTCTGATATAGTCACAGTATAACATGCCACAGCCTTTTGCAGAGAACAATTATAGTCCTTTAGAAATACTATATTACTGGACACAGTGTCTTTATGTATATGTACTGCTACAGTAATGGAATTGTTAGAATCCTTTGGAAATTGCAGCAAAATAATATTGATTTTTCATTTTCTTTTGAAGCTTCTTTATATAATCCTGTGTCTTCATAAGCCAGAGGGGTTGTCAAAAGATCTGAGTTTATATAACTGCATAGTGGATTTTTTTGGAATAAGTTCAGGACTTTTTTATTCAAATGTTGCATGTTGAGGGAGGAAACCTAATTTTGGAATACATGGGTTTTGGATAAGAGTTTTGAGGTTGTACTATATAGTGATCAACAAATTTGCAGAATATGCTCCTGTTGCTCATAAAGATTTAACAGTTGGTATTGAAATACTGTATTGATTAAATAAAAAAAAAGGAAAAATTAAAGAGTTGTCTTTTAAAATTTATGCTGTTTAGACTAACAGTGAATTTCTCAATGGAATGGTAAAACTGGGAAGCTCAGTGTTGGGTGTTTGAGAATGTGGAGCACCTTAGAATGAAACAGTAGTATTTGATTTGCATTAAAGTGTCTTTGTGTACAAACTCTGTGACTCTTGGCCCTTTTTGCAGGAAACTGAATCTCTACATTGGTACTGTCATCCTGTTTTACAGTAGGCTATTGAATAGTCAAAAGACTGAAGATTGGTGAACTGCAAGAGAGTTTAAAATACAAGTAGATAACAAGGGGATGAGGAGGGAAGACTCAGAAGTTGGGGAAAATGAGACATAAAGTATTGGTCCTTACACTGCAACACCAGAATTGCTTAGGATTGAACTGAAATCTAGGCAAGAGGACTCATAGTCTACAAAAGCAATACTAGAAACTACAGTGTATTGCAATCTCCAGTGAACTGGCCCATCTAGACTTCTCAGGTTGGTATTAGTATCAAAAACTTTGTTTCTTCATTTGGTAGCACCTGGAACTGGTGGCTTCTACGTAAGTATGGAACATTATCTGAATACTCTTCTTAAATGACATCTAAGCTAATTTCTGCAAATTAATTGGATTTTTTTTCAGAGGAGAATCATATAAAGGTCTTCTGAACAGAAGTAATGACTGCTGCTTCACAGGTTTGTTCAAGGCAACTGTTTCCATCCCCTAATTCCCCAGTCTGTCTTGGGGAACGCAGGATGCTTGGTCCACAGGCTAAATATTGTTTCAAATGTTTGTTTTAGAATGGATTATCTTTTTCTCCTTCTCTTCCCTCCACCTCCTCCCCCAAAGATGCCTGTAGCATGTAGATCCAAGTAGAAGAGCTTGAGTTCTTCTGTGGTGTTTGGATTTAATTGGCAAGATGAGTTGTATTTACTGGTCCTTTTGTGTGTGAAGCATTGATATCATGGAGGGGATAATCTCTGGAAGCAGTCCTTTGCTGGCAGAACTGAGGAACTGGGAATCTCTTCAACCAGGCTTGGACAGGCTTACAAGGAATCTCAGTAAAAAAGGAGAAGGTCCAAGGGACTCATTGCTTTCAAAGTATGACTGTAAAGCCTTTCCCATGTCTAGTTGAAATAGGTACCTAAGGGATAACTTTAGTCTCTCAATTCTTTGGTTCACTGTAAAGGTATAGATCACACATACAAGGCTTCAGCAATGAAAGGACATAAAACATTTTTTCTTTCCTTTGCACTAGCAGTCAGAAAAAAAGAAAAAAATATATATCTTAAAAATACCCCTACAATAAAAAACAACCAACCAAACCAAATCCAAAAAACCAATAGCCAACCAACCAAAAATTCCATGGCTCTGCTGTCTACTTGAAAGCAGAAATTATTGGAGAGGACATTTTGCTGAGTTTTGTTTTGGTCTGTGGTATATGCAGAACTTTCATAAACCGCTGTAAATACAGAAAGCTTTTCTGTGAGGCTGGTCTGCCATCGTGACACTTTGCCATGAAGTCAGATGCATGATGGTTGCTTTATAAAACAGGTAAGTAGTTGATGCATGAGTGTTACCTAAGTAGCATAAAAATCCTATGTGAGCTTTAGGGCCCTGTTATATTAAGCCACTCGTTACCACTGTGGCAAGACCAAAGGTTCTTCAAATATACATTATTTGTGTACACACTAAAGTGTGCTCCTTATAAGCTAAGCAGAGGGATTTTTATGGAAATTAAAACTCATTATTACTTATTTAAATGATGATGAAACCTAGATGCTAGGCCAAAGAACTGTCTGTGGTGAATAATATTTAAGATAAACACTCAAATCAAAGTCCACTTTGTATAGCTGGGATGCTCCTTAAGCATTAAATTTGGCACTGATGTTCAAAGAACACTTGTTTTTAAACGGCTTAATGGAGTTTTTTAAAGAAGAGAATCACCTTCATTAAATAAATCTTGATCTGTACTGCTTTGGGTAATATAATGGGAAGAAAAGGTTTAGAGCCAGGTTTTGATGCTGATTCTCTTCCTTACCAAGTTGTCAGTTCATGACTGCAGAATTTCCTCACCAAAACTAAGTCCCAGTGAGTCTGGAGGAACATGGCAACTCTCTAATTTATTTGTAGGGATTTTTTCCCCTGCTGGCTAGCTATATTATTACTTAGGAGTTTTTCTCCTTAGTAATCTGGATCAATAGTTTTATTAATGCAGAGGAGGTAGTTCATATCACCTTTGGGTTAAAAGTGGCTGTTTCCCTAGTTTATTTTGCTTAGGCACATAAAAATCCATTTTGTATAATAATAGCAGAAAAAAAAATTCACAGGCATTTGTGGGAAGCTAAGAAGTAGGTAAAGTTTATACAACGTTGAACTAGCAGGATATAGCAAACTAGGACACTGCATGTGATTTTCTTTTGTTACATGGGTACAACTGTTCATGACTGAAGGATTGTCCTTTCAAAGTGTCCTTTCTGTTACTGTTCTGTGGACACTGCACTTGCTTTTCCTGTATTCATCAAACTCCATTGTGCTGTCTGCTCTGCCCAGTCATCACTCTGGCAAAATTAACTTCTCATACTTTAACTTTTCAATAACATAAGTTACTGGGGCAGATGCAATGAAAATTTAAAGACTAAAGTATTGATGAATTGCTCTATATTTGTTTACTTTCCTTCAGTCTTGATTTCCATTGGAATTTTAATCTTTTTATCAGGCAGTGAATTTAAGAAAAGTTACAGTGAATGCCTGTGATCCTTAGGATATGCATGTATTCTATAGTAAGATAGTTATGTTGCACAGTCTACTTGCAGGTGCCTGACTCAATCCCAGCTGTTGTATTATCCTGCTGCATTGTTTATTTTCTGTATCAGTGACAGTAAGTCCAGCATTGACTGGCTTTTCCAAGCAGACCAGGCTCCATCCTGCCATTTGTACATGCACAGTTCAGGCATGGTTAAATATTTTCTCCTTTTTTTATGGTCTCTGCTTGCTTTCCTGTTTCTTGTACATGTTCAGAAGAAAGGAAAGCTTGTTGATGCTCCCCTTCCCAGGGTGTGTGGGTTTGGCTCAGTTGCTGCTGAGTGCCTGGGAGAAGGAAAGGTTGGATCTCTGCTGGGTGTCTCTTTGCATAGACTGTCCTGAGCATTACAGACCACTCTGATTCTTCTTCCTCTGGAGTTCTAAGTGTGGGAACAGCCTGGCAGGCTGGTGCTGCTGTCACACATAGGAGGAGAGTGTCTTACTCTGTGGCTAAAGAAAGCTCCATGGCACTGCTGCTCTTTGGAGCATATAACGAATGGTTCAGAGTGGCTGAGCCCTCTGGAGACACTCCCATTCCACTGCTGCATAACTGGAATACACTGCCAGCCCTCTTATTTAATGGTATATTTGGATCCACTCCCCATGAAGTTGCTTCATCGATGCTCAGGCAACCTAAGCCTGCCATATTATGTTTTCTTTGCTTTGTTGAACTCTAATCTCTGTGGATTTTAACTCACATTTCAGATGATATAAAGGAAGATTATAATCAAGATGCTATAAACATCGAGAAATTTTTGCTCCCTCACCCCTTCATTTTTCAATTTAAGGCCATTTTTTTTCCATTATGCTTTCCTTTCCACCTGTCTTTCTGTTGGTCTTTCATTTACTGATAAAGAATCATCCGACTTTATTTGAAATTACATAGTCTTCAAAATAAAATATTTTTACCTATTGGGGTGAGGGCAGCAAACATCTGATGTGGGTTTATAGCTCAATAAGCCCAGACGGTGTACTGGCCAAATCGTCTGAACTCAAATACAGAAAAATATTTTAAACCTGCTCAGTTTCTTGGCTAGTTGGATCTAGTGGTTTTGTATCTTCTCCTTCCAAAAATGGGGGCTTGCTTCAGACTTGCAATCTCAAGATGTCTGTTTTTTTTTTTTGTTTTTTTTTTAAGAGGAGTTCTGCTGTAGGGATTGGCTCAACTGCACCTATTGCACATTCCTTGGCAGCCTGTAATTAGACTGACTGCTTAAATGCTGAGTAGCTTTCTTCTGTTTACTGCTCATATGGATTAAATGTGCAAGATTTCAATAGAAGAATATAAATGAAGTGACTGCCTAGCTCTGGATTTTCTCCATCTTCCCTTGATGCACTAACGAGAATCAATTGCAGTTGCTTATTATTTTTAAATAGCAGTTAATTTGAGAAAATCTGATTCATTAGCTCTTTTCATTTTGCTGATTTGATTTCAGCCTTCTGCCAGTGTGGGCCAACCTACATGTACTGTTCAAAATCCAGTGCCTAAACTCACTGGTGCACATGACCAAAGTCAGACACTTGGCCTAACAATCCAGGAAAGCACTGTCTGCAACAGTGTACTCCAACCCTCTGTTTTCTTATTGCTAAAATCCTCAATGAGAGAAGGGGCTTTACTTTGCATGTAATTCTCTGTTGTGCCTGAAAGAGAATCAGAGTGATTATAGAAAAAAATCCTCCTCCTTATCCATTCAGTTCTCTGCGTGTTCAGATGTGGTGATAGTACCTCAGACTGTGGAGTTGCATAGTCACAGAAATGGTTTCCTGAGCAGATGAGTTTATTCTGCCTGGGGATGCTCTGGTGCAGCCCCACGTTCACCATAGGAACTGTAGAATTAATCTCTGTGAAGTCATGTGGACTTCTAGAAATGGCCTTCTGGTCAACTGCATCTGTGCAAATCCCCTTGACAGTAATAAAGAATCCTGAAGAAGGATTGTAGGCTAAGCTGTAAGCTCTTTAGGTTAAGGCTAATATCCTCCTGTAATTATTTAAAAATGCTTTTCAGATTTATAACCTCATGGCAATGTCTGAGGTGAAAAAAAAGACTATTCAGGAGCTGGTAATGTATACAGGGTCTGTATTTAGATGGATGTCACTGGTTTCTACAGAGGATGTGTGTTGTTATCTGATGTGAAGAAGAAAAAGATGTATTCTTTTTCTCTGAATAAAGGGCTGGGTGAGACTTTCTAGTTCCAAATGGTCTCCCCACATTTAAATCCATGGTGATTTCTGTTCACAATTTATTAAATGCTTTTCATTTCATGGCAAAAAAAGATGGGATAATACACTGTAAATACAGGGTGGTTGTATGTGATGAAACATTGCTTTTTTCATTATATACACACAGGGAAGTTGAAATGTTATTTGTAGAAGATAAAGGTGAACTTTGCTCATGATTTTATGAACTTCTTTATTGCACAGTCCTCTTTGTGCAAACAGCACTTGACACTCTCTTACCTTTTGTTATTTCCAGCAGATTGGAGTCATTTGTTTTTTAATGTTGATCTGTGACAGCGCAGCAGGTGTTGGATAAAAGGAGTCAAGATCACTTTTGGGTTTTGTGATCAAATATTTAGGGGGATTTGAGAAGTACTGTAAAATTCAATTAGTTTTGCTTCCTATTTCCTTTTCTCCTGGACCACTGATTTGCAATTCTGGAATAATTTTTCATTATTTTTCCAGAAGTAGAGCTGGCATCTGGTCTGGGCTAAGCCTTTTAGCCCAATTGGTGTTGTTGGGCTTAGTGTTCACTTTGCAAACTGCCATTCTGGCTGAAGATGTCATCCTGAAATAGCTGCTTGCTACTAATTCACTGCTGAAAGTTTCTGCCCTCTCTCAGCAGAGAGATTAGATGGACTGCTGTTTGCTTCAAAGTTAGATTGAAAATTAGGCTTAACTCTGTGGTTCTGAAATGAGAGAAGGAGGATTCAAGTAAATCCACTACCAATGAGAGAGGGGAGTAGGGAAGAACCTCTGATGGCCATGGAAGAAAAATAGCTTAGGTCAGAAGCATCTGCAGCTGCACAGCCAGATCTGCAAGTGGCCATCTGTCTGCAGCCCAAGTCAGCCTCTGTGTTTGCCCAAGGAATTATCAACCCTGCAGAAATAAACAACATTCCATGAAGAGCTATTAAGGTATTGAAAAAGTAGAAAATATCTCAAATTAATCAATGCAATGTCATCAGCCAGATTCAAGCATCTGTGTATTTCTGATTAATTCATTTTCTGCATGCCTGGCACAAGTTCAGCATTGCTGTCAGAGTCTGCTCCTCACCAGTTTTGTGTCCTCACATGTGTCTGTGATCACTTTTGTTCCATCATTGCCAGTTCAGGAGGCTGGACACCTATTGAACAGTGTCAGACTCTGAATTACTGAGTCCTTTCTCTCATCACTACTTGAAAAGAGCCTGATTTTCTCAAAACTCAGATTGTAGTTAGGATAAAGGTCAGTGACTTGGTACACTTGGTATACTTGGTACAGTTTACTTGAAATGTCAAGAAATATAACTTTTCCATAAACTAATAGGTTAATCCAATATGATCACTGAGAAAGAAATAATTCTGTTTTCAAATGTTTCCACAAACTCAGTATTGTCATGAACACAGATACTGAATTTCTGATGGCTGGTGAAGTGCATTTCCACGGAGTTTGGAGCTGTGTACACATATTCAGGTAATTCATTCCACTCTCACTAAAGCAGGATGTTATAAGTCACAGCAAAAGTTTCATAAATATGCAACTAAAAATCAGGAGTGATTGTGAACAGAGTTAGCAAAAAGAAAGTTTTAGTAAAATGATCAGCAGTCAGGAAGAGGCTCAGGTGAGTAGTCAGTTTTCCCTGATTTCTGGATATAACGTATTTTGCTAATCTCATGAAAAATCGATTGAAGTTGCCATTCATTTTTTAACTTGAGCACCATCTAGTGTGCATTATAAAAATAATTTAAAAAATAAATTTAAGGCCAGATCATTATGGCACTTAGGAGTGGAAGTGGTGGCATATTTTCAATGTCAAAAGGAAAAAAAAGCACATCAGAGCACATCCTGCTAACTTTCAGTAAATCAAGCTTCAAGTGACATTCTTGGGAGCCCACTCCTCCATTTAATTTGTGCTTCACTTAAGCACTTGCTTGCACTTAAAATAAATGCAAGAAATGAAATGCACAAAAATAAGTTTATTTATTGGCAAGCAGGTTAAAAATAAAAAAACCCAGACAACTGTTTTTTTTTTTTTTCTAAATACAAACACATATTTGTATAGTCATGCAAATATAAATGCAGGGTCCTGCACGCTGCTGAAAGCTGATACTTTCTGCTCCACCAAACCCCTGGCTTTCAGCTAAATAGATCTTGGCAGATATTCTCTAGATCTATCAGGCTTTGAATGCAGTCAGAGATGAGTCTTTCCCGCATGCCTGGATCAGAGTGAGTGCATTTATGAAAAGTTCAGTGTGCTTTCATTTTTCCTGCTAGCATTGCTTGGTGCGGCCCGTGCCCATGGCGTGTTCTGGGAGCAGCCCAGCTGTCCCTGCCTTTGCTAAGGGGGTTCATACTGCTCTTTGCAATACATTTGGTTTGCACCTATAGTGGGAAGTCCCTCTGACAGTAACTTCTGCTCTTTTTCTAATCACCTCACATTCCCCCGTATAATAAGATTAAGATCTGCTGCTGGAGGAGCATTACTCATCCATCAGTCACCAGCTCTGTCCCTTGCTACAGTGGTTCCTGTGATAAGGAAAAGATCTCTGGCTCCCATGAGTGCTTCTGGCTTCTGAGTAGTTTTAAAATCAGAGGAGATCAAAACTTACCATTAGATTTTTCTTTAAAAAGCTTATGATTTATGCATCAAGTGAGAGACTTTTTTGGGAAGTGGGAGGCAAAGGAAAGGGACGTTACCAAGATTTTTAAAACTTTCAGCTTGAGCATCTACTGATTTTTTTGCTGCCATTATTTTGTGAAAAAAAAAAGAAAAAAAAAAGGCTGCTTAGGCATACAAACTAGTATTGTTTTAATCCGAGAAATGAAAGCCAAAGCTGGTAGAAATATACCCAGGGAATCAAGTTTTCTTGATAAGACTAAGACAAGGAAAAAAACCTCATTTGAGGCATTTCTCTTTCTCAGTTGAAACAAGTCTCTGGGAATAGACATCCCTGGCCAGTTGTGCTCTGGCAAACTTAAGAGCTCCTTGCTCCTATAACATTTATATGAGACCTGGCTCTAAACTGAAAGAATTCTGATCAATAGCTGTAATTTTTAAAGCTTAATAGCTATATCTGGATGAAGCTTTTGAATCTGACCTATCATTTGCTGACTTGCAACCCTAAACACAGGGTCTTTAGTGCAGGACAAACTGCAAATTTTCACGAAAGCCACACATCAAATGAATTCTCAGAATAAATTGTTCATATAATAAGTGATAGCAGCTGCATTGTGGTGAGACACCCCATTTCACACTGGGGTTGAAAACTGCTCATCACCTTGTGTATGTGAAAGACTCGTGAGCCCTACGATCTAGGGAGCACATTAGTAAACTCTGGGTTTAGGGAGATCTTCTGGTGGGATTACCTTCTCCACCCAGAACAATTTTTCTTTGGATTATGCTAAGACTCTGCAATTTGGGGCAACCTCTTTAGGCAAAGGGAGTTTTCTCTTTCTAGCCATTTGTTGCATTCCAAGAGTGAAATGCCAAATGGAAGATAGACTAGGCTAGAAAGAAAGGAGTGCCTCAGTGTATGTTCAAGAGATACGGCAGAAAATTGAGAATGCCAAACATTCATGAAAATAATGATAAAAAATTTTTGAAGTTAGATCCCCTACTGTTATTAATGTTTGCTGTTGGGTAGTTTTATGACATTTATTTCTGCTCATATTTTGATATTGTAATATCAATATTGTTGAATGATTCATAATAGACTAATTCAGTTTTTCTTTTGGAAAGGGAAATCTTGCCACAAAACAGATGTTGTGGCTGATCTGAATTTTTAAATTGATTACAAAAGCACACACAAATGTGTACTATGTCAGGCTCTTGAAAAGCGACAGGAACGGCTTATTTTCCCTTAAGTGGAACAGTGTTGAAGAGAGCAGTAGTAAAGTGATTTATAAGGACTGTGAAAGTATAAGTCTTCAGCCTTCCTCTCCACTCCTGCCCCCCAACAAACCAAAAGACTTGCAGTCTCCTCTATCACTAAGGCATGATTCCCATTCCAATCTTATCAAAGTTCAGGTGGAGTTTTTGCTCTTGGTATGCAGCATAGAAAATAACACCAAGCTAAGAATTAAGCATGTGGTTCTAGCACTACTGGAATGGGTTTGCTCACCTGAACCATACAACACAGAGAATTTGGTGGTGCTGTCTCTTAGAAAGCTCTGCTTCAGTGGTTCTCCATTTCTTTGTGTAATTTCTGGAAAGTTTAGTTTAGGTGTTTTAATTCTCCTTGCACAGCCACCTGTCAAAGCTTTTAGCATGGAAAAGAACTGCTTAGTGCTTTACTGTCCATGCAGGATTTCACAATCTCACAGAGGATTTGGCTTTATCATTTAAACATAGTTTAAGAAGTTTGCCATTTTGCCTTTTCATCAAAATTGTAATTTTGGATAGGATTGTTCAATGGAGTATTTGCAGGCAGAGATGCTTATTCTTTTTTTCTTAAACAACAAGGTTTTTAAACCACTTTGAATTTGACTTAAGTCCTTTCTTCTTCAACAGTAGTTTTGTAATACTTGAAGGCTGGTAAGTTTGCTACAAACCTGCTTTGAGCCCCATTCCCTCCAGGAGTTGCTTTAAAAAATGTAATCTAATGGATGGGTTAAGCAGCTTGGGCAGTCATATCACATGGGATGAGAAAGGGGCATGTGACGAGGCAGCATGAATTGCAGTCTGAGGCCAGCTAGAGTTAACACCAGAGAGCTCACAGTTTAAAGGGGCTGTGTTTGTCACAGTCTTGATGTTGAAGAATTAACTGTTCACATTTTAAGACATGAATGAAGAGGAGAATTGCTGGTCTGATGCCAGTGAAGTCTGAACACCAGCACTCCAAGTTCCTATGAGAACTGAAACAGCTTTGGAAGAGGTATTCTGAGAGGTACAGTATAATTCTCTCAAAATGTTGCCATTTTCCTGTCATTTCATTCTGTGGAAAAAGTAGCAGCTGGTCCTATTGCCTGACCCAGTCACCTATCTATGTGCTAGTGGAACACCACTTGTGAAGGTAATGAGTAGGATGAACTCACTGAATTCCCATCTTACCAGATGTTCATTATTTGTTGACATCTGGCGAAAGAAGATGGAATGTCTGACTGAAAAGTGGATTATCTGCATTTTGGGGTGGTGTTTTGTTTTATTTATTATTTTTTTTTTACAAAGCCAGGGATCTCAAATCTTCAAGTGTTTCTTTTTGTTCATAAGTGAATACTTTTTGTCCGAGTGTGAAGGCCACACACTTCCCTGTTCCCATTTTCTCACCCTATAATTAACTTCTGGAAACAGCTCCTAGGAATACTTAAAATCTTGTTGATCTTATAAAAATGAAACAGCCAGTTTTAGGAGAATAGATTAGTTTAACAGACAGAGTTTATAAAATTACTCTGAACAGGAAAATTAGGACCAAATGAGAAATAGACTAATATTTGGTTGTGCTTATGTTGAAGAGCATCCTTTATGGAAAATTTTAACTGCTATTTTTTTTCCATAGAGATCTATTGTATATTGTGCTTTCAGGAGCAATTGGATTAGACTTTGTTAATCATATCCCTCTTTGGGTCTGGACATTAATGTGACCTATACATTTTATTAGTCTGTATGTGTTATTCCTGTGCGCAATGACCTTACGTATCAGTGAGATAACAGAAAATAGAAATAGACAACCAAATATCTTTAAATATATGTATTGCTCATTTTTCTCTTTAGAGGCTTTGCCATCAGCTATTCTGTAACTCAGTGGAATTGTGCCTTATAGCAACTTCCCTGCCAGCAAGCTTATCAGGACATTTCAGACTAGTACAACCTTATCTAGAGATCTTCAGTGTATGCTTTAAGATCCTTCTCCTTTATCAGACACAACTGTAGCCTGGGATGGCCTAAGTAGTTTGTTTCAGAGAGCATGTTTACTGTCTGAATACTTCTGCTGAACCACCACAATTTAAAACCCAGCATATGAAAATAATTTGACTGTAGTACCCATTCTTCTAAATATTTTGGACTGAAAGTGGTGATTCAGTATCTGCTGCATCAACAGTTGAGTTGTTCCTGCAGCAGAAGCCATCGTTATGCTGTGACTGTTTTCCTTGAACTTTGCATTACTTCAGTTGGCAGCAGGGGAACTAGAAATTGTCCTTATGCCAGGACATGTTTTCCTCATGTGATCTTTTATCTACTAATTCGATGGAACCCTTAAAATAGTGTGCCTCAGACATTAAGGGTAGTTTCTGGTCTGGATGCATAAAACAGAAGAGTTGCTGGAGATAATCATCTGACAGGGAAAGACATGCAAGAACACTCCCACACAGTCACCTGCTTTGGTCTGCTTGTCTTTGGAGTTTGAAGGGTCATTTAATTAATGTATAAAAGTCTCCCCCAAACTGTCTCCAGCCTACACAGCTCGTAACCCTTCATCAAGGCAAAACTCCCAGAGATTACAGTGGGGAACAGGAACATGTGTTTCCTTGTATCCATAAGGCACTTGTCAATGACAAGTAGATTGAAAGGACTCACCTGATGTGACTCTTAGGGATGGTGCTGTGCTGGGCCAGGAGCTGGATTTGATGATCCTGATGGAGCCCTTCCAACTCAATATATTCTCTGATTTTGTGACTCACTCTGGGCTATTACCTAGGAATGGGGCTTCTCTAGAATCCACAGTAAGGTATCCATTCTCATGATATTCTACTAAGAATATGACTCCTTAAAAGTATACTTCTATAAACAAAATTAAAAAAAAAAAATAAAAAGAGGCAGGACTAAATGGCTACCATGTTTCAGTAGATAATGTCCTGGTCCAGTTTTAAATTATCCAAGCCTTAGGTCTTTTGTCATGGACTAGGTACAATCAATCTGGGTTTTTCTACTTAAAACTACTCCTGTCTCTGTAGATTTGTCACCACTGAACTCTGACTCAATTTTACACCATCAGACTTGTCTGTCATGTCAGATCCACAACTGACTCTCAGCAGCTGTGAATCAATACATCTTTTTTTTTTTTTATTTCAATATTGTTTCCTATTCATCAGCTGATGATCAGACCAAGGATTCATTAACAGACTTTCCCATCTGGGTTGTGATCTGTATTTCTAGTTAATTATAGTGATGGCAGTTTTCTCCTGGGTTTAAATTTTGCTCTGGGTTATTTGCTTTATTAGAGCTGCATTTTATTACATTCCTATTCTAGCAAGTTACTTTGAAGTAGCTTATTGAATTTTAAAAAAAGTATAATTTTAAATGATAAAAAAAAAAAAAAAAGTGGAATCTCCATTATAAAATGTCCTGCATTCAGAATTATTGCCTGTAAGTTGGTGACACCTTTCTGGGTTTTGGTTTTTTTTTTTTTCATCCATCATTTCCAGACCATAGCAGATATGAGGCTGTTTAACTTTGTGTCTTAGGTTTATATATATTTATTATATAACTCATTAAATATAATGTTTAAATGGACATTTTTCTATGACATCTCAGTAGCAAAAAGCAATATTAGGGTGAGTATAAAAAGTTGGATAATTATGCTCAAGACTGTGTGCTACATTTGTCACTGCCATTGAATTTGCTGCAAGTGATTTGGATTGCCATTTTAAAATTAAATTTGGAGTTTATTTATTTTGTTTAGAAAATAATACAACAAAAGTCTGAGAAGAAAGAATCAAAGATGTTAATAGGCTATGTACAACCCACATCAGAAAAATATTTTAAAAACTCTTTCCTTGTCAGCACCTGTGGTAGTACAGTAATTAATTAATTAGTAGGCTCTCTGGAAATCACCTTCAGCCAGAAACTATCCTTGTGTAACTTCAAGGGTACAATACATGGTGCCTGTCAAGCTGCTTGGTATCTCCTTCTCCACTTCCTTCACCTTGCAAGGGAAAATTGGAAGGAAAGAATAGGGATTAGGCTAAACTTTGCTAAAGGTATTCAGCCATTTTCCCTGTTATGTGCAACCAACCCCAATTATTTCTTGATTTCAGAAGACTTCTGTGTCACAAATATGAAAGAATCAGCTTCCAAAACAAAACCCAGTCACAGGGAGGAAAGAAAGGAATTGACTGAAACTTTGGGAAATGGCAAAAGTCTTGTTTCAAAATTTAAACTGAAAATGTTTTTAATGTGAGTAACTTGCAGCAAACAGTAAGATTCTGTTGGTAAAAGTATAACTTTAGATATTTTTATGGCACTTTTTTTTTTTCAGGAGATGACAAGCTTGATCTCAAGAAGTTCCTTAGAAATATACTTGTCACAATATGCAGAATCTCATAATCTCTTATTGCTATTTTGCCTCAAAACATGAAAGCAGACAAAAATTAATGGGTGAAACATATTAAATTAAATAATTCTATAGAATTTTCTGCATTTCTTAAGTTTTAATCCAATGATCTTATTTGGTCATAAACTTAGTCAGTGAAAATGCCACATGTCTCAAAGTGGATGGAAGCACCTAATTTCATACGCTTAGATTCTTATACTTGAATATCTAATCCCCATCTTTATATATAAAAAGAATATAATTCAGTTGGTTGATTAAGACTACAAGGTCCTTGAGGCAAAGCTTTTTTCCAAAAATGGCTTTTTAAAGCCTTCTTTAAAGACCCATGGTAGTATTAAATGCATATAAGAACAACAATCCACACATTTTCTTGCAGAATTTTTATTAAGTAACAATTACGTGGATATCTTTGTACTAGGGTAACAAACTCCTTGTTTCCTCTATTATTTGCTGCAGTAAAATGTTAAGCACTTTTAAGAGACAGTTTAAATCCCTGAAAACAAATATTCATTAATTAACTTGAAGGTAAAATATTTGAAGCCATGCTGATAATGTTTATTATTAACGTAAGTACCAATAAATATATCCATTTTAACCACTGGAAACAGTCTTCCACCAATAAGGTAGATGCATGAGTAACTGCTGCTACTCTGAGGCAACTCTCTTCTGTGCTGCAGATCTTCTCCTTCCACACCATGTGTTTGTATCTGTCCAAATCAATTATTTCATGTAGTGACAGTGAAGGCATGGGAATGGTTCTGCCACAGTTGGACTATTTCCCCCTTTGAAAATTAATGCCTTGTGTTTGCCATGTCTGTAGACAATGGGACGGAGACCATTTGTAATTGGATAGCATAGCATTATCTCTTTGCTAAATTCCAGGAGCCTTATTTAAAGACAACTTTTCTTCAACAGAGTTAACTTGCCAAGCAAGGAATGGCTTGTCCGAGCCAAGTGCTGGCTTGCACACAACAGGCTTCTCTCCCAATGTGGTGCATTACTTTTTGTAAGCTTCTATACATGTCTCCTACCTTATTTCAAGTAAACAAAAATTTTAGAGACACAGACTAGGAAAAATGAAGCCTTTTTCTGATATTCACTGCAGTTGCAAACAAAAATTCAAATCCCTGAGCAGGTTGTTATATTTTTGTCTGAAGCACTTTTCAACCTGAATTATCCTGTGATATCTCTAAAATTTTAAATTATTCAAAGTCATATATATAAAAGTAGAATAAAGTCCCCTTTCTCTCAAAGTTTACTTTATTGTGAGATATACTTACAGCTGCTTTATTGGTGAAATGCTGTTGATTTTCACAAGTATATGCTGCCCTTGCTCCTGGATGTAGCCTTGAGGCTTGAATAACCTGGTCCAGTGAAAGGTGTCCTGCCCAGGGAAGGCAGGGCTGGAATTAGATGATCTTTAGGGACCCTTCCAACCCAAATCATTCAGTGTTTTTATGATCTGCAGACATTTATGCAAATCAGTTCCTGTATCCTGAAATAACCAACCATAGCTTCAGGTGAGCAATCTAAAGGTATTGATCATAGAAAAATTGAAAGCATCTATTGCTGGAAGAAATGCAGGTTTGGTAAGAGCTGGGCCTTGCTGAACTCTTCATGTTCTGAGGAACCTGGGAGCACTCAGAGCTGATAACCTGGGTCCAGGCTGCCATGTCCACTGGAACATGCTGGGTGTGCCAGTTCACCAAAATGGAAAGGGATGGCAACAGGAAATGTGGATTCTCAGCCCTCTGTCAGGCCCTGGCTTCCAACTGGGAGTAGCTGTGAGAGCAGGGAGCTCTGAGCAGCCTCCAGGGGAGCTGCTGTGGAGGAGCAGGCCTCAGGTGGGTCACTCAGGATGGCTGCTGTGGCTCCTGCAGCTGCTGGCTCTAACACTGCCCAGGGAGAAGCAGGGGAACCAGCGCTGCAGCAATGCCCTGGAGCTGGTGAATGATGGATGACTCCTGGGTGTACTGCAGTAGACATGATTTACAGTGGGGTTTTCAATACCCAGGTAGCCCCTCCTGGCCTCTTGCTTCCTAAAGCCTTTAAAAAGCTGATGCACTTTCCATCACTTGAAGAGTTTTGTCCTGGCTGTTCCTGCCCAAGGTAGCTCTCACAGACCCAGTGGGCTGCTAATGGAAGTGGGCAGCACTTTATGCCTGCCCTGCATCCTGGCCCACGACGAATCACCCTCCAAAGTCCATTACAAAGCAGTCAAGGAGAGGCTGTTGCTTCAGCAGAATGTTCTGTAATGCAGAGAATTTCATTTTTTTGTCTGGAATGGAAAAAGTGCCTTTCCAGGACATAATGCCATGAGAGCTGGGCTCTGAACTGCATTAGAGACACACTCTAAATAGCTGACTGCTTTTTTTGCAAAGAACTGCTAATCAAACTCCTGTAATAAAAAAACTGTCAGAATGGACTTATACTTCTAAAAAGCCCTCCAGGGTCAGTAAAAATCATTAATTCTTTTTCAAAAAGCATTCAACTCTCTGAAACATGAGGAAATGTGCAAGGCTTATTCTCAAGCCTCTCCACTCTCTCCATTTATCTCAAAAAGTTTGCTAAATTTTTAATATAATCTCAGGATTCTGGAAACTTGGGCATCAAACATCCACTCACTGTAGTACTCAAGATATGAGAATTGACACTGAGCAGATATTTTCTTCTTGTATAGGAATGCCATAGTTTTGAATCAACTATGGACAATACAGTTAAGAGAAATGAGGTGAGGAAGTCATGTAAAGGAAGCAAGGAAAACTAATTTTTTCTAGTTAATTTTTCTCCCTACTACTCTGCAAAATGCATTATTTATGGAACATGTTGTTTTCTGTGGCTGACTTATGAAAAAGCTTTGAATCAATAATTTGGTAAACTCATTATAAGGATCATTTTATAACTAGTAAGGAAAAAACTGTTCAGACATTTCAAATAAAATAAACACTCAGAAGAAACAATAATAATTATGGCAGATGGCAAGCAGAGACATAACTTGCTTCAAATGCAAAACTGCAGTTCAGACAGCTATTTTGTTTTTTTTCAACTCATAGGTTGTCTGCCAGAGGTTCTTGCAAACCAGATGTACGCAGTTAATCCCACAGAAATCAATGAAATTGCATGCGGAAGTGTGAGACTAAAAGGTATTTCTCAAGAAGGTAACTTCCATTTAATAAAGTTCCCTGCTTTATCTTGGTTCTATATTTCAAAGGCTTCTAAGCAATATTTTACCTTAAAATTCACTGTTTGTGTCACTCACTCTACCTGCACAGTGTCAGAGGAAGCTGTAGCCCATCTTTTCTCTGCCACTGTGCTGGGGCAATATGCTGCTGGGGCAATATGCTGCCACGAATTCCAGCCTTGACAAAAGAAATAGAATAGTTGAGGACCTCAAAAGAAAAGTTAAATATGTAAATAACTTCCCTAACTAATGTAGCTATTTGTATTTACTTCCATTTGCTCCAAATAGTCTGAGTGTGGGGTTTTTTTTATAGTCAATATTGGTATTTTGTAGAAAAAATATTGGGTTTTGACAAAAATTGTTTTCATAAGTATCTCACTTGTTAGTATCTCACAAATTATTTTCCTTCAAAAATAGAAATGGTTGAATAGGCCAGTGTTTGACTGATAATAAGACATTTAATTAAAAAGTTCTGCTACAGTGTACAATGGGAATCATGGTTGTCTTTTCTTTGATGATAAGACTGAGATTTCAAGCTCCACTGAATTGCTCTTGATGTGTTCTGACCAGAGAATTCCATGATATACCTGGCTTTTCCATGATGCAAAAGATTATGTTGCAACAGTGACACAATGCGCAATCTAAAAGATAAGTCTGCAAGGGATATTAGTAATAAGAAATATTAGAAGGATACTTCGTCTTGGTTTCCCATTTGGCAATGTTTCTGAAGTGAAATATTTTGTTCTGAAGTAATTTTTCACTTAAAAAAAAAAAAAATTATATAGTTTTTCTGGCAAAAGTATTTTCTACCAATTTCTTTAGTCAGATATTTAGCATTAGTTACTAAAAATGAAGCTGTGTGGTAGGTATATTATGAATGTACATTACTGGTTTTTACTTGACAGATGAAGCTTTAAAAATGCCTTACACTTGAAACAAAAAAAAAAAAAAAAATTGTATCTCCTTATGTATCTAAACCATGGACCCAGAATTAATTTCTGTTCATATTTGTTCATATTCTTATTAACAAAATGTCAAACATATGGATGTTTTAAAAAGGAAACAAAAAAGGGTGGTAAAATATTAAATCATATTTCTAATTAGAAGCTAATTGAATATCTTTGGTGATGTTAATGCTCTCACACTGTTGCATTGCCAACTCTTGGCAAATATTTATTTTTCTAATGGTAACTAGCCTATGGTCATTCCAGTTCCAGTGGACTTGGAAATTGCATTTAATACTGGTAAAGAGGATATGACTCTGAATTTGAGTTGTGAACATAAACGTCAGCTTCAGATGAGTATGCTGAACATTTTCCTTGGTCTTTTCTTCCATAGGTGAAAGAAACCTAGTAATGAGAGATGGAAAGGTGATGTGGTTTTGCTCATCAAGCTGAATGCCCTATGGAAAATGTTTCGGGTTTGCTGAGTAAGGTGTGTGAATTAGATCCTGTGGAAGCTTCGCAGCTGCAATAAGCATAAACAGTGAATGCTTAGTGAAATGATATGACAAGTACTTAGCAGGGAATCTCTGGTCTGATTTATGTTCCTAGAAGTAATTTTTTCATATCTCAAAAAAGCAGCAAGTTAGTAGTTAATAGAGAATCTGCACATAGATCATTTGCATGAAGGGAAAATTGTGAAGTGCTTCAATCAATGTAACATCTCACTGGTATTGATGAGGAGTACCAGCAGTCAGGTGAAAGGCAGTCTGTTGAAATCATTAGGTACTGATTTCTTATCCCAGCAGGATTTTCAGCTCTAACTTGATGGTCTCTTTAGGTCATGCTGGTTTTATCCTGGCTAGTCCTTGAGGAGAACAATTTTTTTTTTCTGTCTGGTACAGTTCATAAGAACTGTAGATAATAACAAATGTGTGAGCTACATGCTGTAAGTAGCTCATGTTCCCCTATAAAGGACATGTTACCATAGCACATGGAAGGAAAAAGCTGGAAATATGTACCAGTGGAAAAGAACAAACTCCAAAACCTAAAGCCGAACAATAAGGACCCTCTGCAGAAGAGCAATACCATGATTTAGCAAAACATGGAACAGCACAATTTCCAGATTAAAGAGGAAAAGTTATTTGTTGGGTGTCAGGATGATGAATAGATTGTTTTTGCATTGCGTCAACGCTGCTTTTATTTTCAGTTTGTTGCAGCATTGAATCAACATGTTACAGTTGCTAAATGCAACCCCAAAGATAAAAAGGGTTGTTAGGCCAGTAGCAAGAACAGTAATTCATTATCAGTGACACCTTCAATTATTACAATGAATAGGTGCCCTGAAAACATATTTTCCAAAAGCTTGTTTCTACCCTGTAGTTTGAAGAGATGTTGAAAACTCTCCTGATGACTGTTCCAGCTGTGGATTTGTCTGTCTTGGTACATGCAAATTGCCTTGGGCCTGCCTCAGGGTTTCACTATTGAAAGAATATAATCAGCAAAGTCAACAGCAAACAGCTTGTGTAGAAGAGAGATCACGTCAGAGGATCATAGCAAAACAGTTTGGAAAGGACCTTATAAAATGGAAAGGACCTCTGGAGGACATCTGGTGAAATCCCCACTCAAAGCAGGGACAAATTAGTAAACTTTCTTGGGACGCTGCCTGGTGGGGTTCACACAGGAACTTGCTTTAGGAACAGGTAGATCACCTGCTTTTTGATTATTTGCACAGGCATTCTCAGTGTGGATGTTTAAGGTGTATCTGGACAAGACAAATTGACTTGTGTCTGGAGTGTGTTGTATTGTAAATGCAGGTGAACCTGGTGGGAATAAATGATGATGTCTGACTCCAGTTCAGAAGGCTGAATGATTTCTTTATTATAACTATACTATAATACATTAATATGGTATTTAAAGGAGATACTAAAACTACATACCTATTTTTTCTAACTACCATATCTAACGCTCAACTCATGACCCTCTTGTGAGAGTCCAGACACGGGTGGATCTGATTGGCCATCAGGCTCAAACAATCCTCACCAGAATCCAATCAAGCAATCACCCCAGGTAAACGATTCTCCAAACACATTCCACATGGGAAAACAAGGAGCAGAAATAGAAATTGTTTTCTCTTTCTTTCCTCTGTGCTCCTCTATGAAAAATCCTGAAAGAGAGAAGAATGTGCCTGCCACAGTGTTGCAGGAACATCTTTGTTCCGATTTTCTGGTTTGCTTCTATGAATGATTCTGCTGTGCAGAAGAGGGACTGTTAAAGGGAAGATCAAGAGGAAAAAGGGGCAAAGCAGGTTGTCACTGTGCCTTCATGACTGTGCTTAGTTTCACAGCTGAGTATAACGAGTAATAGCTGACAAGAAAGTGCAAACAGGAACAGAGCGTATTGAGCCTTGGCACAGGTCATGGATCAACATGTTATATGAGTGCATTATTTGAAACTGCTGGGAAGATGGACAGGGATATTGCTGGGTACTGACTGGCAGCCTGTGCCAAATAATGGCTATAAAAACTTCAGGTGATATGAAGGGAAGCATTGCTATGCAGACATCCAGCACTGGATGAGGAATGGATGAGAAGGAGGAGGACACAGAGTGAAACTGCTGGTTCTGAGCCACCAAACAGAGCCTGACTCTGGATGCACTGGGGTGTTGTGCTGCCTTCAGGCAAGACTGAGCCAACCTACTTAGGTGGTAACTGGGATGAGTCTAACTGGTTTGTGTGTGCATGAGTGAAGGGCTTTTTCAGCCAAAGCTCATCCTTTGCTTGGTTCCCTCAATAAGTTGAGCTTAGCACTGTTGCACTGCCTGGTGTTCCCTTTCCCTGCAATTCAAATATACATCTGAATCTCAGGATGACAAGGAGTCCAGATGTCACTGGCTCACATGCAGTCAGGCTCAGGCTAGAAAGTGCTATTTGGCTCTAAATCTATCATCTCAGTTGCTGAGACTGTTTCTCTCTGGAGGTTTGCCTTTGCTGCAAATACTGGTCCCTCTTAACAGTTTAAAACACCTGAAATATCAGAGGATTCCATGTCATCAATTGTACTTTGGTTAACTTCATGCATCTCTGTAGCATAAAAAATAACAGCAAATAAAAACAGTGCTTGATTCTTTCTGTGCAGTGTCTGGCTACCAAAAATACCATGAGAGGGAATTTCATATTACAGTGCTGCTGCTTTATACAGAAACGAAGGGGCCCATTCCACATAAAAATGAAGGCCTTAAGGAGCTCAGGTGTGGCTCTGAACAAGTGCAGGGAATGAAATTCACCATAAAACCCTAAGGTGCTTTAATCATGATATTTTAAAAGCTTCTCCCTTTAAAGCATTGGGCATGACTCTGATACCAGCCTAACACAGATTTTATTCAGTGGAAAGAAGACCAGATTAGCCTTTTGTTGCAATATGACATATCCTTTCCTTCTGGAATTCTTAAATTAAAATTGGAGCTGCATGATAATTCTGAATATATCCCCAATAAGGCTCTCTGATAACAATTACTGGTGATCTGCTACTTTTTGAAGCCTATCAAGGTACTTATTTTACAGCAGACCCTTCAGGCAGAAATTCTTGTTTAAAAAAGAAAAAAAGAAATAAAAAAGCAGAGGTAAATTATTTTTCCATGACTGTTTGAAGAAGAACACATTCAAATTGAAATTTGAAGTTCTTACCATTCCCAGCCATTAAGTGCATTTATTTAGATCCAGAATAAGCAGGTAAAGTTAATTATTTTTTCCCTATTGCTGGTGGGTTTTGCAGCTTTCAGCTGCACGATTATTGCCTGCTCTATGACAGCTTAGAAACTTTAAATTAATCTTAACCTTGGCCAAATTCATAACTGATATAATATGACATTGCTTCGTTGAATTTGCAATGTTGACTATCACTAAAGCAAGTGATGACACATGATTTCTAATTCTTAAGAAGGCAAGAAGAGTTCAGACATACGAAAAATTTAGATGATGTGATCTTTAAATGAAACATACGAGAATTTTCCTTTAATGACAGGTAAATACCAAGTTAATACCAGGTAAATCAATGCTAATGTAATTGAAATGCTGCTCTAGGAAAATCCTGTGAAACCCGAGCTAGATCTGCTAGTGATACCAATAAAAATGTACTCCCACATTTTTTCTGCATGATTTAAAGATGAGAACACACAGTGTGATATATGCTTCCTTAGAGAAACTGGTCTTGTTATTTAGCTGTTTTCTAGAGATTAGGTAGTAATGGAAGCAATGGAATCAGATCTGACTTCTTACAATCTGTTATTCAACAAGCAGTTTGTGCACTGTTCATTCTACACTGGATATAAAGTGTGGCATATTTGGATTAAGAAGTCTGACTTGATTCTAGATTGTGATAATCAAGTTGTGGAAACCTGATTTTTTTTTTTTTTTTTTTTTTCTGGTTACCAAGGCAAAATAAGAAGGCAGTTTCTGATCTTAGTATTTGAGTGTCAGTCTGGAGTGATCCTTTGACTTCAAACCACTCCTCCTCTTTTTTTCTGCCAGTGCTCATCTGTTCACATATGCTCTCACTTTATCATTCTGTCTTCTGCTTCATACCTCAGTGCCTCTTTTAGTACATGTTCTCTGCTTCGACCTCCCTTTCATTTTGTTTGTCAAGCACAGAACCATAGAATGGTTTGGTTTGCAGGGATCTCAAAGACCATCCAGTTCCAACCCTCTGCCATGGGCAGGGGCACCTTCCACTAGACCAGGTTGCTTAAAGCCCTGTTCAACACTGCCTCTTTATTGAAAGTGCTGCTCAAAACCTATTTATTATGCCTTGGTTTTCATCTCATACTTTGGTTTTCTAAATGAAATTCTGAATTAATTGATGATAATTGCAACACTTCTATTGGCTTTCTGAGAGACAGATTTAGTTTTCTGCATCTGGATTTGTCAAAGAAAGATTGAATAGTATTTGGGACAGAGACAATTGGATGGACTTCCTGTACTTACAGTGGTGCACTGGCCAGATTTAATTTTTTTTCTAGTGCTTCACTCTTCTAAAAAGATTTTTCCACTCCTGTTAAATGAAACCTGACCCCCTCTGAGACTGAGACTTCAGAGTCAATGACATTTACACTCCTATTCACCCTACCTACCATCAGCAATTTAGCTGAGGTCTCTGTGTCAGGAATTGAGTCATGCTAGACGTCCTGTGCAATCATTAGGTGGAGAGAAGCAGTCGAAGGAGACAGGTCCACTTCTCTGTGGTATCTACCACCCTCTGGATGTACTGCTGGCTCTCTTTAGTGACCACAATATTGTTTGTGCTCACTAGACTCCAAGTTTGGGCAACTCAGGTTTTATCTGAGACATTAATGTCACAGAAAATCAAGCAAAGCATTAGGTGAACACATATCAAATTAAGTGGAGCCAATTCAACATTCTGACAGCACTTGACTTGCCCAAAGTTTCATCTGCTGGGAAAGGACTATAAATGCTAAGCAAGGATTCCCTCATCCTCCTTTTTTTCTGAATAGCTGGGCCATGATGTCGTATTGTACACAAATGACACATGTATCCATGATGCCATATTGTATTCAAAACCCCAAAGCACCTTTTTACTTTAGTAAATTAAAACTCAGGAATAATTTTTGCATCAAGGATGCAAGCACAATTCCGAAATGGTTCTACTGCCATAATATTAATACTTTGAGAGACTGCAGTCTTCGTTCTACATTTCTTGCTGAACCCACATTTTCATCTTTTACAGGGGACCCTCTAAAAAGGTGTAGCTTTATTTTCCTTTTTTTTTTTTTTTTTTTGTGTTCATTTATGAACCCTTTAAAAGTAATGCATAATGTTCAGGCACATTATGTGGGTATGTAAAGGCAATTGAAGCATGGAAGAAAGGACTACAATACCAAGTGTTTGTAGTGCTTCCTCCAGTGCCAGACAGAAAGAAAAGAAGAAGAAGCAGCACTGTGTGTAATAATGAACAAAGAAAATGCCTATTAGTACTTTATATTTCTTTGGATTCTGTTCCTTTCAGCAAGCAGCTTCAGTTTGAAGGTGACGCAGAAAATACCAAAGAAAACGTCTTAAAAGCAGAAAAGAACCCCAGAACAAGGTTTTATGCCATATATCATCTTACTGGCTAGGTATGTAGTTTTGACAAGATTTATCATAATGAAAAGCCTTCATGGCACTGACATGGAGGTTCAGAGTATTGATACTTCATTCAACTGCTGGTGCAGATGAACCATTATAAATAACCAATGTAATGTGATGACAGCAGGAAAAGTGAAACTCCTGGTTCTGTTCAGAGGCAATGGGAACAGATTGAAACTACAAAGAAGTTCTTTGGAAATCCAAAGTTCTCTTTCCTGGTTGTACTGCACATGAAATGACAGACTAATGATCAGTAACAAATCAGCAGCAATTCTGCTGAAGAGGTGTATGGTGCTTGATCTCTAGCTGTTCCTATAAAAGCACAAGAGATGTGCAAAGCAACCCCACTGCCAAGCACAAGGTCAAGAATTTTCAAAACTCCATAATGTCCACTTGTTTATTCAATTGTTGCTGCCATTCTGGAGATTTTCCTGGATTCATCATCATTGTCTTTGCTGTTAGTCCCAATCAATTGGTAAATTCAGCTGTTTTCTAGCCAAGAAGAGTCTGTGAAGTGAGCTGTAGAGGAAGTGCAGTGAAGTTTCAAGATGTGATATATTTACATGCAAATTATGAGTCACAGTGAGTATGACAGACCTCTTCAAACTGTTAAGAGAAGTGACTAATGATTAATTAGTTCAATAAAGCATTGCCATTGAATGTGAAACCTGGCTGTACTGTTTTTAGGTCTCCAACAATACCACAGGTGCAATAAGACAATGAATCTTGCTCTTATTTTCATTCAGCCTCATCCAGTGAGAACTGGCCCAACATCAAGTGGTTCCCTTTATTTGAGGTACTACATCTATAGCTCAGTGTTTGTTGTCAATGAGTAGAGGGTAGTCCTTCAAGAGTCCAGGAGAGCCATTTGGCAAAGCATTTAGGCATATGGCTTGCTTTGGAATACACTAAACCCCGCAGGTTTCTGTTCCATTCTTTCTACAAGCAGTACCAACAGCTGCATCAGAGGGAGGAACTCTGTAGCTAAGAAGCCAGGTAAGAGAGAAAGACTCCTTGCACTCCCTCACAGTGTGTACCAGGCCATTCCTTGTTTAGTATTGCAACATCTTTTAAAATTTTTGCTGATTAAACTTATTTTGTTTCCCCATTTAAATATTTGCTTCCCTGGGAACCTTTCTGAACTGCTCACTTTATTCTTTGTTTCTCACAGTAGCAGACACCTTTTGCATGGATATGTTCTTATTTGCAAGTGGTTCAATGTAACTGTGGACAGGGACATGAACTTGAGTTCTAGAGGAAGTCTAGCTATGTCTAGAAGCTGAAGCTGTCTAGGAGAAATGAGTCTTACAGGCATGTCTGTCCCTTGTAAAATAATGTGTTCTTGTGCATTAATTTCAAGTATGTTGTCTCCTGGAATATCCATTTTTTCTTCAGTTGCAGAAAAAATAAGAAAAAACATTATTAATTTTCAAAGTACTTATCACAGTATTTCTCTTAATTTCATCTGTGATGTGAAGAACTCTGTTTTTTATGATTATATATCACAACTATTGGAAAGCCAGAAGAAATTCTTGAATAGAAACAGATGACTTGGAAATAGAAAAAAAAAAAAAATTTGACATGTTAATTTTTGTCGTATAATGTGAATTAAGACCTTTGTTTTGAAGAAGGGAGTAAGAAAACGATGATTTCACCTTTACAAAACTTTTCTATGGTTCTCTAGGTTTGGAACCTCCAAATCTGTTAGCTTTGTATTTTAACAGCTGTGAAAGGCAAGGGTCAGAGGTTCCTGGGCTTCTTCACAATGGGGAGTACTCTGTGATCTTTGTTGTGCAATGCTATGTGTGCAGGGCCCGTGCTGTGCCCTTAAGCTACTTGGAGCTCAGTGTTCCTGTGTGGATTTAATTCTTGAGACGTTTTTGAGATTCAGCGAAAGGAAATTGCAGTAAGTTGGAGCTAACAGCAGTATATTTGACATAACAGCAACATTAGACATCCAGAATTAGACTGGATGGTTTCTTAACATAATCCATGTCCAAAATGTAGTGCAGCATTTGCCTTTCACAGCAAATTTCAGAACTGTTGCAGAAGTTGTTTACCAATCATCCAGCTTTGGGTCATCCTGTAAAGGTTTATGAAGTTTAAGAGGATGATTTCACCTGCACCAGTTCTGACTTTCTTTGAACTGTTTTTGTCTCATTATATTTTAGGTACAGCAATAATTACCATAGCACTTTATAAATTCCACGCATGCAGGAAAGTTACAGCTTACATAAGATTTCTTAAACATGTAAAAAAAAAACCTTTTCCAATTTACTCACAGCTCTCTTAGAGTAAGCGCATTTACAATCCAACTGAAAGATGTGACTGGCAAGCGAAGATCCTGGATGTAAAAATGCAACAGAAACTTCAGAATTGGGATCAGGTGATATTTATTTATATTTATATTTACTGGTATATATTTATATTTACTGCTTAACCACCTAGACTTAATCTTGGGAAAAGTTTGGATACAAAATTAAATTCTTAATGGTTTTGGTCGGTCTTTGCAGAAGCATGCATATGTGTGTTTATGGAATATTGAAATACATCTATGGGATGGCACTCAGAGTATTTAGTAGTGTTGTTGCCCTAAGATATTCTTAATTTTCTTTTTTTCTTCTTCCAATATTGCTGACTTAGAAGGAGTGGTGAAGAAATATATTACCCTGGAGTGTTGGGAAGAGTAAGTGTTAAGCCGTGTAAAAACCAGCTAATTTTGTAGAAGAGTGACCCCAATCAACACAGGAAGTTACAAAATAGCCCACGTGACATCATCAAGGAGATTAATTTTGTGCACGTAAATCCCACTGAAAGTTCTTGAATGTCAGATTGTTTTCTTAATTGAAATGTTTTTGGCTGTGAGAGAGAGAGATGGGATGACGCTGACCCAAGTGGTTTCTCTTAAGTTTTAACACATGTTGCAAGCTTGTAACGCATACAGGGATTAAACAGGAAAAATATAAATATCATAGAAAGCACATGATAAACCAGTGGGTTTGGGCTCTTTCTTAGGCTTTCTTTTCTTCATCTCAGTATATGCCTGGATGTGGGGGAAGACAGAGAGACGATCTTTTCTTTCCTATTCTGAGAACCCTCTGAAACAAGAAGCACCACTCTTGGTCTGCAGCAAGGCCCTAAGGAAGCTGTCCTGCCTTCCTGGACTCTGGAAAGGCTGCCACTGCCAAGCATTATGAAATTCATCCTGATTTTCTCCAAAAACTGCCTGCAGGGTTGCCAGTGGAGGTACTGGGGAGACAGCTTCATGAGCCTGCTTGTCTGCTAAATGAAAAAAAATGAATTTAAGCTCCAATTCCATTTATGTTTTTAAGAAAGATACTGAAACTGGCTTTGTTTGTTTGTTTTTGTTTTGTTTTGTTCTTAATTAAAGGACCTAATGAATTGGAGCAGAAGCCATAGTGAGATGTAAAAATAATACTTATGTCTTCCACTTTCATGGTATAGCTGATTTCTGATCATGTTTTCTATTGAATATTTTATTTGGAGCAACATAAAAATTGAGTAGTGCTGTTCCCAGTTGTGTGAGCTTTATTATTTGATACACACTTTTAATTACATTTTTTTTTCCTTTGATCATGCCAGCATAAGCCCATGTGAACTTAACTCCAAACCACATTGGGGAGTGTGAACACAAAGAATATTGTCTCTGTTTTAATTTTGCATTTTAATTACGTCCTTGCCTTGAATTAATTTGTTCAGTTGATGAATTGGAAAGATAAAGGTTTTTTTTGATAACTAGGCTTTGCAACCAACAGCTAATATTTATATTTTTTGGGGAAAAAAAAGCTAACAAAACCCCCAAACATGTTATGGATTGTTTGAAATTGTCACACATTTTTCTTTTGATCACCTTCTTCTGCTGGACAACACAATATAGCAGATGTCTGATATGTCTAGCTGGTTAGCTGGGTTTTGTCCTGGGTTTTGTGCTGATGAGTAAAGTTAGGTTAGGTCTCAAATAATGTGTTTGCATGCATTTTATGGAGATGGCAGAGAGGAGCTTATGTTTTCCTTGGAGCTTTAGGGATTGGAGGGTTTTTCATCCCAAGTTGTTTAGCCTGTGACACAGTTTCCTCTGTGACATTTATGCCTCCTCTGACGTCCTGTTTCAGAGCTTTATTTGCAGGAGACCACAAAGGAAGAGCTTATTGCAGGAAGAACTTTCTCAGCGGAATATCTCTAGAGACGGAAAGAAATGCAGGAATGTGAATGAATGTGGAGAGGCATTGCCTGCCTCTTCTGTTTAGGACCTGCCAGAAGAGGTTGGGCCTTTGCTTTTGGGACATCTGTACCTGGTGCCAAAATGCACCAAATAGCCATGGCAGCGAGATATCACAAGAGCATAGGACACACAACTGTGTTCAGCTGCATTTCAACAGCAAATTGCCTCAGAGTGAGAGGTGGGTTTTTGGCCACATGTATGATTTAAGACTGTACATGGGTTTGGAGCCCACTGGAGCCTCTCACAGCCTGTGCTCCAAATGCAGAGACTGACCACCTGCACGTCCTGTTTCACTTTGCTACATCCTCAGCCCCTCCTTTCCAAGCAGACTGTTGTTTTTATTAGGCTTTTGCTTGAGAAAGGAAACAGGATTATTGGACTGTGCATTGGCTGTATAGAATGACTTTTCAGTTTTTGTTCCATTATTACAACTGTTTACATTAATTGAAGTTTTAATAAAAGCCCAAGCAATTCACACAGCAGGTGCTCTCTGAGGCTAGGCACAGTCTGAGATCATCACAGCCTTCACAGGCAATTCTACAGCTTTTCTGTTTTTTCCCTGCTGCTCTATTTTACTTTGTTTTCTACAGGTGCTCAGAGAGAAATAATTGTGTGTTTTCTTTCTCATTTACCTTGTTGGTGAAGGGACTGTACCCCCTTCTGATCATTCCAGCACTTCTGTGGTCAGTCCCTCCTCAGACCATTGTGGTGAGAGTAGTGTAATGTGCTTTTCTAACTGCTGGTTCACTGATTGCTTGTTGTAGTCTATGTTCTCTTTCCTGCTATTCATTCCACCCATAATTCCATCAATTTTTTTCCAGCTCCCCTTTAAAATTAGATGTTGACTGATGCAGACTTCTCAAACCTTTTTTTCTTCTGCTCTGTGAGACTTTGAGCACTAATCAGTGTAAGAGATTTGACAGATGTTTTCTTTTTAAGTGCTCCTTCCTACCAGAGTATCACACAATAGCCACTAGACAAAGTGTCATATTCCCTTTTCACCCTTTTTGGGGGAGGGAGAAACAAAAGTGAGGCATGGGTAGGTATCTGGAATTCTCAGAAAACAAATTCTCAGAAAATTCTCAGAAAAGGGCTTAAGACCTTTGCCAGCACTTGGCCACAGGGTTTTGCATCCTACTGAGGCCTACATTTCTTTCTTCCTCTGCACAAAGGCTTCCTGAGGATCTCTGAAGGATCTGGATCTGTGTGTGAGATTCCTGGCCCCATATATTGCAGCAAATTATAGGGTGTTCCCGAATCTGCATTCCTATCACTTATCAGATACTTTTTAGTTACCACTACATCAGTCTCAGAAAGCTCAGTGCCACCATTTCAGTGTCCTTAATTATTTATTTACGTATTTAGCTGTGCTACCTCGTCCCTGGGGATATCAGCAGACTCAGAGGATGTGCTTCACCTGCCAAATACTGAGAGATGGTAGGCAGGCACAGTCCTGTAACAATCCTGATACTGACAGCATATGAAATAATATGACTTAATGAAAATAATTATCCTCCTTTAATAGTATCTTCATACAGCAGTGAGACCTGAAGATGGCTTTCTCAAAGATGAGGGTGAATTTCAGGACCAAAATCTTCATTCATGTGTGTTTACTTCCATTATTTTTTCTAAAAGAAAAAAAAAAAGTGAAATAAACACTAATGAGACTTTGTAAGTCTCATGTACCAAAGGTTAGGTCTGCACACAGTTTTTCTCCTGGCACAAAAGGTTTTCCTGGGTATGATTTTTAAATCTTCTCCTCCAACTCAGTTATTCCTGGTGAAACATTATTTGAATGAAATTGCACTGGTATAATTCAATTTGCTTCTCATCTCGTAATTAGTCTACAATAGAGCTGTGACTGCATCAATACTCAGAGGTGTGAATAAAGCAATTTTTCTGTACAGGCAGGCTCTAAAACATATATTTCCCCTAACATTTAATATCATTGAAGACCCTGTTAGTGCTTTGAGAATATTAAAGGAAGCTAGATTAATTATTTTGCCTTTAACATAGCCCTATTCTCTTTCCTTGTATGCCATGAAAAAGGGCTGCTGATGTTAATAAAATCCCTCTATCTCAGCTTTTAAATTACTTTTTTTTTATTTTTCACTTCAAATCCTGAATATGTGAAAAACTTTTAGGTCCTCCAAATCAAATTCCAGTTAATGCCACTCTAAAGGAGCTGAGCTTCTTCAGTGCTATAAAATAAAAAAATACCATTGTAATGGTAAAAGTGAGTAATCTCATTTTTAATAAAAAGTGAGATTACTCACTTTATAAAAATTGTATAAAGATACTATTGTAAGTGGTAAAAGTAAAATAATCTGAATTTTACAAATATACCCTGAACTCTCTATTTTCTGGTGAAAAATGTTTTTTTTTTGATCATGTTTTTGCTTAGTGGATTGTATGCAGGCAGAAGGGCTCATGAGAAATGTATTTTCTGCACATCAAGGTTATGCCTGAATGATGTATTTTGCATTCAGGGAGTATTAGAAAGCTGAGGTTATCTGAATTGTGACCTTGGTGTAATACTTTGAGAGCAGCAGTTTTTTTTAACAAAACTGACCATGGACTTAATTTATTCTTTTTTAAAGAATAATTGAGACTCTTTTTGAACAAGAAAATTTGTATTCCTATTTCTTCCCCCTGGATTTATACCCCATGAAATTTTTGCTTAATAGATATCCCATATTGTCTTCACAGTGTAAGCTTTAGCATGTTTGGATGCAATACTGGAGATTTGAATATTTGTATTATGTATAACCATCCTTGTAGCAAATCTGTGCAGTTTTGAAATAAAAGAAATACATTCTGATATACATCAGAGTAAGCTAGTGGATATGTTGTGTGGTTTCATGCAGATTCTTTCAAATGTTTTTTAGGGTGATTTTTAATGATATGGGGGCTTTATTTCCTTTTCTTCTGATTTCTGATTGATGCTGGTATGGTTTCAGCTGCTGCTTGAGGCAGCATATAGATCTGTAGGTCTTTGCTCTCAGTAGGTTAAAGCTGCAGCTTTGCTTTCCTCTTCTGTCAAATAAAACACTTTAAGAGGCCCAAGGTTTAGAGAAAGAGTGCACAGCTACAGTGTAGGCAAGCTTTTGTTTGTTTGTTTGTTTGTTCTTTGTTAAATGGCTTCGGTTTTGTTTTTCAAACACAGTTTTTGGTCGTGTGCCCAATCTGTGTCCTCATGCTGCACCTTGGGAGCTGATAACTCGCCCCTGCACCAGTTCCTCTCCCACACACCTTTGCACTCTAGCTTCTCCATCACTCCATCTGGCAATGTTCCCTGCAATAAAAATGGATAACTATCTAGCACAAAGGAGAAGGGAATACTGTATTTCAGTGAAGGTGGATTATTGAATATATCGTGGTGTCATGAACTTTCAGTCTCTGATGCTGGATTTTTTAAGCATATGGGAAAAGCAGCATAGCAACATAGCTGCTACTCCTAATTATATAGTATAAATGTCAAGCTTGTTCAAAATTCAAGGATTACACACTGCCAGAAGAAACTCTCTTCTGTAGACTGAAGCTTTTTGGCAAGAGGGTCTGAAGGAAGAAGCACTAACTGTGATCTCATCAGCCTACTTCTCAAACAGCAGGGAGATGGACAGAAAAAGGCATTTTTACAATGTCTCTGCCAAGGGACGAGAGCTTTCAGCTCTGAAAAACTTCCAAGATACACAATATTTCAACTATATTCAAATTTAAATTTTAAGTTTAGAAAAGTTAACGAATACTGATTGCATGTTTAAGCAATAAAAACATTATAAAGCACATTCAGATTCACAGATGGGTGTAACTAGATGACATTTTGGTTGCTGTAACGCAAAAAAAAAGACATAAATGATTCTCTGAGCATGTAGCAAATAGTCATAAATTACTGCTGGAAAGATCTAATATTTATTATTCTTTTAATTTTACTATCATTCCTAATCAAACAACAAAATACAATACCTATAGTAAAAAGCTATCCAAGGATCTTATTAGACACAAACTAATGTGTTAGGAAGGAAACAGTCTTACCTCTATTGCACAGCAAGGAATTGAAAGTGATGTCTATGCCAGCAATTTGGTAAATGTTTGGCAAAGCTGATCACCTGTTCAGTGAGTTCTCAGAGACCTCTTCTCGCTCCTTGTAGAATAGATAATAAATGAAAAGACAGGTAAGTGTTTGTGTTGATCCATATTGATTCTGAACAGCTTTTTAGTTATTCATAATGAGCTTAGTAATTTCCAAAGTGACTGTTTTATAGTGACAAATCATATGGATGCACTAAGAAACCTGTTTGTTTTTTTAAATTTAAATACTTCAGATCATAGCATTATAAGATATTTTAAAAGATGCTTTAATGAAGTTGTACCTAAAAAAAAAATGCCTACAAAAACATTTTACAGAAAACCCTCCAGAATTTTAAGGGACCTAAATAATATTTTTCATTATACATAAATGCTTAAGGAAATTCCTACAGGACCTTTTAAATTTATTACCTAATATGGCTTGATTTAAAACCAGCAAAGCATATAAGTCAAATTTCTGAATTGGCCAAGTGGCAGAGAACACACATATGATGTATGTAGAATTGGCAAAGGCTCATCTTGATGAAGAGTGCTGTAAATTACTTTAGATTAAAAAAAATCAGCAGAGGAAGTGAAAAATCATTACTAGCAGAACAAGAACAATAAAACATTAATGCTCTGTGTAAAGATTGATGGATAGTTGAGAAGCTGATTTGTAAAAGTCACTGGCACCACAGGGCATGAGTTTATTAAGAGTATGAAAGAGGCAGAGTAAAAAATGAGATCATACTTTAATTAACAGAAATGAAAAATAAACAGTTCAATACTTGTAGGGTTTTTAAATGAAATTTTAGTTTGACAGTAATTTTGTGTGAAAAAATCCGAATAATTTGACCACTTGAAAACCAACCTTCCCACCCTGATTTGTCTGAGGAGCTGAAGACACTTAATAATGGGTGGATATTTATGATAATTTAGATGTATTTCTGCTGGGTTTGATGAGGATAGAATTAGTTTTGCTCACAGTGGCCAGTATGGAGCTGTGTTTTGGATTTGTGCCAAAGACAGTGTTGATAACACAGAGATGTTTCCATTACTCAGAGAACCAAGGCCTTTTCTGCTCCTCACCCCATCAACAAAGAGGTTGGGATGGCACAAGGGGCTGGGAGGGGACACAGCCAGGACAGATGACCACAACTGACCCAAGGGATATTCCATGAGACATCATGCTCAGCATATAAAGCTGGGGGAAGAAGAAGGAAAGGGAGATGTTCAGAGTAGTGGCATTTTGTCTTCCCAAGTAACCACTGTACTGATGGAGCCTTGCTTTCCTGGAGATGGCTGAACAGCTGCCTGCCCAGGGGGAAGTGGTGAATTCTTTCCTCATTTTGCTTTGCTTGCATATGGGGCTTTTGCTTTACCTATTTCTTTATGTCTTTATTTCTCTAGGTCTTTATTTCTTTTACCTATTAAATTGTCTTTGTCTCAACATGTAATTTCCTCACCTTTCCAAATCTCTTCCCCATTTCACCAGGGGGCAGTGAGCAAGCAACTGAGTGGTGCTTAATTGCTGATTGGTGTTAAACCATGACAATAAGGAAATGGATAGAAAATCAATGCATTTTCTTGCATTTCTTCCCTCTATGATTTGTCATTTTCATATACTAATGTGTATTACATGTAGTACCTTACAGGAAGAAATAAATTGTCAGCTCCAGAGGGAGGAGCTATGACTTGTGCAAAGATAGAGAGGAGAATTAGGGCCCCACATTTGGAAATTGTTGGTTGCTATAGTCATGCCTTCACATTTCTACATAGGTACCCTATAAATTGTGCTGCCTCATTGAGGGTCCTGACCACCCCTGTGTTGCACAAACTGACAATAGCTTTATCTGCTCAGGAAAGATGTAAAAGGCCCACCAATTCCAGTGAAAAAAATTGGCTAAAAGTTAGTGATCAGTTGACTGGACCTTCATGGTCTCAGAAACAGTCATCATATGTTTGACACTAATTGTATTTGACATCCAAGCTGAAAATTCAGAGTAGAAAGCCCAAGGATCTCAGAGGCATAAAATATCTTCTATTTTAAGAGATGAGTCACACAGATAAGAAAGACAGAGATGCTGGAGACTACATGTATTTCTGTGTACTGTTTCCACTGTTGATCTAGGATAGGAAACTTTCTTGATAAAAGTTCATGTACAAAATTATACCCTTGGAAGCTGCCAAACTGACAGTCTTCATTCCACTGGCAGAGGTAACATGCATTTCTTATTCTATCTAGCCAATATGCCTATGTTTAACTGTTCTAAAAGCACTGAAATACAGTATAAGGAAGATATTTTATCCTCTTGCTCATTTATGGTTTACTGCAAGATCCTGAGCTTTTCTGGGAGCTGAAGGGAGTCTTTAACTCCCACTAATTTTGCTCAAAATTTGGTGTAAATAGTTCATAAGAATGGCTGCCATTCTGTGTCGACAAAATGACTCCTTTGCTTCTCCTCATATTTCATGAAATAATTCAGGATTATAAAATAACTTGAGGTATCTATCAGAGACTTCCAGGTATCTAGTTGTTCAGTTAACTTCCCTCTCAGAAGGCTTATTTTGTGTTTGTGAGATTGGATTTCATCAAGAAGTAGGGCTACATCTAAAAAAGACTTTCAGTGCCTGGTAGGGGAAAAAATAAATCCCTTTTACTTGGAAACACATCATATTCAGAAGCCAGTTCCCTCTTTGGCCTAAGGAGTAGAAATTATCTCTCTTTTCTAAGAATGCGTGACAAGACTGTCTCTGCCTGTCATATATGTAATAATTATGTTTGACTAATTCAGTTCATACTTCAATATAATTTACAGTTATTATTTGAGGAGGTGGGGGGGGGGAATGTATGTGTTTATACTGAGGGGTATTCATTATTGTAATTTATTTCCCAAAAGTCTTTATGTTCTGTATATAACAAGCTTTTACAGTTTGTGGATTACAGGCTTCTCTTTCTAAAAAGCTAAGTATATAAAAAATGTAAGGGTGTGATAAATGTCTTTCATGTTTATGAAAATAAGACTTGGGGGAGACAGATACAGTGTTTTCCTAGAGAAGGATTGCTCTTGTTTTTCAGTGGTGGAAATATAAGAAACAAATTTGTGGTGCTAACTCTCTATAAATTAGCTTTCTCTGTGTGTTGTAAATGAAACTTTGGTATAGTACTGAAAACAGCAACATGGGTATAAAGTTTTCAAACCTTTTAATCAGTAGCAAAAATGCAGAAAAAGTTAATCTGGGTCAATACAGCACTCTTGCGTAGTAAAAATGTTAATACACAACTCTTTTTTTTGCTTAAAACAGTAGTTGTAAGCATGTAACATTGTAAATATGATTCTCTGAAGATCCAGAGCAGAAAAAGCTTGTAGGGAAGGTGTTTTTTGACCTCTCTTCTTGGACAAAAATGCTCAAAAATGCTGTTTCGATTATACACTGGTATTTTACCATATTAAATGAAATAATTTGAATTCAATATGGGATTAATTATTTTTTCTTCACAGGCTCACTCACCAGATTTCCAGTTGCAACACAATGAGAACTCATGGAACTTGCTTGATAGTTCCTTGTTCTTCAGCTCCCACCATGTTTGGGCTCACAATTTTTACTGGGTATTTTGCTTCCAGTTTACAAAATCAGTCAACAGAAGAGTTTAAATGCTCTTCTCATGGAAGGAGCTAAGTAAAACTGTTCTTCCTACTTGTAACCTTTTTTTCCTAAGAAATCCCACACCTTTAATGATTTGCTCGTCCTTCACTGCTTATCACTTAGAATCATGGAATCATTTAGGTTTGAAAAGATTGGGTCCAGCAATTAACCCAGTGCTGCCAACTTCACCACTAAAGGATGTCTCTAAGTTCCTCATCTACCTAGCTTTTAAATACCCCCACAGATGCTGACTCAACGACTTCCCTGGATTGCCAGTTCTAGTGTTATCAATCCTTACAGAGAAGAAATTTCTCATAATAACCAACCTAAACCTTCCCTGGCACAATTTGAGGTCATATTCCCATGTCCTATTGCTTATTGCTTGTGCCTTTGTATCCCACTCTTAGCAATTAAAGATCTGACTAAATTTTTATATCTCTTTTATTCAGGTAGGAGGGGTAGATAAGAAAGAAAAAGAGATTATAGTATAGCATCTGTTCTTTTAAGCAAATGGTGTCACCTTGATATTACTAACAGGTGTAAGTTTCTGTTTCCTTACAGGACTGGTGGATATCAATGCAAAAGGAGATGACAAAGGGTCTAACTCTGCTGTCATATAACACAGCTTCCTGACCTGGTTGCTGGTTCTCTGCTTGTACATGCTTGTGGATACATTAATTCATTCCCCAGCTCTCTTCTGGAGGGAACTAATTAGTTCCCTTGGGCTCTGTCTGCTTTTGTAATTCAGCACACAAGAGTGAAGAATTGGTCAAAACAGATGGCGCTGAGGATCCTCCTCTCTCTGTCATTTGTGTGATATCAATGTTGTGAAGGATGTCACAGGCTGCTGCCCTCCTGTGATCAGCTAGCTGGGGTTTCCTCTGACAGGAAAGCTTGCCTCTGTGTTCTCTTGCAAGGGGATCTGTTATGGTGTGCTCTGCTCTGATGTGCCATTAGGAGCAATGGAATGCCACCACGGCCCCCACTGTGGCTCCCCACAGAATGATTCTGGGTCACAGGCTTACAGCATGGACACCAGGTAGGAGCTGTGCCTGGCTCACCTGGGAGTTTGTGTGCACCTCTAATCAAAGAGAATGGGGACAGAAGGAACTGAGAGAAGGACCCTATATTTAGTCTGAAGACAGAAGTCACTACCTTGAGTAGAGACTTTCAAGAGTACACAGAGTTTATCTGTATTGCTCTAATAAAAGATATGCTCTCTTCCTATAAATTTCTCCTTGAAAGGCAGAACATCTTTTATGTGATACTGTAAAACTCATGCATCATAGGTGAGTCTGAAGGTTTATTTTAAAAATCCTATTCTCAAGGTCAGTCCCTGGGTTTTTCTGACATCTCTCTGTTTTTCTCTCAGCCAGTCTTTTGCAAGTTTGGCAATCTTATTTTCAGAGTAATCTTATTTCATCTCAGCTGTTTTTGCTCTTTTAGGAGGGAACTCTTTGCCCATTCAGGAAGGACAATGTGTCTTTAAAAAGCAGTATAGGCAATCCCCTGCAGCATGTCTTATGGCAAGGTAAAGCTCCTTGATAGTAGGTCTTGCTGAAGGAACAGCTTCTGTGTGTTTGGAATCCAGAACAGTAACTTCCACCACCTACAAATATGCCCCCCAAACTAAGACAATTTGTAGTCTATGATTCTGGGAGTGGAAGGAGTGTGGTGGTAAAAGTATTAATATTTAAAATTGAGAGGGCTGGCTACGAAGCAACTTTGACTTAAAAAAACATTCATTTCAATTAAAAGCTAACAGTGTATGTTGGTTTGCAGCTCCTCGCTTCTGAGCTAAGCTCATACTGGGTGTGCCACTCCTAGAGGCTCCACCAAGAGACATCTCTCCATATGCTCATATTATTTACTGTTTGAGTCCTCAGAAACATGACAGTTAGCAAATGAATTACAGAGTTCATCCCTCCCAGGGGTAGATACCTGGCTTTCCTAACACTGAAGTTCAACACTGAAGTAATTGCTTTTTCTCATGTCTTTTTTTTTTTTTTTTTTTTCATCCCTCTCCCCACTCCTCACCAGGCCACATTATGATATGAGAGTTCTTTAAACAACCTTAAAACAACCATTTGTGACCAACAGTACATAGGTTGAGTCTCTACAAAAGCTTGGGAGAGAGCTGGGGAGCAGAGAAATATGCTATCCCAGACTTCATAGTTAATTAAGCTTCTGTCAGACCTGCCCTAAATTGTACTTGCATATTACACCTTGGAGTCCCCAGACTCTCCAGTGGAAGTTAAATGTCACTTTCTGAGGCAGCAAGACTTGAGTTGATTGAGACACAGGGTTGAGGCTATACCCACATTTATGCAGTACATGCTAATTAAGTGCTGCAAACACACAGCTCTTTCAGGCAGAAGCATTTTCAGAAATGATGTGGTAAGATACTCACAACCTTAATTTAATTTCTTTCCAGACATAAGCAGGAAGAAAAAGGCTGGAAGGATGTCAGGGAAGGCACTTGTAGAGCAGATAGAGATTCTTTCAGGACCATGCTATTTTTCAAGGAGACACTTGGATGCTACACAAGTCCAGCATACCTGCTATGCCCTGAACATTCGCAATAATTAATGTCTTGCTATGAAAGCCAAAGAAAGCAGTGACAGGTAGGATAATAGTACAAAATGTGAGCCCATCTGTCTGTGTGATTAATGGAATGAGCCCCTTCCAGAGAATGAATGGAGGCAAGGAGCCATTTCCAGTTTGTTCTTAGTTTGGCATTGCACAGAGGTACAGAAAGGCTAAGAATTCATGTAGCTGTTGATGTTACCTGGGAAATACCAATAGAATGTGCTGGGTGATTGAACAGGAGATCTGATCCCGGTACCTTTTTCCATTAACTGAACTAAAAGGCAAAGGATCCACCAAGTTCAGCCATGTCAAACTCTTTGGAGGTGAACAGGGGGGAAAATGTTAGCAGCAAACAATATGATAAAATTTTCTGTAGAAAGAATGAGTCACTCAGTTTTCAGTTAACCAATTTAATTACAGCGAGTAAAATAAAACCATAATTTGCCTGGTCATCCATGAGGAGGCAGATGAGTAATTTGTGCAACTGGTCTATGTCTCAAATTATATTTATAAATTAATTGCATTCTGAAGCCAGAAGAGCCAGACCCACAAACTGGCCAGACTGTTCAATAATGTTTTACCCTAAAAACTACTCCCACTTACAAATATAGGAAAATTCTCATTCATTTTAATATGATCTTTTTCAGTAATACTTAGATACTTTCCCCAAAGACCTAAATGGGAATAAAGTACCTAGCTTTTTCTGGCCCTTTTCAAAAATGCTTTTAATTTGTTTATTGTGATAGAGACTACCAGCAAGATGAAATCAGTGAGTTGTATCCAGTGACAATATTGATAGACCTTGTATTTGAGACTCTCTTTCACCATGTAGCACTCATACTTTAGGGACAAAACACATCCCAGTGCCCTCAAGGTTGAGTCACAACTCTCTTGCTTTACCATTCTTTGCTGAACACAAAACACATTATCAAAAACAAAGTTTTCCAACAACCAAATCTGTGATCCTGAGTCACAGGTGAAATTCTGAATTTATTAGCATGTTTCTCTGGCACATGTTGTTGAACAACTATTTCTATGGCTTTAAGGAGACTCTTTAGTCTTCAACTATTTTAAGACAGTCTATCTTTTTTAAAAATAAGATACTTTTGGCTTCATTTTGGTATCATGTTATCATCTGTCTCTGAAACTTCCCTAGAAGCCTGTACAGGAAATGTGTTCTCCATGGTGCTGTTAATTTGGGTACATGCTGAAGATGGTTTCCAGAATAGCACTGACACTTACCTGCTGGGATGGCACTGGGGCCTCCCACGCTGCTGTCTGGGGCTTGGAAACTTGCATCTCTCTTTAACATCTAGCTGCACTTTTCCAGTTCCTGAGGAGGGAACATCTATTCATAGTTATGGCAGTATGACATTCTCCCATATTACCAGTAATAATTGCTCTCTTCAATGTTATGCCTTTCAGCCCTGTAGGAACCAATAGCAAAGCCTCTTTTTATGTAGATGTAATTGTCTGCAGTGCATTTTTTGTCCCTCTTTCTTCATCACTTTTACTTTTCTCAATTCCCTCCTTCACACATTATTTTCAGTCTGTGCTTTTGTTTTCCTTCTGCCCAACCTTGAATATCATGAACTGTTTCCACTGAAAATGTTTCTGGTCTCCTCTCACAAATAAGTGACAAACAGAACTGTTGGGTGCACTTCATTGTCTTCTACAGTCCCCTGAAAGGCAACCCTTGCCTCCCAATGACTTCAGTGATCTCTTCTGCCTGAGACTGAAGAGTGTGTGTGTGTGTGTCTTGAAGAAGCAGGTCTGCTGAGAGAACACAGAGTTATTGTATTTAATTGGGAAGAGGCAGGGTGTGGACGACAGAAATGGGAGAGTTTTACCTAAATTTAGAGGTGTTTTCAATTTCTTTCCTCATTACAAATTTCCTATTTTCTTCCTTCCAGAGACTGCAGTGTTTTCTGGCCTGAAAACAAAAGCTAATTTGTGAAAGATGGGAGTAAAGTTGGCTTGGAAACCCTAACTCATCAATGGCAGAAAAATTGCTTTAAGATCAGGGCAACAGTGTTAGATACCTGTTGTTTCTCTGATAGTTCATCATGACAGTACAGGAGAATTTTGATCCAGCCTTGAAGCACGCCTAGTCACTATTAAGCTGTCTTTTATCTCTGTGGAAAGAAAAATATAGTTAATTTTCCTTTTTTTTTTTTGAGGGAGAGAGAGGAAAAAATGTCCCTCTAGAAATCCTGCAGAAGGTGTATGTCATTTAAATGTCTTTTAAGCTTTGGTTTGAAAACTTCTGGAGTTCTACACAGTAATTACTTCCACTGAGGAAGTGCACACATTCTGCTACTCATGCTAATTACTGATAAGGAAAAGGCAGGAGGGCTAAATGATGAAATGTTTCAGGCGCTTGTCTTTCTTTTACTAAGCCAATTCCTGTAAAGCTGGCAGCAGCTAGAAGGAGTGCCTTCTCTAATTATCCCTCCTCAGTGCAATTTTAAAGTGTCTTCTCTTCTTTCCATCAAAAAGCCAAGGTAGCAGCCCATGTTGTGTCAAAATGGGCTTCACATGCTTCGTGTACTGAGCAGCAGGCAGTTCAGCAAAAGGTTGTGCAGATGAGTGGAAGAAAAGAAAATTACCTCATTTCTTCATCCTTGTTACTCAATATGAGGGAATAAATGCTGTTATGAACATGGGGAAAGGGAAGGAGCAACAGCTTAGCTGAATTATGGATTTGAACACCCAGTTTGTAATTTTAATTCAGATTGTTAGGATTGCCAGCTTCTCTTCAGTCATGTAATCCTTGGCAGCTAGGCAGGGAGGAAGGGATGAATAAATTCCAGCATATTTCCTGCTTCCTACATGTCTCTAGCTCTTGTGATAACTCTGTAAATTTTGTAAATGGGATGGACTAAACTTTAGAATAGATGAGTAAAATTGGAATTCAATTTTAATTTTTTCAAAATAGAATTTTAAAATCAGTTTTGGCATTAGGACTTTTTGTATCTGAAAGTAGCAATATTGTCTGTTAAGGTTCAAATTCAAGTTTTTGCAGAAGGCAACGGGTTCCATCTGAGATTTTAGCCACTGTATCAGATTAAACAAAATCTTGTAAATGTGTCCTTTGTTTAGTAAGTGTATTCTTATGCAACTTCCTGCTACTGAAATTAGTTCAATTTCCCTAACTTTACCTGACATTACTTTAGATTTAATTAACAAAAAGCTGGGCCAAATAGTCAGGCCAAAAGTAGACAAATTACATCTAGCTGTATGTTAAATTGACATGCTTAAAAATATTTTACAATTTAGGCACTCTTAATATTTGCAGAGCAGTGGCCAAATGTGGAGAGTCTTGTGTAGATTTTACAAGGTTTTAGAATTCATTTAAAAAGAAGGCTAAATGTCCCTCTGTGAATGAAATGGTAATTTATGTCCTCTTGAGCTGCAGTACCAGAGGTACAAAACATTTACAGAGATTTTATTAGAATTCAGCATTAACACTGATAGTACTTTGGATACTTTGAGATAATTTTAATTTATGATTCTTGATTTTTGCTTGGAAATGTTGGGTAGAAACAGCTCTCTTCTTGTCTGTTATGACTTCCTCAGTAACTGTATCAGGGGATGAGTAGGTCAAACCTTTCTAATTTGAAATCTTATTTGGAGAATGACAAAAAGAATAAGCACCTGATACAGAGAGACTGCTTTATTTGTCACAAATGTTCAGATTTTAACAGCCATGTTTAAGATCAATGTTCATGTTTAACATTTAGCCCATATTTAATTTTTTTCTCCCAAAACTGACTGACAAGTTTATAAAATCTAAAAATGAAATTATAAGTTTAAACAAAGAAGCATAAAACATAGTGGGGATCTTTGAGAGGTGCTTTGCTTTATATGAAGACTCACAGATTCTGAATCATAATCTCTTCCATCTTTGTGAAAAAATATTCAGATGTTACATTTTAATAAAAAAACCTGTAGTGGCTGGATGTGTTTAGCTCTTCTTAAAGGAGGGAGGTGAGGGGAGAGAAGTACTCTTGCCCTTGTCATTGTTGGAAAAAATGAAATGTATCCTGACATCAGAGCAAGGCCTGAGAACTCAGGATAGCAAAATGAAACAAAGACATTTTCATAAAATGCAAGATGGTGCTTGACCTGCTAATCTCTGAGTGTGTAGGGAGTTATAACATTGAAATGTACTATGAAACCTAAAGATACCATGCTAGGTTAGCAGGGCAAAGAAAGGCCAGACCATGAAGAGCCATATAGCAAACAGATGATCTGTATAGAATGATTAAAAGAAGGTAATGTGGTATTGATCTTTAAAAGCATTATCCAATAAATCTAACTCAATCTCTCCAAAAATAAAGGAATAAATATTAAGGACAGTAAAAGTCTTGTGTATAATTGTAACAGACCAAGAAGCAATAAGCATCATGAGCTGATGATGGAGGAAAAATCATGTCAAATAAACTTGATTAATATTTTGCAGATTGAATTACAGATGGTTGCAGTGGAACAGATGTAATTTGTATGGCTGTCAGATCCTGCTCTTATTTTTACAGATGAAAATTGTGACTGACTGTTGACATCCATCAAGGAGATTTCGCTGACTGAACTCAGAGAACAGGGAATAACACATCCCTCGTGTTCCCTGAAGCAATATTTTCTTTGTAAATATGCATTCAAACACTGCTATGCATATTTGCACAGTGAGGTAAATTTATACACCATAGAAAGTGGATAAATGTATAGGTCTGTTGTTCTGGGGGAAGTAGGAAATGAGCTGTGGATAATATTGCAAGTTTGTCTTGAATTGAAATCGAGATGGTCTAAATGGGAAGTTCCAAAAAGATGGTGTTTTCCTGAGAGGACACTGCACTTGAGGAGCTTGTACCACATGTTTTATGGTCTGAAATGTGGTGTGAGGAGAATGCCAGGAGTGGTGGAGAATGTAATCCATGGTGGGTAATGCCAGAGGATTGCAAAGGCTGCCGGGAGAAAAAACTTCATTCATCCTGCAAGAACTGGTCCTTAGGAATGATCTTCCCTCAAAGTACTCCCTAACCCTAATTTTGAAGTGCAATACCTGGAGCACCTCAGGAGAGAGCTACAGGATGAGACTGGAAACCGCTCTCATTGTCACTTTGAATACTTGCCTGTTCAGCAGCAGAGACACATCAGAATCGTAGAGTAATCCAAGACAATTTATTGAATGAACTTGTGCCATGCTCACAGTTCTAAAGTGTGAGCAGTTTCCTTTTAGCAGTGGGGATTAAGATCCCTAGACAATGTCTAACTTGCTGAAGAATATGAAGAATAATGTGCCAAGTAGCAACAGGACAGTAATATTGCAGAAACAGATCTGATTAAAGTAGAAGTACAGGTACAAAAACAAAATTGTTTTCTCTAAAAGTATTTTTTTAAATGCTAAGAAATACCAGGATTATTTTGAACTTGGTTTGGATAATGCTGAATTTCAATTGCAGATTCCAGTGGAATATGGGAGAGTCATCAGTGTATAAATGCAGGCCTTGAAGTATCATTTTGTCTTGCTGACTCCCCATGTTGCTGCTGCCAGCCCTGGCAAAGGGTTCTCTCTACAAAATGGAAACAGAAATTCTGATAAGCTTCAAAGTTCTGATGTTAGTACAAAGGGATAGAATAATTGGAATTTTATAGAGTCTGCAGCAATAGGGGTAGTTTTAAGTATACTCAATGTGCAGTATGACAAATATTGAGGAAAATGTAGTAGAAAAAAATGTAGTAGTGGAAAGCACACAGTTGTTGCCATATAGCTGGAAGGAGTTGCTTTATTGCTATATTACTGCTTGCCCTGAGAATATTGCTAATTTGATGTTTACACATCAAGAGGTAATATTTTGGTACAAATGCAATTAAGTGGCAGGACTCTTTTTCTTAGTCATCTCTGTTCTAGTCTAGATGTCTTTTTCTCAGTCAGGCACCTGAATTTTCACATCATAGTGATTAGAAAAGCCAAGTTTTAACACAATAACTCAGAGGACTATGCAGCCTTTGTTTCTCACTGCTGGATACTTAGGATAAGTACTGAGCATACAGACCTGCAGAAGTGCTGCTAGGAGGCAAAACAAACATATGCTGTGGGTGAAGGAAATGGAAGGCTAATGGGGATTTTGTCAGATGCCTTTCCCTGCTTGTTGTGCAGATCCCTTTCTCTAGCTTGTTGTTTAGCCCACAAGCCTCAGGGAACCAGATTGTCACAATCCAAGTTTTTACAGTGCCTTGCTGATCATGAGAGCCTTACATTACAGAGTATTTGCTTTACTGATGACTCAAGTATAGTGGGATTTGCCCTCTGTGCAGCTTTTCCCTCCTTGTCTCCAGCACAAGACTAAGAAGAGAGAGGGTTAGGTTTTAGCCAGAGAACAGGGGATCCTAAGAAAAACTCCTCTGAGGATGCAGCAGTAGCACTGTCCATCCAAGCCACAAGGGACCCCTCTATGTCTTATCCCTGTGCCATGTGTCAGTGAATGTAGTAAAAACCCTACACAGAGCATTTTAAGGAACTCAGTATTTTCACCGCTGCTCAGGAAAAGCACTCATTGAACTCAGCTGGAACAAAGACAAAGAGAATGTGCCATTCTCCACTGCCCAGGCTGAGAGGCAGTGACAGATGAAGGGGACACTGAGAATAAATATCCATTCCCCACTCAGTTGTGGCAGAGGAGTTGTTTTCATGCCCAGTCCCTGCTTGCAGGACACTGGCTGATCAGCGGGTACAGGAATTTGTGTATTAATTCTGCTTTTGTTCTTCTCTAGCTCAGCTCATCCTTTTCTTCCCCCCATTTGGAGGGCACCACTAGCACTACCAATCCCAAGACAGTTTAGTTTAAGTCCCCATTTCACCCAAGAGAGTGAGAATTAAAGTATTTTTAAGAGCTAAAAATAGGCAGAGTAGAATTGTAGAGGGAGTTCTTGTGGAGCCTGATTCTAAGTGGCTTCTTCCAGCTGATGTAGCTGCTGAGAGTCTGACTCACTTGATACAAGTCTGACTCTTCCTTGATACATCTCTCCACCACTATTATGTCCTTCATGAATGAATCCTTAAATGTCCTTTAAAATGAACAATACAGTTTTGTCATTGTTTCACCAGTCGGGAGATAAAAAGATGTGATGCTGTATCTCAGGGAACATTTATTTCCAGGCATTTTTATTGTAAGAAATTGCCTCTGTGAGCATGGCTTCGAATAATAGCCCTTATAGGAAGAAAAAGACATCTGTTCAGGCCTTGCACAAAGTGATATTAATATCAACTTAATGGACAAAACTTCCAACAGGAGCTTTCTGATAAATTAATGTTATGCAGTTTTAATGGAGCTCTGAAATAGATGAGAATTAAAGCAAATATAAAAACTAGGTGTTCTGTGGAGTTTTACTTGAGTTGATATAAAATCCTCTCCTTCAGATGATCACATGAAGTGTAGTTTTCAAGCTGTCTTTAGTGCTTTATGTCAGCTTCACTGTACTGAAGAAGGAGACCTTTTAAATTATGACCTTAAGTGATGAATAGAAGTATCTACCATCCTCTCTGAGACGTATACATTCAGCTGGATCAAGCAATCACCATAAAGGCCACAGCTGAGAAGACTTAGTTGGGACCAAGTGGTTTTAGGACTTGTTCCCTATTAGCCCCATCCCATTATAAATTAACCTTGGATCTGTGCTTTCTGGTTGTGATCTCTAATGGGTCTGCAGGTTGGGATTGGATGCAGGTGCTTAATTCCTGTTCCTAATTTATGACTGGTAAAATCAAGACTGCATCTGGAGGGCAGGGAAACAGGTATACAGGCTGCTCCAGTTCTATGTTTGCTAAGGTAGGTGTTGCTTGTTTTTTTCTTCTTCAGCTTGGAGAGATGCTTATTAATTTATGTTCTTTTTTCTGCTATATCACACCAAAGCTTCAATTTGTTGTTACAACTTTATTATACTGATGAGTACTTTTAAATCTTTTAGTGACCATCTAGTGCTTGTCATCTCTTTGGAATTTCTTTGCAAATGGATCTCAATAGATTTGGAAAAGTTCTGCAAAATCTGATTTTGTGTCTCTTTGGGGTGACACTGTATAATCGTCATATACACTTTTCCTGGACTACCTAATATATTGCACACTACATAATTTAAGGAAGTAATTATTTCAGCTTTGTGTGCATGTGTATTATTGCTTCTTGTAAAAAATTTGAGAGAAAGCTTAAATATTTTCTTAGGGTTGTTTTTGTTTTTTTTTGGTTTTTTTTTGGGGTTTTTTTTTTTTTTTTGTTAATTTAGGAAAGCTGGTTCTCACACAGGAAAAGAGAAGTTACTGAACAAAAGATCTCTGTTTAGGTGGTTTATGTGGTATTATTACTGTAGCTAATCATGTCCCTGGGCTTTCAGTTTCAAAAATGAGCACTTATATCTCTGTAAGTAGTTGCTATGGAAATCCTCACAGCATGAACCTCTTCAGTGAACACCTTATGGCAGATAAATTATGTCTTTTGTTTCCATAAACGCATCAGAAACTGGAATGACAGGGGTTTGTGTGTCTTCAAAGCACAGGCACAAGGACTGTTACTTGTTTGTTCCAGCATATGTTTCCTAACCTCACTTCAAATCAGATAAATCAATGTCAGGTTCTAATAGTGTCTTGCTGTTATTTGAGAAAGCAATACAGTGAATTGAAGAAATCTCTTTTCAGCTCCTAGTCCCTGTAAAGATTTTCAGATTTTTTTTATTTTTAATACAAAGACTTTTAGGTATATAAGGCTTTCAGGAATACAAATACGGGAGATATTCCTGGCATTCAAATGCTTTCCTTTTCTCTGCTGTAGTCGTCTTTGAGCAGGTGAGATCTTTCGTGAGAACAGGGTGAAATAATAGACAATATGAACAAATAGCTTTTGAGGTTTGTGTTTTTTGGCTTTTTGTTGATTAGCAAGCTAATTTTTAGTTGCATTTCAAAATAATGGAATGAAAAAGAAGTTTGTTCACTGACCTTTATTTTTTTTGGGGGGGGGGTGGGGTGGGGGATGTTCTCATTGTTTTCCACTGCTGTCTTCTCCATGTATCTAGAGTATCTAGATGTTGAACATTAACATTGGAAACCTGTTCCTTTATACTAGAATGTGGCCAATAATTTCTGGGGCTTTAACATTTCTCTAAAGACTAACTTGGCTGTAATAAGGGTGTTTAAAGCCCCCAGAATTTTGTTCTGTTCTCTTGAACAAGACACACGATTAGAGTAAAGTTATGATCTGCAGGTTAGCAGTGCCATATTGGAGTGTACTGTGTGTTAAGCAACCTTCATGTGCTGAAGCAGTCCCACCATGGTGTCACTCTTTAGCCTGAATTCCTGTGCACACAGAGTGCACAAAGTGTCCTCTGTTGCAGTGCTGTGAGACTGGGGCAATTCCATCAGCTACATATTTACCCAAGTACTGCTGAGAATAAAATTTGTCCCAGTATAGACATATAAAGAAATTAATAAAATGGGTTCACTGTAAAATATTAAAATATAAAAATGGGAAATAACATTTTAATGACAAAATGCACAGGCTGTATAGTATCATTAGTAACATGGGTTTAAAAAAAATGTTTTGTACTGTTTCTACTGCTTTTTTGCCTTGTTTTTAAGCAAGGTGAATATTAGTATCTTTCACAGAGAGTATTTTTATTAGTCCTGCAGGACAAGGAACTGGTAGACAGCTGCTCATGTGTTCAATACAAGCTGTATTTATATCTGTCCAGTTCCCATCACACTGATGTTGATGCCCTGCAAGTAGCATCTGTGACTAGTTTGGTGCCAGTTGCAGCAAAAGCCTGTCTCAAATATGGATGGACATGGTACCCATGGTGGGTTACAGCACACAGCTGAGCAAGAACTGAAAAGAAGTTTGTTTTGCCACAGCACAGCTCCCCCCATAGTAGATAAAAGGAGTACTTCATTCTCCTGAGCTTTCAGTCTGTCTCTCCATTCACTATGTTCCCTTTTAAAATTGAGTCTGTTTAGCTTCCCCTGCCAGACACTCTGGCACAGTTCCTCAGGCACTTAAATATCATTGCGGATTTGGGCTTCTGAGCCTACATCTTATTTCCCTCTGAGGGGGAGGAAGCTTTGCAAGTAGAGTTAATTTTGCTATAGAGGAAATAAATGCCATGAACCCTTTCTATTAGATTAAAACTGATAATAAAGAACAGCCTTTGCCCCTCCATGAAGAACGTCTGTGAGCTGCACAGCCCCACTGCCTGGGATGCTGTGAAAAACCTGAGTTATGTGGAGCATTTAGTGACATTGGCTTCCAGTGAAGCCCAGGATAGCGCTTCCCTTTTGTCTGATCTGCTTTTTCTGTCCTCCAGAAGCATGTATGGAGTGGATCCAACCCACAGAGAGCACAGATGTAGCTGCTTCATAAAAGCTTCTGAAGCATCCTGTGTCTGACATAAACAAAAATGACCTTTAGTATCGCTCTCTCTGACTGCCAGTAATGGGCTAGTCGTGTTACAAACCTCCAAGCACACACGGTATGCTTGGCACAAACTTCACTAGTATGGGCAAGTTACAACTAATTAGGCCATAAAAATACTCAGAAGACAGATATATGTGTGTGTGTTTTTGTATAATGTGTGTGTATATGCAGTATATAAGCTATGCAATGGCATTCAGGGCAATGCAGTACACAGCAAGGCAACATTTGCATTATTGTAGTGTAGCTGCCTGATTCTGTTAATACACTGGCATAAATCAGGGCAGCTGCATCTATAATGGCAAAGATGGAAGTAGTGACAAATTGCTTTCAGTGAAGAACTGGGTGTAAATTGCCTCTTTTATATCCAAAAAATGGAAGAAATGGCTTTAGACAGCTGAACATTGTCATCCATATTGGAAACAGAAGCCAGAGTTGGTTCATTTTCATTTTAAACTCAAATTCAGATGGCATATGCCAATCTCATTCCAGTGCTCAAATACATTTTTCTATCTTGGTTTAAAAGTAAGCTAAACTAGTATGCTTTGGTAGATAAATAATTAAACCAAGTCTCATCCTTTTTTGTGAAGGTTTACTTGGTTTCATTCAGTATTTGCCATTTTCCTCTTGGAGAGAATAATGAACCTTTGTCTGATAAGTCGATCTGCCCATCAAATGTTGATTTGCCACGGAATAATAAAGCATACGAGGTCTGAATCATGTGGCTTGTTAGTCACCGGTATCAGGAAACAATTAGGAACTGTTAACATTTTTTTCAGGTTGTCATAAATAAAGCTGATCTATTTGTGTTTCAACAATTTGATGATGATTTTTTTCTCTAAGCAAAACGTGGTGTGCACATTTTTTTGTAATGTGTGCCAAGATGCTGTAGACAGCTAGGTCACAAATGTGTTCAGGCAAATAACTGCTGCTGGAACAATGCTTTGTAATAATATGTTCTTTCTGTCAGTACTCACGTTTTATAGAGAAATATCATATGTAACTGCATTTGGGGAGTAGGAATTATCTTCTGGCTTACCAGCAATGCTGTGGTGCTTCCTGCATGGCTCAGTTGAGCTGTATCAAGTGGGGATGGAAATGCCTCTAACAGTAGATCCTGTTACTGGGGTGTTCCTGCAGGACTGCAAAGATTTGTGTTTGACTTCCTCCTCCTGTGCAGAGGTGGGAGCTTTTCCTGGGGCTTCTGCTGCTTGTAGTAATGTTCTTTTGGGTCAACAAGGTTACAGATCTCCAGCAGTGATTTTTATGAAGAGGATGAGCTTTGCTTGGCTTTTGGAAAAAGAGCCCTGTGGCTCCTCAGTGAAGGTGGCTTTTTGAGCACCCTGCGAGCAGAATGTGTCAAAGTGGCATACAAATAACCCCCCAGGAATTTCCTTGTGGTTCAGCTGTGGACAGCTGCAGTGTCAGTGCAGTTCTCTGCTCAGCCCAGCAGTTAATATGGATCCATTTGAAGGAGCCCAAGTTTCCTTTCTGCATGGAATCCAGATGCTGCCCTGGGGTCTCCTTGGATGAAGAGACAGCTAACAAAAAGCTAGGTAAGGTGCAACGGCTGCATTTCCATGTCAAACCCCTGTGGTATTTCAGAATTGCATACTGAAACTTTAAAGCTTCAGTTGTACAAATTGGCATGTGTTTAGTTGCTTTACACAATTGAATTGTCAAATTTATTTTCAAACTATAAAGTGTACTGTTGGAACGTATGGGCAACTTATTGTCTAGAAAAATTTGTCTGTGCTGGCAGTTTGTAAAGTAGAAACTTTACAAACTCCATCATCTGTGTTGCTTTGATTTTGCATTCTAAGCAAGCTAGGTGTTTTTTTTTTTTTTTTTTTTTTTTTTTTTTTTTCTTCAAGAGGGAAACATTAAAACATATTAAAATGATATTTTTGTTGTGCAGCACTTCAGAAGTCCTATTTTTCTCTGATGTACTAAAGATGTATCCAGATTTCCTCACTGAATCTTCAAATGTGCTTATGTTTAGTTTACTTTGTCACAGTCATGACATCTTTTTCTGGGGCTTATGAGATTGCATAATGAAGTGTTTTTAGAACCCAAATAGTTTTGCTTCAGTTTCAGTGTAATTTATCTCCAAAACCATGGACAGAATTTTTTATTCAGCACTGTAATGGCCATGTATATATGCCTATTTAGCAACCCTAAAAATTCAAAGCAGTGTTCAAATCTTTCAGTATGTGGTTCTCATGCAATTCCTACTGAATTACCAGGCCAAAGATCTTGGAGATATATTTAAGCTAGAGCAACAACAATTTAGAAAGAATTGTTTTATCATTTAAAGAGGAGATGATTTCTATAATGCTATCACAATTTAAGGGCTTATCTTTGGAATACAAACTGTCTGACTCTGTGTGTGTGTGTGTGTGCAAATATCACCCTAGATGTCAAGCTTCCATCAAAATTCCAGTGACATTGAAAGGAAGAGTTTTTATTCACTTCCACAATTTTTGGACAATGACTGAAAATATTGACTGGATCCAGCATAAGATCTTTCTGCACCGGACAGTACTAAGACCTGTAGATCAGGTAATTACTTTGAGCTGAGGAGTGGATATTAAATTTTTCTTCTTCATTATTACTTTAAAAATCAACAGATTTACTTTGGGTCCTATCAGGTGTTATTCTGCATCCTTCGATACTGAAGAGTAGCTCTACAATACTTGTGTATTGAAAAAGAAACACACCAGGAGGTGATGACCTTTATGAGCCTGAAGTGTTCATTCAGGTGCATCTGGGTTATTAACTGAAAATTAACTAAATAAAACCACTCCAAAGCCTTGAAATATCTCCAATATGAACACAAGCTGGTTATGTAGGAATTTGTTAAATAGCTTAAGTAATTTTTTTTTCCTTTACTTATATGCAATGATGGTGGGAGTGTTGCTTTCTCTACATCTGTTCTATTAGATGTGACTGGAGAGCTGAAATCAGTACAACTAATGTTTTTACCAACAGAATGAAAGCATTTGTAATCTTCATGTAGTAAGATAAGATTGATTTACAGGTGTAAGTAAATACTGTGTGAGTGTGAGTAAAAACTTTACTACAAACTCCTGATTTTCCTGATCCACCTAGTCAGTTTTATGCCTCTGATAGTGTTTGCTGCTTCAAATAAACAAGCAAGATCTAAAAGTAGAGCAAGCACAGAGGAAGAAGGATTCCTGTATTGACTTTTATAAGCTGTTTATTTATTGCAAGCTTAAACGTAGCTAGCATTATCTTAACTCTTCTGTGGGTTTTTTTGGTTTTGTGTTTTTTTTCATTGGACAATCTTGTGCTCTTCTGTTGATCTCGCATATGTTTACTACATGATCTGTGTAGGTCACTTTTTTCTCTTGTAGTTCTCTCATAACCATACATGTTTTTTATGAACTTGCTTTTTGTAGGTTTTCAAGATTATAGAAAGGGCTGGTGAAGGCTGAAGATTTATTTGCTGTACCAGGATTTTTTAATTTTTAAGTTACTTCAAGCAATACTATTTATTTTGAATGGGTAATGATGGTAATCGTGTATCATCGATCATGTAACCTTGCTAATCAACTATTTTTAAGTGTTGGAATATGAGCTCATAGTTAGGAGGAATGCAATGAGACATACCAATTTATTTCCATCATTCATACAAGTTAGCATAGCTCAAAATAAGAATGTAAGTACCCCATGTGGTCAAGCCTGCCTAGCCTAGGAGTAATAGGAAACATTAATTACTTCAAATATTTTGATCTATATTGCTAATTTACATGGAAGACTGACTGTAAGTTCTTTGCTCAATATGAAGTACTATATAATAACATTTATATCACTCTTTATATGATTTAAATGCTATAAATAGAAATCAAAATACATCTATAGCTAAAAACAAGTGGTTTAGCTTTCTCTTTACAAAGCTTACCCGTGATCTCATTGGGATTAAACATTCTAAAGGCACTGAAAAAGCCAAGGGAAAGCCTTGCTGCTTTAATCAACAGCTGGCAGGATTAGGCTGCATCACCTTTTCCCATAAGAAGTGAAAGAGAAAACTCCTGCTCTAGGATGGGTGAGATTCTTCCTTGGAATAACTTGGATGCTTGTAGGTGGACTCAAACTTCTTTGTGTGTATTTCTAAGCTTTCAAATCAGCTCAAGCTTGTGATTCTGGACAATGCTGAGTGTGTTTAAAAGTAATAATTTACCAAGAATGGTGCAGGTATAGCTTTGTATCTGTGTAGGTTTTATTGTAATACTGCTTAGAATATTTATTTGTATAAAGGTTTTACTTTTGAGTCTTGCAGAAGCATCAAACAGCAGATGGTCTGTGTGTGCAATACTGTGCTAATAAGGTTAGTACAATCCTGTCAAAATGTACCAAGGTTGCTAAGTATCAGGTGTCCCAATATCTGTCTGACTCAGATAGAAAATGAGCATCCAAATCAGGGTGCAGGTGTACCAGGTATAAAAAGAGCTGTAAAGAAAGGCAGTCATGTGTATGTCAATCATATGAAGTGTGTTGTGTCTAAGGCACATGAGGAGTTTATGGGGGTGTTTAGCCTGGAGAAAAGAAGGTCTCAGGGAGACCTTATTGTGGTCTACTATTGCCTGAAAGGAGGGTCTAGTGAGGTGGGGGTTGGCCTCTTCTCCCAGGCAATCAGTATGAGAGGAAATGGCCTCGAGGTGTTCTAGGGGAGAATCAGGTTGGACATAAGGAAGAATTTCTTCACAGAAAGCCTTGTTAAGCATTGGAATGGACTGTGAAGTGAGGTGGTGGAGTCACCACCCCTAGGGGTGTTCAAGAAATGACTGGATGTGGCACTTAGTGCCAGTTGACAAGATGGTGTTCCATCAAATGTTGGATCTGATGACCTTGGAGGCCTTCTTGAACCTCAGTGATTCTGTAGGACATGGTTTTTGCCAGGTGTGTTTCACAGACACGCATGAACGAGCACAATGTCAAGAGCGGTGCATTAGGTTACTCTGCAAACAGCATGCCTAACTAAGCCTTTGCCACTGACCTTAGCCTGAAATCCTTCTTTGAGGCAAGACTAGCACTGAAGTCTCCAAACCATGATCCCAACATCTTTGGTGCTGGAGTATCTGCTGAGCTGACTGCACATACACAGAAAGAACAGCTAAGAGGGCTCTCCAGGCACCAGATTTGCATGTGGCCAACTTCCTTGTAAGCAGAGTAGCACGGGTGCATCTAATTATAAATGTACCATTGTTGGGGCAGTTTAGAATAGATATAATATGGAGGAAGAGTAAAGCACTTGAAAAAGATTCACTGCCTGCCCAGAAGCCCTCTGGAACTATTTGAAAACCTGGGAAAAGGGAAGTTGCAGGCTTCTGAATCACAGTGGTTAAGCACCTTGGAAGGCTCTCATTTGTGCTCTGGTCATAAATAACTATTGAATTGAAAGAGAGGGAGTGGTAGGGGAAGGAAATTGAACACCAAAACAACAGAAATAATCCTCAAAAGATAATATATCTAAAAAACAAAATTCTTTTGGTACTTGGTATTTCACTGTTTTCATAAATCCTCTCCTGCTGTTTTGATCCTGATTCTTTTCCATACGTATGGGTCTTAACACCTCTTATCTAGTTCTTAGAAGACAGAAGCCCCTCCATAGAAATTAGTTGATGACCTACTAAATTCTGGTTTCTGACTGTGGGCTGTGGAAAAACTGAGGATGATGGAACTCTGGTTTAGCACTCCTGGTCTGGCACCTAGTATGTGACTTGGATAGAACTTAGGTGTTCAAGCACAGGTTGTTGTAAAAGGCATCACAAGTATAATTTGAGTGGGTATCATGGTTATCTAATGTGGAGATGCCTTAATTTTTATTTTGAAAGTTCCATGGTTTCCAGTGTCTCTGGGTGGATGAAGAGCTGCTGGTTATTCTGGATGCTGTTCTACATGTTGCCGTGTTTTACTCACTTATCATTCAGTGTGAAATATGGAAATATTTCTGTGATTACCCTGTAACTGCTGGACTAAAAATATAACACTTTGGTACCCTAGATCCCTCAATCATAGATGTTCACTCAAGTAGTCAATTCTGCAGGCACATAAACACGCCAGTACCAATGGAAATCAGAAAAAAAATTACTTCTTCCCTTTTTGTGTATGGCAGCTCACACTTATAACACCCTTAAGGACTGGGTTCAGTTTTGCAAATTAGGCCCCTTGTTATTAGGAGGATGTAACCGAGTTTTGCTGTATGCTTTGCTAGAGAAGCTGCTGATGTTAAATATAAGTTACAGATTAAAGCCAAGGCATCTGTGTCTATCTCATGAGAAGAATGAACACTTCAGTGAAACACATGACATCTCAGTTTAATGAGCTTTGTAGGTGATAGATGAAACAAATATTTTTCTGAACTTAATTAGAATTAAAAAAAAAATCAGGAATCACTAACTTTTGCTTTCTCAAATATTGAATTGATAATACCTGCAGGTATCTAAGCAACCTGTTTTCTGATGACAATGTGAAGAACAATTAAATAAAACCAAAACCCAAACAAAAACTCTTCTGCAGAGTTCTTGGAATCAAAGCAGCAAAATATAATTTGGCATTTATAATTTCTACAAGAAACTTCATTGTTCAAAAAGAAGCAGCAGTTAGTTAACAGAAACTGATTTTAATAATTTTTCTGCTCTCTTATCCCCTAACATATCTCTAAAGGCGAATTTGACTTGAGAATTCTGCACAGGAGCACACCCATGACCCAGGTGATCCTATTTAGTCCCATTGCATATTGTGTTCAGCGTAGCATGCATGCAATGTCCAGCCTGCTACCTTAGTAGTGTAACATAATCTGTCCCATCTCCTTTTTTACATCTTGTGGCAGAGACTTGCATTTCAAAAGACTCTAGTTTAATCTAGATAGTATCAGGTATTATTAGATAAGTAATCCTGCCACTTGGATATGTTGTTTCCTTTCAGATAAAATCAAACAAAACACTAGATCTTAAAAATGCTGATTATAAATTTTGCTAAAACTTTAACCACTTGGGGAAAAAGTTTTAATTGGGCACAGCACTTGACTCCACTTAATCATTGTGTTAGAGTATTCAAATTTCCAGGCATTCTGAGTAAAAGATAATTAAGATAGGTAGGTTAAAACTTGGTTATCCTCAAAGCCAACTGACAGAGGAGTTATTTATAAGGCTGCTTGCGTTTTGGATCCTGAGCGATGTAAAGAGCAACACATTCTTCTGCTCTTTTCCAGCAGTACCTGGAAGAATTGAAAGAGAGATGATGCAATGTGCATAAAGGGAAATCACACACTCAAACCAACAAATGAAACATGGATGTTATTAAAAAGGGGGAGTGGGCACTTTATCAGCTTTAGCCAAGCTCTATCTCCTCCTTTCCATTCTCTCTGGAAGCTATTTTCCTTTATGAGTATCACATGTGTCGAGGTTATGAAAGAGCTGTATGCATCCTACTCCAGGAAGAGAGCTGTGTTCTTAGCCTGAACCCCAAATCTTCCTGCACTGATGTTGATTAAGCCTGGTCTGATGCTTCGAGCATCTGCTGTGAGTGCCAGTGCATAGTTTCAGGCCATATATCTTTACATATGGTCTTTTGTATGCTGTATTTTCCTGGTGGTGTTTTTCTTTTTTTTTATTTTTTCCTTTCTCTTTCCCTTCGTTCCTTTCTCTTTCCCTTCGTTCCTTTCTCTTTCCCTTTGTTCCTTTCTCTTTCCCTTCGTTCCTTTCTCATTTATTTATTTATTCTTAATTATTTTTATTTTCTCCAGCCTTTATCATAAGATGTGAACTAAAATGAATGTCTGGCTTTTCCTCCTGAAAACACTTTTGCCCCAACAAATAACAGAGGCTATTGCAAATCCTGCATTCACAGATGCTGTGTTTCTGCACCAGTGATGCCCAAAATGGTGTGCATTGAATACACAGAATTTATGTTGCTGGAAGCTGGGGAATCACGTACTGAACCCTTGTTCATCTCTACTCACACAGACTGGGCACGGACAAGCAGGCTGTCACCAGCAGAGAGAGTCAGGCTTTTACCATCCATGATGACAGTCGATGTGCCCTCCTGAAAGGAAAGAAGTTTGTTTAATTTTCTATGTCCTAGCAAAAAGAAAATGCTGCATGTACAGGAACCATTCCTATTGAAATAACACCTCAAGCCTGTTCTGTTTCATGAGGTCTAGCTAAATATTCCATTGATCTTGTCTATTTAACACTATTAGCATCAATAAAAATATGCTTCATTGTTTCCTATCATAAAGCAGCAACCCATTGCCTGATTCTTGGGGTACACTGCCACTAATCTAACCTAGCAGCCTACAAGTTGGTACAGCTCCAGAAATTACAAAGAGAATCTTCTGGAGTAATTTAAGATCCTCTTCTACTTTTCTGATTCCTCCTAGCTCTTTAAGTCTTGAAAAGCAGTTCACAAGTCAGTAGGGGGCTAACTGAAATTGCTGAATACTTCCATATTGGAATGCACTAGTTATTATCTTGTCAAGCAGGGGAGCCAGGTTCTTGCCAGCCACAAAGTCTTGATTCCACAGGCTGATGTAAGCTGCAGTGTAAACAAATGTCTTTCAAGATTATGACTTCTTTAATTAGTATTTGATAGAGCCTGTGAATTTCAAAAGAAGAGGAACTAATAGAAATATCTGCCTCCCAAGCTAGGCTGACTTGTGTAAGCAAAAATTAGCTTTTCTTTTTCTTTTGGTTGCAAATGCATTCTAGAAGTAAGCTGAATGAAGGACATCTGGATCACCTGCAATTCAGAGTTAATATAAACAAGTTTTCAGGCTTTTTTATTAGCTTATTCTACTTGATTCCAGTTTGCCTTCAGGATGAGGGCAAATGTTTCAAGGAAGAACTAAGAGGTGATGTTTCTTTATTGCTTGATCTGATATATTTACAGGATATAGCCTAGGTAGGGTGGATTAATATTCCCAACAAGGATGGATGCCAGTATCTCTATCATCATCATACATGATGAGGAAAAAGAGGCTATTTTTATTGTGGCAGCACTTTACAGTTATTTTTCATTACAGTTTAAAGCTGAAAGGTGATGCCTATTGGTGATCTTTTCTGTGAAAAGGAAGGGAATCATTCCAGTTTCTGTTGTTAGAAGGCTTTACTACTGTTCAGTCTGAACTTAAACATGAACTCATCAGTTACCAAGTGTGAATTGCCACATACCAGCTGCCATATCCAGATATCTGAATTCTTTTTACTTTTCTCAGTTGTTCCTGGTCCATAAGCTATAGCCTAAAAAAAAAAAAAAGTAATGGTTTCATCCAAGTGACCAGTGTCCATATTAATCTCCCAACAACATTTAAAACATTCCATTTTTACAGGAGAATATTCATAGAAAATGACATTATTTTTACAGACATTAAAATTCACACTATGTTTGGTTTTCTCATATTGATTCCTACTGATAAAAAGGGAACTGGTCACACCTGCCACTCCTTATGCTCCTCTGCATCCTTGCTTATCTAGTTCTTCTGCCTCCTCCCACTCTCAGTTTTGCATCTATATGCTTCCTGCTTCTGTTCCTGGAACAGGCACTTCCTCCTCATGAACTCTGGGCTCTGTCAAGAGCCTGTTGAAGTAGAAAAGTTTCTTCCATTAACATTAAAAATGCTGCAGACAGGGCTTCATCTTTCTCATTTTCTGCCCCCTCTGTGTTCTTCCTGATATTCCCACACTCTGTCACTTTGCTGTCAACTGTATTGGATTCTTTGGAGTGTGACTCCAAGTAATTCTGGGGAAGAATATGTTTTGTAAACATCACGAATACAACACAGATATCAAATGTTGACAGCTTCGTTTACACCCAAACTAGACTGTGTTTGACTAAACTGTGAAGTGGAATGTTTTAGGGCACCCCAGACTTTCTGGTTGCTGCCCAGTCTTCCTTGTTTCCACTTTATGTAGATGGAGGGAGAGGAAAAAAATTGTGTTTACGCACCCAGATTAGACTTGGACCACAAATGCTGCTCGAACACATAAAGAAGCTTGAGTAGTATTTGCATCACACCAGTGCTTCTGATTTGGGAAATATGGGGAGAGGGACAGGGGAATGAATAAGCTATTTTAATCCCAAAGGAAATGAACAGAAATAAAGTTCAGGTTGATTCTGGACATGGAAGTAATGAGCTAGAAAGCCCCTGCCCTAAGCTAGTTAAATCAATGGACCAAAGACAGGTGCTTCTGTCGGGGTGCATAACTTTGTCTGCTGACAATGTATTGATCCCAGGCCTGGATTCACTCATTCTGAACAGTAGGCACCAATTATCCACACCTTTAAAAATATCTCCTTGTTTTTAGAGAGATTATACCCCCTTACCTCTGTTTCAAAGTTATCTCCAAACATACTCAAGGATTTTTTCTGTTTTATTTCACCACGATGATCATTTAACCAGCTCGAGAAGGAAAATGGCTCCACAACAGAAGTGGAATTCAGTGGGAAAGGTGCTTCTTTCAGGACTTCATCTGTAAGCAAGGCAGAGGGCTATCAGTGGGCAGAGGGCTATACTTGCTTCCCTTGGTCTTTGCAAACATTTTAATTGAGGGATCAATTTACAGACACTATCTAGTCAAAAGTCAGTTGTAACAGTAAGCCGTGATATGGTCATTATCAGGACTTTTTGAGATTGCAAGATGCAAATGTTATTTGTGTGTCTTTATGGAGTGATTTCAAAGATGTTGTCAGAACTGTGCGTTCAAACTATGCAATACACTACCTAGTTCTTCCTGGCACAGTCCTCGTTCTCTTTCAGACCATCTTTTGCACTGGTAAAATATGATGTATCATCTCTGAGCCTTTGCTCATATCATATGCCTCTAAAAGAGAATTTGGGCCTATAATAAGCTTATTCTACATCTCTCACATAGCTGGTACTGGCTTTTATGTTTCTTCTCTTCTATGTTTCTCCTCCCCCATGTGTCCCCTGTTTTTAAATACATTGGCCACAGTGAATCAAATGGATTAGCACAACCTAAAATTTAATACAATGTATTTTTTGGTGGTGTTCTTAGAGCACGTAGTGGTTTTTTGTTTTGGTAGCTGGATTTAATTTCCAGTAATTCTCCTTCCTAAATAATTTGATTTAAAATAGCTGGAGGACTAATTGCAGTATAGCTGGCAAAATTCATGCTGCATGTTGCTGGTATGGGAAATGAGCTGTAGTTATTTACCAGCTCACAGTGAAGTGCAGAGACAGAGCAATTACCTTGGTGATTCTATGTAGTTTGTTCTGAGATGCCATAGGGGAACACCCATTGGGTAATTTCAAGCCGTAATGCCAACCAGATGCTGGAAAAACTCCCTGGACAGTTCGCTCCCAAATGTATTGTGGTAATAAACCTGCAGCCAAATCCTAGTCTTGGTGCTAGTAATAGAACAGCTCTTTTTTAAGTGTTAGTGTATTCATTATGCAATATTCTTTTGGTTCTGTTCTAATGCTGAATTTGACTGCTCTCCAGTGTTTTGAATGTATCATTCCAGTTTTTCAGTAAAGACTATTTGTACACAGTCTTTGAACAATATGTGAGAGGGTCAGTGCATGCAGGGGATAGCAGTGTACTGAAGATGCTGTTGCTGTTCATGAGATCCCAGTAAGCACAGAGTACATCCATATCCAGATAATCAAGGTGGGGTCCTACTCCTTCTGTTGTAGAAACAAAATTTTGCTCTTCAAATTTCTTCTCCATTATTTTGGGAGGTTCAACCTGCTTAACCCACTGTGGTCCCTTACCTCACCCATGCTGTGCTTTTGTGATATTAAAATAATTATATTTTTAAAAAGAATTTCTCTTGACAATGCCACTTTCAGGAAATTCTGAAAGCAATCTGAAGAGATCTGTAGCAAAAGAAAACATTTTTGTTTGAAATCTTTCTTCTTCCTACTTTTAAATTATTTAACTCAAATATTTAAAACAAGTTTTGCTGAAAAGCAAACTCATGCAGAGAAACTAAGCAGCACCAAAGGAAAAAACAAAGTATTTACATTATATGTATTTTTTTCTGAACTCATAAGCATTAGCAAGATCTAGTCTTGAACATTTAATATTTTGTTGTCTGACAACATTTAAATGCAACATTAAGGTATTTGGTGATTTAGTTTTGGTGCTGCATTTTTCTCACTGCAATATGGCTGCTTGGGGTTTTTTCCCTTAATTTTCATAGGTTCACCAAACATCCTTTGGAGGTAATTAAGAACACATACACACTTTGTCCTTAAATTATAGATATGAGCAAATGAGGCTGCAGTGGAAAATTGCTTTTTTTGACTAGGGACTGATGTAAAACAAAGGTCTAAAATATTATGATATGTGTTCACACACAGCAGAGGAGAAAAAGAAAATTCATCAGAAATTTTATGAGAAGGTACTCAGTGCAACTGGTGTTTCAAAAGACATTAAAATATTTTGTTCTATTAATAGCTGAAATCTTTACCAGCTGTTTTTTTTTAATTTTGTTTTCAGATTAAAACTCACCAGTTAAATTCAGAAATGTTTCTTGTAGTTTAGGAATACAAGAAAGTTACCCATTGGTAGAACTTCCTACTAAAATGCATGTCCTAGTTGAGAGAGGTATAAGGATTTTTGGTGGTGGGTTTTTTGTTTGCTTTAAAAAATATATGGAAGTTGGTAGGATAAGAGACAAATACTGAGATACCAAAAAATACTGAGATGCTGTGAGTATCCTGCTCAACTTGGGGAATATTTCTTCTCCACAGTTTAACAATTCCAGCATCAAGCTGACAAGTTTAGATTTTATATGCTGGAGAATGAATAAAAAAAAGCTGAAGGTCTCATGGAGGGGCATTGTGGTACTTTTTATGCAAGGAGAACTGTGAATGTTCCCCATGAGTTGCAAGGAACTTGGGGTAAAAAAGAAAGCCAAAGTACTTGTTTACATTTTGACCAAGAAGCAACACAAATCCAACAACAAGTCTAAGTTTGTAGTCTAAGTTCTGTCTGATATTCTCCATAAACATAATTTTGCAATTTTCTCTTTCTGCTGGTCTCTGACTCCAGTTGCCCATATCAGCTGGGACAACACACAGGGGACAACAGCACAGAGTGGCCTGTGCCTACTCAGGGCCAATGTAAAGTGGAATACATCCCGCACTTGCTATGGAGCACTGTCCTTTCTTGCTTGTGATAAACAGCCACCATCTAGCAGTTTAATTTAGTTTCAAGTAAAGGTGGACTTTTCTTTATTTAGATTTCAAGTTCCTCAGTTTAAGAGTTTTTTTTTGACACTTGTCTTATCAGCAGGCCCTAGCCTGTGATGGGATTTTGGCTTAATACTACCTTTGATGTTAATGGCACTTGCTCAGTGACAACATAATGGCCTTTGAAAACTGTGCTTGCACAGAATTAACCTTTTAGTGTGACCTGGTACGATGATTTGATTATCTGTTACTGTAGAACAAATGAGAGAGTGCTGTGGTGATGAGGTATGTGACAGATGTGTGACATTATCAATAGACTACTTGACTGAGTCCTTATTTAACCCTGATGCTGATCCCTTGCATGATGCCAAAAGCTGTAGGTGTCCTGATGCTTGTGAACTTGAGCTAACAAGCTACAATGAAGAGGATCCAATCTCTTGCAGTTCCACACATATTGGAGTTGAAGCCTGGTGCTTCTAAAGGGACTGAATATTTTTAATCAGGCTAATGGCTTATATTTAGATATTGCATATATTTCTGTTTAGGCTGTATGTTTGCTTTCAACAGTATCTGAGGAAGTGCAAGCCTGTGTTTCTGGAGTTCTGCTCTAGCAATACTGTGAGACAAGGAGACAACATGTTTAATGATGCTAAAGGTAAAAATATGCCAATAAAATGCAAGAAAATGGCACCTCTAAGCTAGACAGCTAATAGTCTTGTGTAGGTTTTTCCAAGTAATATAACACTACGTGGAACATCAAATCTAATATTTTCTTACATTTTCAGACATCCATTTAAAGGTTCAATACTAAAGTCCATTTCAGCAGATCATTACTATTAAAAATTTATATCACAGCAATGTGTTCTTTATGGGATTATATTATATAGCTTTTTTCAGGTTTAATTACAATGTGATGATACCATGTTTAGCTGAAAAATGTCGCATTTACTGAATGAGTTTGTAAACATTTAAAAAAGGAAATTACAGGTTTTAGAGGAACTTGACTTCAGTTAAACAATACTGAACTGTACTGAGACTATTAAATTGGGCAAAGAAGGAGAGAACAGCTTGCAAGAAAAGAGCAAGTTGAATGTACAAGTAGCTCAGCCTCAGCAGAGACTCTCTAAAGAAGAGTTTGAGCTTGCTGGGACTACTGTGTTTCTGATGCAATAAAGAGAACAGGTAAAGAAAATTGACACTGACCTACCAGGTGTATGTGGCCGATTTGCTTAACCCACATGTAACATGGAAGGCTCCCCTTCCCTTCCCTGGTGATGCCCCTAAGCTTTCTTGTCAAGAAATCAAAACAGTCTCATTCTCTTGAGCCCTACTATCCCCAAGCTCTTCCCATAGCTCTTGTTTCTTCAAGATTTGTTCAAAGGAAAAGAGCACTTGAAATATATCAAAATAAGGTCAATTGATTGCATGTTGGCTTTATGAAAAACTGTATCTTTCAGTGATGTGTCACCCTTCACTTGTAGACAGAGCGTTCTAGATGGAACAAGGTTCAAATCTTTAAATCCCCATATATTCTTACTAATTATCCCACCATCCTGAGGCGCTGTGCTGCCTCAGTCTGTCCCTACATGCCGTGCCCCATCTCCATGCAAGGATGCGACACAGTCCATTACAAATGGTGTCTCCTTCTATAGCAGCAGAAGACATTCAAAGTGGAGTGATTGAATCCTCTCTTTTTTCAGCCTTTAACTGAGTGTAAAATGGGCCAGACTACAGATAAAGAGCTAAAGAATTATTTTAAAATTATGTACTTACTTATTTTTGTACACTTTCTAATCATCATTTCCATGTCTTCAATATTATATCATAATGAATAATTCCAATAATAGAATTTTGCCGAGTTTCACATTTAATTGCCAATGCCAGTAATAATACATTCCCTAGGATGTAGTTCCCATATGTGTCTACCTAATTTCTATTAAAAAGACTGTTTTGTTCTCCAAGTTAACAGAAATGTCAATGAGACTAATAGGACTCTAATACCTCTTCAAATAAAACCAGTGAAATGAGGGACATAATTTCAGACATCTGGGTTTTAGCCCAGTCCATATAAAAATCCAGAGTGAAAGCACTCTGAGTGACTGATTACTTTGAGGGTTGTTGGTTCATTTCCCTGTTGTGGAATATAGATGTAGAAGCATTTAGTTGAAAATAGAGCACTCAGTTGGTGCAACCATACATTTCCCTGTGTAACTGTATATTTTTTTGTAGCTTGCCCTGAGAATTGTCATGACTGCTAATTTATGACTTGTCCATGTAATTATGTCTAGAAAGATTTTTCTTTGTGTCATTAAATCTATGCTGGAAACTGAACAACCTTTTCTTTTCCTTTCTTCTTTTTTTTTTTTTTTCCCTAATTGAAACTAACAAGTTTGAGGAAAGCTTTGAAAAATACTTCTGTAAAAAAGAAATATAGCTTTTTCAAAAGGAGATATCACTGGCCAGAAGGAAAGGAATAAATTAAACAAAAAAAAAGTCACTCTTTAGGCCATAATTATTTTTAAAGGTTTTTCATTATCTAGCTAGTTATTGTAATTAAGAATGACAAATTATATTAAGAAATGCTGTCCACTTATCCAATCCTAACATAAAGAATCTTAATTCTCTTTCTGAATCTGCATTTTATAAATCTGGGCATTTCATTAATCCTCTTTGTATGTAACTTCAGTTTGCATAGAATAGGAATAGGATACTTCATTATAGCAAGAGTTGAGAGCTCACTCTCTTGGTGAGACAAGGATTTTTACAGCATGTGTGAGCCATTACCACTAAATGGCCTTAGAAACACTAGTGAAAATGCCAGACGAAGTCCATTAGTGAGTTCTCTGTTTCAGATGTTGCTGTCTGGGGAGCATTTAAGAACATAAGGAAGAAAGAAGCTACTTTATTAGAGAGGACATACCTGCTGCGAAACTGCTGAGCTTTATAGCTTTTAAATATTTCTTATTTGTTTCACAAAAGTCTGAACAGAAAGGAACACAACTATATAGGGCATTTCTTCCTATTGCCCTGATAGGTTTATTATCTACATTATGCACTATAGGTATATATGAGTCAATAGTGTCTTGGTTCACATGGTGAAGCATTAGGAGAGCTCCCAGAGCCTACAGTTCATGTTCTGCCCCTCTGTGAGGAGGCTCACTTGAGAATATTGTGGGAGAAGCAGATTTCTTCCTGAAGATTTCTTGGGGTTTTTTTTTTGGTGTTGTCTTTAGCCACTCTGGGCTCTGTGAGCATAATGAACCTTTTGGCTCCAGAGAATGTGCAGCCTGCAGTCCTGGGTCTTGAATGACACACTGTAGTTTGGAACTAAAAAAAACCTCAGTAGAAGTTTTCATATGGAAAATTATAGAAGTCCTGCTCCAGATGTGGTAATCATACTTTATTTCTGCATTAAATAGTGCTGACTTAGGTTGGTGTGTCTGAGTAACTCATTTTCATTATGAGCTCTGTGCTCATTAGGGACTGGTGTCCTCATACAAATATGAGAGGAGAGGAAATAGATGAAACCAGTGAGGCGTAACATGCTTATAAGAATTGAAGGATTTTATTATATGGCTCTATCCCCTTCTTCCACCAACATATCCTTTGCAGTTTAGGTGCAGCTTCAGGAGAGATATAAACATGACTTGGAAGTTACTTAAAGGATCTATATATGACAGGCTAAAGAGGAATAGTGTGTTTATATGGTCACATTTGCCAGAAGAGAGCAATGGGGATGATACAGAAAAGGGGAAGATTCACATTGTTGATAAAAGTTACAGAGATGGTGTTGTGGGGAACTGTACAATTTTGATGAGTCTAGACAGTTTAAAATGATTAAGTCTCTGTATTGGTTAGTCCTTAATAGGATAGTCCTTAATATCTAAATGCTCATATACTGTTTTTTTTTTTAAATACAAGTACTCAGAGCAGAGAGAAGTACCATTAGAAGAGAAGGAGTGATCCATTTAGGTGTGTTGGAAGTCCTTTAAGATGAGAGTAAAGAGAATCAAATAGTCAATTTTCTAAACAGATACATAGCAAATAATATTTATGTTCAAAATTAGTGTTCTTATTTGAAAAAAAAAAACCCACAGAGACAGCATCTTTAGAATTATTTCAATGTACTTAAAACAGAAAGGCACAAATATTTATACAGTTATTTGAAATTCAGAAGCATGGCCCTGTATTTGCCTTACTGCAAATGCACATAGAATTTCTTCCTGCATGTTTTTAGCTTTCTGAAGTAGTTTTGATCAAATTAACATTGCCCACTAACCAGTTAACTGAAAACAAGAAAAAAAATAGAAAAGTAAAGATCTGTTTGTTTTTATGTATCAATGCAACAAGACTGAGCAGCAAATACTGTCTGTGGAGGTTCACTGGATTAGCTACAGAGGATGACCATACAGAAGACAATTTTTATAGTGCTGAGCTTACCCTTATAACTTCTTTAATAGCACTGCTGAGACCACAAAACATTTACAGATCATGCCCTAGGCTCTATGGTAATCCCTGCTCCACTGACTGAAGAAAATACCTAATTTTTCATGTTAATTCAATGCCTTAGGTTTTGTTTACTCTGAATCACAAACATAAAACTGCCCTGTGTTCTAACTGTACTAACTAGATTCTTAGTCTAGACTGAAAATCACCCTAGATACACCAAAAATCAATGACCATTGTTCTAGGGACGTCACCACGGGACTGGTTTTTCTATTATATATCTGTATGTTCACTCACAATGAAGCTTGTTTGGGAAATAAAATTTCATTGATAATGTAGTAGATTAGTCTGGATAAACAAATTCCTTATATTCTACCTATACCATTAATATTCATGAGGTTCATTTTCAAACACACCTAACTGTAGAAAAAAAAAAAATATTGCAGTTTTTTCCCCCATCAAATTACTCCTAAAAGAAGTCTGGATTATTTCAGGCATGGCAGGTAAAGCTTTTGAGCTTCTGGATACTTCTGCAAAGAATATTTAGCCATCACTCTTTATTAGAACCAAGGTTTCTCTGTCTGAACCATCTTTTGTCCTCTTGACTAGAAAAGTGGGATGAAATAGTTACATTGGGATAATCTTGCTCTCAGGCTGATTCAACCGAAAGTAGCGAGACTTGTTTCGATAACTATAATTCCTCATGTCAAAAAATATGAAAAGTAACCCAAACCAGCCTATCTTGAGAGTTCCCTGTATAGCTATATCCTAAAAATATTCACCCTTTTTGATAAAAAAAGGAGAGAGTATTGTCAGGCTTTATTTCTGCACAAGGAAACAAAAGAGTGTAGCGATAAAATACAAAACAGTTTCAGGGAGGATGCCTCAAGTAAGGATTGCATGCAATATATATTTCTGATTATATTTTTCCTAATGGCATTTGAGTTCCTCTTCTTCTCTGTCTTTATATATTTTGATTGCCCTGCTTTCAGAGGGACTTTCCCTGCTAGTGGCTAAGCCAGAAACCATAAATAAATCAAGAAAAGGTCTGGACTTAGGGTTTTTTTTTTTTGGTGGTTTTTTTTTTTTTTTTTTTTTTTTTGTTTTTTTTTTTTTTTGTTTTTTCAAAAGCCATTGGGGCTTGACTGATTCCATTTACAGCTTTCCTCTATGAGTGAGATGCAATCTAGGATTTCTTTGAAGATGTTTTTCCTCAATTTTATTCCATTTCTCTCTAAAAAGGTGAGGCACTAGTTCAGACTTATGTGGAGAGGAACCTGAGAGTGCTTCAGCTGGCACTTTTAAATTGAAGTAATTCTGGATTTTCAGAACTGAAAAAAAAGGCTGAAACGCCATCCTCTGCTTGAGCCAGCTCAAAGGATGTTGACATATGTATTGAGTGAAACATCATGGCAACTGGTAGCTTGTTATATGTTACAAATGTCATGCTGGTTGCTGAACTCTACTTCTTAAAAGAAAAAAAAAAAAAGAAAAGAGAGCTGCTGAGGAAATAAATCCAAAGGATTATTTTTATATCAGCTGGGTATGCCTTCAGAGTGAACATATTACCAGCTTACTTCTCAGTCAAGCCATTTTCTTTTTTTTTTTTTAAACATCGTCAGTCTCACTGAGACTTACAGGAGCTATAAGCTAAAGCTTTTGTAAATAAAAATGTGGGGTATTTTCCTCATGCATAAGATATCACTGAGATGCTGGGTTACTTCTTGTCCACAAAACCTGAAAAATGGAAAAAGAAAGCTGTTCCCCAGGCTGAAAACCTGCCAGGTAAATTACAAGGAAAGAACTTCTGTACTAAATTTATCAATAACAGTTTCTCAGAATGACTTGTTTAAAAAAAAGGTCTCAGGATATATTGTAGCTTCTGAATGATTGTCAGGTTTGTTCTTTAGCCCTAATTTTCTGCAAAAAAAAAAAATTAACAATATAAATCTTTAATGTTATTTTGTTTCTGCCCTGATATTATTAATTTGTTACTGATATTTAAACTCAGCCTGGTGAGGGATGCTTATTGCAAATCACTGTATTGAACAAGGATACTATGCATGATATGGTATTTTTTTTATTAGAGCAGCATCTAGAGGCTTCATCTGAAATTATATTTCCTCTACTAAACACTGTATGAACACACTGTGGCAGTATCTGTACAACCCAGCCCTCACACATTCCGTGCAAAGAAAACCCCAAACAAGCCAAACCCCAACACTTAAATGTTGGTGACATTCTCAGACTAAAACAGATTTTGACAGTGCATAGAAATAAAAGTAAGATCTTGGAGACAACCCCATTTTATTTAGAAGAATCATGGAGCCTTTCCCTGAGAATCACATTTCCCAGTCAAAGAACCAATGCCTAAAGCTGGTTCAGCAAAGTTTTCAGGCAGGGTTTCTGACTGCTTTACCATTTTCTGACTGCAAGGGCTTTAAGGCTGCTATCCCATACAGAAGACTCTTCTCTTAACTTCATGTTGGCGACAATGTTTTAGTAAGCTATTTTTAAGAACTTTGATATTCAGGCAAAAAACAGCTAAACCCAATTTTAGAATTTCAGTAAGAGCTTTGTTCTGTTATTGATTGAGATGGCAGACAGTGACTTTTTTTACACTGACTATCAATCTGAGAAACAGGATAGATGTAGAAATAACGTTTCACTGAAGCTTTTGTCTCTCTTAGAGTAATTCATAACAATCATCTTAAGATATTTAGGAATTGATGTGGAGATTAAGGACATCTGATCCAAAAACCTTTTAGAGAGGGGAAACTAAAATTTCTCATGTTGCAAGAGCTATGGAATTCAAGTTTTGAGTGTGACTGGAAGATAACATTCAAGTTGGTCATGAGGTCAAGAGTAGCATAGCTGGGTGCAGTGCACCTGAGCCATACATACATTTCTTGGTTGGTGCAGGATGTCCCTCAGTTGCCAGCATAGATGAGACAGCAGAGAGATTGTAAAGAACAAACCTAGCTGAGCAGTGGGATTGACTGAGCTGGTTAGCATTTGGCTAACTGGTGTAGGAACCGTGCAGGAAGGAATGTCAGGCTCTCCTGGAGATTACACTGGCAACTTCTGCTGTTCTTATGATGATTTTCCATGTGTCAATTAAGAACTTGGTAATGTCACAGAGACTTTCCAGGCAGCTCTTGCGGCAGAACTGACCAGGTTGCACCAGGCTAAAGCACTTCTAAATAATCTATAGAGCCTGTTTCTGCAGGTACAGAGATGATTGTATAGTATGGTCTTTTGTACATAATTAAGACGTAAGGGTGGTATTTTGGGCATAGTTTATGTTAATCAATAGCAATGGATCATGCACATGCTGGGTGCTCATTTGAAGTTGTGGGCCAGCAGGATTGTAAGATTTCAGCAAAGCAAATTTCTCACTGAAGGTGCTGTTGCACTATCCTTACATTTGAGGCTTTTGTTGCTATGCAGCAAAGCACCATCATGTTTGAGAGATCTGACTCCTAAAGCCAAAACTAATAACTTTGCTTTCTAGAAGTCACTTTCTCTGTTCTATGTCTCTTTCCAACAGATTTAAATGGAATTACAACTGGAGTATTTGTTCCAGTGTGGAATTTGCGATCACTATCCACAACAGAGACAAAATAAAAAATATGGCAAGACAGCATGGAAATAAAATGCTAAACAGATCAGACTCTATGGGAATTAAAATAATACGGTTTTCTCTAGGTTTCCCAAGAGTAGATCACAGTTATAGGTAAAGGAGTACAAGTAGGTATAAAGTGTATTAATTCTACTTGTAAAAATCTCTTTATGGGCTGTCAGAAGTGAAATTTTGTTAGTATAAGACTTGGCAGGCATGGAATGATAGAGATAGTAGCATTTCACATTAGTATAGTTACCTGATAGGTGGTTATGATGGCATCACATGACCAAGCAAGATGCTGTTGGTAATCATTTATATGGAATTTCCTTGTGGTTGGGGTAATGAAAGGAATTACTTTCCAAAGTAACTTTAATTTACACAACCAGAAAGAAAAACAGATACTTATTTTATGTGGTGAGAATCATTGCTCTTCTATCAGCAATTGTTCTAATTCTGAAATTAATTTGTATTACCTGGGTTTGGTTTTCCAGTTTTATATTGCCTTGAATTGAAAAACCTGGAATAATGAACATTTAAACAGAAGTAAAAAAGTTGTTCTGTAGGTTAACAAAGACTAGGCAGTAATACTGGCCAGTAAGTTTTGTGCTGATAATGGAAATGCCAAATCCTCAGCTACTATCACATGTATGCAAGATTATATCTATTTTACTGACAGAGGATTTGTCTGAAAGTCCTACAAGATTAATGTCACTAAACATTTCCTTTGTTCACCTTTAATAACCATTTAACAAACTGATCAGTTAATGACATTCACATGTTTCCTAGAAAGTAGCTCTCTACCAAATTTGCCACAGTCCCGATCATGCATAAATAATATCAATTAAAAGTATTTAGATTAAAGCAAGAGTGAAAGAAGCCTTAAAGCAGTTCAGTGATTTACCTCGATAACCTAGCATTAATCAGTGTTAATTTTTCACTCAATTCTTTTTGCACTTAGAAGCAGTGTGCTATGAAGTTTACTGGTTCAACAAAGTGTGTTCCAGTAGGATGTGTGAAATACTTGATTTCTCTTTTTTTAAAAAAATCTGATTTGATGAATTTGGGGCATACAAGACATAATTAAAAATGTATAGAACAGCAATTAACTTTTAACAAGTCTATGTAAAATGCAGCATAAATAGCAAATTAATGACATAAGCCACAGACTGACAAAAATCTACAATATAATTTAATTTTTTAAAAAATTTATAAAGGAAGAAGCTTACTCTTGAATTATTGGTGTAAGTTGAGTGCCGAGATCTTCACAGTGAAACCATTTTTCAAAGAGGACATTAGTTGACTCTCCAACATAGTATCTGATAAAGTAAACACATTAGTCAATCTTTTTATTAACAAATTGATCGGGCAGTTTCAGTCTTTTGAAGAAAATAGCTACCCTGTGTTGCGTAAGAGCAACTTATTGTCAAGACTGGTGTACTTCATTCTGAGGAATGGTTATTTAGGAAAGTTTGGTTCGTTGGTTAGGTGACTTGGTGGGATGCTCAAACTTCTGGGCAGTGCCTTATAGTTCTGTTGATCAATCATAAGTCACCAAATTCCTTCAGCAACCTTTCCCGATTTCATCCTGGAAATGATTGCTGCCATAATCTCTTGGGACCGATAACTTTCACATTGGATGTAGTTACTGCAAAAAAAAACCCTGGACCCAAATACCCCTTCCAGCAATTGCTTCCATGCAGCTATGACATAAATTTGATAAAGTCAGCTTGCTTAATGCCCATGCATGGGCTGATAAGAAAACAAGGTGGCTTATGGTTAGTGAAAAATAGATGGTTTTCAGCTACACAGATTTGGGATGTGTTCAAATCACCCTTCTGAAGAGGAATTTAGTGCTTCACCTGCCTTAATTTCTTGTCGTAACAAATAAATAAATTTTGGTGAGGTCAACGAGTCAAGGTTGCTGTATGGAATCAATCTATGGAATGGCAAATACAGAATTTACACTCAGATTTTTAAAAGACTGCAAGGAATGGTGCTCCAGTCCTGTCACTCATATTGTCAATGTTTTTAAAAAGGTCCCATGTGTCTTTTAGGTTAAAGTTACTGGAATGTGTGTCTGAATAGAAAACAAAACTTATGTAATTATCCTGTGCATGTCTGTCTTATGTATCTATACACATATTGTCCAGAAATTTTCTAAGAGCTTCCTGGCTCCTCAAGTTTTGCAAAAAGAGCATACACTGAAGAGAATAACAGTATCTACACCTCCAATTTAGAAAAAGCTGTTCTGGCAGCACAAATTCTGAACACAGACAATCTACAGAGAAGGGAGATGCTAAATATGTGTTATTTGGTACAAATAAAGTATCCAACAGTATGACTAACATCAAACTTATTTGGTTTTGTGCTTATTTGCCATAGAATTAAGCTAGATCATTTTTCTCATAGCACAAGACAGGTAATCATTACTTAGGCTGGAACACTGGGGCAGGCTACTTATTCTTCACTTGTGCAGTAATCAGCATGCTGGGGACTCTGATTTATGACTATGGTTTGTAGACATGATAAATAATGGAACAGTAACACAGTATTAGACTTTGAGTCAGCATACTTCAAAGTGCATTATGATTTCCTCTTCTGCAGTCTTTGCTGCAGGTGGCTGGTATTGAAAAAAGTATGAGAACATTAGGGGTTCTGGTTGTAAATTCCCCTCTCTCCCAGGAGCACACAGAGGGAATATAGGTTCAAAAGCATGACAAGATTGTTCACTTCCAAAACATCAAGTGTCTTCATTCACCACATCAGTGTGAAAACAAGGGCACTAAAAACCTCTGATTTATTTTCAGGCATCTGATATTTTGAATTGAGGATGTGTTAATTTCCACCTCCAAGGTAGGAACCATAAGGTAGCTTTTAGTTTAGCTTCTCCACATAAGCATGCCTACATTGGAGTGCAAATCTCTGGATCAGCCTGGATCCCTAAAAAGGCATTCAGCATTTCTCTCTCTCATACCATTCGCAGACTTCACATGGTAGGTTGTTTTACTTTAAGTAAAGTTTACTTTACTTTACTATTTAAGTTGTGGTTTTTTTGCTATTTAGTTCTTTTTATCTTAATAATAAACTTTTTTATCTAAGTAATGGGCCATTTTTTTTTACTAGCTGAATGTATCCTTTAAATAACGTAAGTCTACACAATCTACAGATCTGCAATGAAAGGAAAAAAGAGACACATGCATAGGTAAACAATACTTTAAATGAACTGGACTTGTTTTTAGCTTGGAATTTAATCATATGAATGGTCCCTTTCTTAGTTTCTTTCTGTAGCCTTGTTTTTTTTTTGAGTGAAAAAGTATCTTTCTAGCTCTGCATGCTTGCAATCTTCCTGGTGTGACACTACCCATGCAACAATCAAAATTGTAGGTGAAAGGATAGAAACAGCACTTTACTGATATCACGGAAGTTTTAAATCTGTATGGATTATATGGACAGCTATAAATTCTGCTTGGTCTGACATCTTTGGTTAATACCAAGACAGTTTTCTGGATTGGTTAATGTTATGCTGTTGTGACTTTCTCTCTTAAACTTGTGAATTCTGTATGGATGCAAGACAAAGCTTAGTTCTGCTCCCTCTAGAATACAAAGCAAACCACTCACTTACATGAAGATAAAACCTAGGCAGAGGTGTGTAGAGGGACTAGCGGTGAGAAAAATGACTTTTGTTTCTAGCTTCCCACACACTTGACAAGAATGTTGTTCTTCACCTTTTTGCTTTCGGTGCTTAAAAAGGAATAAATATTCTGCTTGCCAGAACTGATAAAAAAAATCTTTTTTATTTGGGTTGTTAGAGAGCTCTGAGATCTTTTTTAAAACCTAAGGCAATAGCAGTACATAGTACATAAGTAGACTGCTATAATCACAACACGTATTTCAGAAATTTCAATATGGTTCTTGTTTAACTAAAGCAAATGCTAAATGAGATCTCTGTTTATGTATGTACAGATAAATAGATGTGTGGATAGAATTAGTACAAAATTGCCAGGATGAATCTGATAAATATCAGGAAATTAAAACACAGCATTGTATTGATATGAGAAATTAGTTTATATTATGAATTCTAACAGATAAGTCAATAGTTTATACTTCACCTTAGCCCATCCATTTCTGTTTTTAATCTTTCCCTCTCAATCACAAGCCCCACAGTGTTTTCGTATCTCTGAGGAGAATGAGGTATCCTGGCAGGTAGAAGGAACATCTGTTAAATGAAATCAGAAGGTCTCAGTGTCAGGAAGTCTTTGTTTTTTGCATTGTCCTTTTCTTGCCCCTCAACCTGCAAAGTCTTCTGCTCCTTTCCCCACTTCTCCCCTACTTTTTGTTGATCCGTGTTGCTCCTTTGCAGCTGCACCCACTGTGGTACCCACAGCCCTGCAAACACTGTTTCTTGCTTTCTCTGTGAATGATGACACAGTGACTGCAATCAGCACTGCCTTGATGGCAGGCAAGTTCTCTCCTCCTGGTTTGATCACCATTTCTAGACACAATTGAAATCAAAATCCAATCAATTACTCATCTGAAATTTTTAAACTTACTGCAATTTCTGAGTAATTGAAATGGAAATAAAAAAGCAGATTTTTTTATCTGCTCAATAAAACATCTAAACTAATCAGCCACATGTATCCTCCCAACACAGTGAGCACCTTTGATTGCATGATGAGGAGTGCTACTCTCTCTGGAAATAAATAACAAATATGAGGGGCTATTTACTCATGCAAGTAACAAAATGAATAGGCAACATGTGGTTAAGAGAAGTCTGTTTTTGAAGCTTGAGAATAAACCCTTTCCTAGCAGCTAGCTGGTAAGCCTGTATTCTTCACCAGCACAGATGTTTTTGCTAAGGCTGGGCAGTCATTAGAGTTTCTCTGTCTACAAAACAGAGCTAATGATGGCGCCTCAGCAGTACTAATGTCAGTCTTTCCACCAAGTATGGTGTGCTCCTTTTCATTAGTGCTTCTCTTACATGCTGAGATCTCAGCTGGGTGTAATACCAGAACCTCATAGTTGGAAAACATGGCTCTGTCTCGTCACTGAAAAAGTTGTAATGCTTTTAATGGCATTAAGCTATTGGGTTTAACATGCCTTCCATTTCAAAGGCTGAATCCACTAGACCTAATAATCCTTTCAAAGACCTGAGTGCAGTCCAAGCTTGTGTCAATAACCATGAGTGGCAGTTGTAGTACATCTAACTTGTAGTAACAGCCAGTGTCTATTCATGCTCTCAGTAAAAGCGCTGCAATCTGTGCTTTAGCAAGTGTACTACTATAAGGAAAAATTGGATACATTTTATTTGTAAACGGCTCTTTCAAAGCTGTCCTACTGTGATGGCTGGAAAGGCGAGCTGTGAGGACTAAAGAAGGCTCAAAATGTATGAATCACTTAAATTCCTCAGTTTAGGCAGTTTGTTTAATGGTGTGTGCGGGTGGGTGAGCAATGTGTACCTGGCAAGGTGTAAATAAAAGACTGATCCAACTGAATTCACATGGCAGATCCCATACAATGCAGGGGAATAAGAACTTCTCTCAGTATGTTCATGACTATCTGAATAGATACTCCAGATGTTCAGAGGGATTTTTATCTGTTGAACAGTCAAATGTTGAACACAGTTTATTGTAGTTTCCTATTATTTACTTAAAATTTTCTATACTCTATTCAAGCTTTTGATTTTTTTTTAATAAATCCTGATGCCATCTCTTGCACAGCAGGGATAAATTTGTTTCTAAATAACACACTAAACATTCATGTGACATACTTATGTGCAACTATAACAGAAAACCAATCCTGTTTTACCTCCCCTTCTCGGATGACAACGTCTTTGTGTTTCCCGTTTTCAATTATCTTCAAGCACATATCTCCTTTAACTTGGTAAAAAAGCTGAAGAAATAAGAATACAGCATTATGGCAGCTACTCCAAAACATTCTGTACTTTATAGTCTCTATACAAAGAAAACATGTATAAATACATTCAACTTGCAGTTGCAAGTATTTGCAGATTTTTTTCTAACAAAAACTGGCTTCTAAAATATGTTGATTTTAAAAAAGTTACAGAATATGTATTATTTCTATTATCTTACTAAGAATTAACAATCTATCCAAGAAGTCTGTAAGTGCATATAGAGCTATCCTCTGGACCTGGTGGAATTCCACTGTCCTGGTTTTACCCTTGGAATTATTTTTTGGAGGGCTCAACATTACAGTTCAAGCATCCATTAATTACACAATATAGAAAGCTTAATTTTAGATGTAGCAGGGCCTTTAATCAATCAAATTATATGTAAATTCTCCAAATAAGCTCCAAATATGCACATACAGGTTTTTTGGTTTACTTCTTCAATTTTTTTAATGGTGCTTTCTCATTTGGGAAGAATTGCCCATTTGGAAGCTGTTCTGCTTTACTTTTGTGGATACCTCAAATCCAGCAACAGCTGCTGTTCTTCCCACTGTGTATATGTAAAAGGGTTACATTCAAAGTGTGTATAAGGACAGAACCACTGAACTCAAAATTCTGTCTTTGGTGACCTTTCCATGGCTGTTTTCAGACCAAAACCAGTTCTGCTGTTTGTGGGGCCTCTGAGGTGTTCAGGTCCTGACAGAACTGGGTTACGATCTGTAAGTGAATCTGTATCTTTGACCTGAAATAATGGGCACATTCTCCCTCATTTTTGTAGAGTGCAGAACAATAATATTTCCAGAAGTCACTTCTGCCATGCTTTCCATGTTCTCTTTACCACATCTAGAAACCAGAGTGCTAGTGCAGCTGAAGTAGTCTGAAACATGATTCAAAATTAGAACTATAATTGAAAAAATCCCTTATTTATAGCAAGTCCCTGCAATTTCATCAAAATGAAAAAAAATAGGGGAAAGAAGAAACCACTGAAGCATGAAAACCCCTTGAACTGAGCTCTTTCCAACATTAGAAAAGCTTAATCAATTTTTTAATCAATATTATTTCTGAAAGAGTTTTGAAATATTAATACATGTCCCTGGAATTGAAGATACACTCTCTGTGAACATGAGAAAGAATAAATATGCTGCCAAGGGAACAAAACAATAGGGAGAACTGAAGATACACTGGGAAAAAGCTCATGCTGAGAGCTTTTACATGAGTGAAAAGTTTACCTTGTGCCAGGGACATCACTACAGACCAATTATAACTCTTGTCTAGAAGGCCACATGGCCACGCTACTGATCCTCACTGCAATCCATTTCCCTGTGTTCTTTTGCTCTGGCTTTCTTTGGCATTGCTGGAGGGCAGAACCCAAAGCTACAGCAGCCCTCCTTCCACTGTGCAGGGCCAGCTGTTCCCTGCATGACAGAGGGTGATCTGAGTGGAGAAATGACCTCTCCTTCAGTTCATAGAAGATTCATCTAAGACTGTATGGTCCAGATGGATTGTCACACCAGCTGTGGATCATATGGCACTGATAATGCTGAAACCTAAAGTATCATTTTGGAAGTCTTGAGCTTTGGAGTGTTATTTCCCCTGCAGCTACTGGGGCATCTATTACTGAACACATGCACAGGGCATGTAGATGAGGGAAAGGACAACAGAGGTAGAGTTTATCCTGTTTCTGACATGAATCATGTAGCTGAGAAACCTTATTGGAAATTAAAAACTTGAGAGTGGATGTCAGCTATCCAGTTCAGAGGCAAAGCATCACAGTCATAAGGAAGGATTATAAACAGTAAGTTATGAATTAAAAGAACTGTTTTGCAGTGGGAGAGGAAGAATGACATGGGCTACACATTGTCAATGAAAGTGTTTTTCTGACTGAGTTTAAATAGTACCTTTCACTGTAAATTATTGTTCAAACCTTTTTTTCTTGTAAATTGCCTGAGTGCTTCAGTCATCCATAAATCATCTGATGTAACTGTGATTAATACAAGTGGCAGCAATTAGTGAATCTACTGCTTTGCTTATAATATAACCTGAACTGTTTATCAAGGAAACTGTCAGCTATTTAATATCTCAGTGAGTTACAGTCCATGCCCATTTCAGAGGCCAGATTGCAATGCAGTACTGTCTTTTTGTTGGAAACTTCTTTTTTCTAAATACTGACTGACTTTTTAGCCTTTTGGGCAAATCTAAAGTCTTCCTAAGTCTCTCTTGGAAAAAAAAATCAAAAAGTTAGAATATTTAGGTGTATATGTATGCATATACACAAATATATATGCCTATCCTCCTATAGGATAGTAAGCCAACAGATTTCATACCACTTGAAAATATAAGCTTTCCCAGCTGTACTGTTCTTACTGGAATAATCTAGTGCCCATTCTCCCCAGCAGTACTAAGAACTGAGGAAATATGCAATATTTCTGCTCTATTAACATCTTATTAATGACAAGGCCTCTTGTTATGTGAAATGTATATATCTCTTCTTGTAGAAAAGCCTCTATTTGTATATTGCTACTGCACAATAGCTCACATTTGGGCATGAATTTTGTCTTTCTGGGTGAAGAACACATCACAAAGAAGAAAAAAAGGTTGTTCATCATTCTTTTTATCCTTTGTTATTAAATGTGTTTATTTATTTATTACTGTATCTTTTTCTTTTCTTCTTCCTTTCCAGACTTCAACATTTAGTTTTCTGCTTACTATGTAGTATTGTCTCAATATGATTATACTAAAAGCACCTCCTTTATTAATGCTCACCTTACCTCTAGAAGTTATGAAGCACCTAGGAGTGCTTCTTTGCCCAAAGCATAACATTATTTCATAACATTGCTCAATATGATCATTAAAAACTGAAGCTATACCTATGAAACTCAAATGAAACCACCTTAAGACTGAGAGGGTTTTATAAAATTAATTTAATTTTCCTTAAATTTTCTTTGCTGTAGGAGAAAGGAGTCTGCTTAGTAGTCCTTAGTCTGCTTCACCCTTTTTGATCATGCTTCAAACCTGATACTGTTATGCCTGCAGGGGAAGGTGGCATGGCAGGTACTGAATCACTCTCAAGTCTGTACAGGGATATTCCATTCAATTATGAATACTCATAGAATAAATTATGCTGGCATTTCTGGAGGCAAGAAGAGGAAGTGCACAGAGGTAGCAATTCACTGTTGGCATCAGTGGAAGCATTGCTGAAGCTGCTTGTCTTGACAGAAATTTCAACAGGGTAGTAGAACAAGTGGATACTACCTTAAAATAAGCACTAACATCTTCACTATATTAGTGTGGTGAGAATTACCCCTTCAAGAAGCATCTAGTAGTGGAAGAATACAGGATTTGTAATTGGTCTGTATTGACTAACTAAAAAAACCCACAAGTCTATTTTCTTTCATGTACACCAGTGTATGTAATTTAATTTGAATCCACCTTTGATATCAAACTCTGCCTAGACATAGGACCCCAGAGCTCCATGAGGGCTTTGATAGCTGACAGCTTACTTATAGACCTCTAAAGAGACCTGCAGTTAGCAGGATACTTTGAGTTCTGACTGCATCTAAAAATGGAATTTGGGATTGCTCAACCACTTCTGGGATTAGGCCCTGGCTTGGTCTGTCCTGGCTTGTAATGCTTGTCATATGGCTAAGCATTGAATTAATTTGCAGAGCAAATCAAATTCTGATGTGGGAGTAGAGCCTGGGTGTTCTCCAGACTTCAGTGGTGACTGATCTATTTGAGTAGAGAAAAACAATTTTCTCCCTTTCTCATCACAAGGCTTTTTCAGCCATCAGAAGTCTACAAGACAAATAGGTGAGGAAGGTAGAGAAAAGTATGTTGAGGGCTTTTTGTGTGGTTTGTTTTTTTATTTTCCTCTGTTTATTTACATATCATCTGTGAGACCTGAATAATAGCCAAAACTCATACCAACAATCTTATGCAGCAAGACTATTTCTGAAGACATAATCTCCTTCTGATGCAAAAAATCATCATTCTTAGTACATTTTAATAAGAGCTTTGTTTCTTATTAAAATATTCCAAGAGTGTTTACCAGATAAATGTGGGGTTTTTTAAATGTAAAGAAGCAAAAATATTTATTTTGCTTTGTTGTGATTCAGGTTCTCAGATTTATTTGGGATATAAGCACCACAAAACAACCTATGGGAATGCTCACCTAGTCCCACTTTCCCCTTGTTTTCAGACATCCACTCTCCTTATAAAATGCAAAGGGCAAATTTATCTCATAGGAGAGAGTTTCTCAAAAGCATGCTGACTGGAGAGAGAAGCATACATTAGAAGGGGTCAGGCTGCATTTAGGCAGATAATCTGTCAGAAACTGGAGCCAAGTCATACTTATGGTGTCTGTGGGAGAGAAAGACAAATCAAAACTCAGGTCAAGAAAACTCAGATGAGTTGTGGCATATGTGACCTCAAACCTGTATCATGTTTCAAAGCATCAAGTTGTATCTCACCCGACCATGTGAATGTGCTAGAAGAAGCTGAAGAGATTAACCAAGGTGATCAAAGGAGGAGGGACTCCTTCTCTGAGAGTTCTCTTTAGGACTGCAGTATGAGGGCTTTGGTCTGCGGGGCTGTGACAATAATTAGGTGGCTCTATCCATAGAAAACAACCTAGATGCTGAGCAGCAGAAATTTAGGGTAAAATACAGCACAGTGAGAAGTGGTACTTCTAAATCCAAGTGGGGTTTGTGCCAATGCAAATGTGTTGCAGGTGGTGGATATATGGCTGATTTGAATTTCTCTGCATGGAACTGTGCTGTTTTGCATAGACTCAACATCAGAATATAAATTGTTAAAAAATCAAAGTCAGTTGAGATTCATTGTGTGTAAGTGGTGGACTGGGGTGGGTAAAGAGATAGCAGCCTTTTTACTTTTGTGAGTTAAATCTGCTAACAGATTTAGCTGTTAGCATATCTCACTTTTCTCCAAAGCAGCCCACACAATGCAGTAAATAAATTCTGAAATTTTTGTACTAGAGCTAGGCTTTGTTATGATTGTGGGGTTTCTCTGTCATTAACTTTCTCCAAAATATATGGTCCCCCTGAGTTTTCACTTATTTCTTTGGAAGAAGGTTGTTTTTTTCTACCCTCAGGCTTTACAAGTAAAAATGCAATAAATACACCATGAAGCCTTTAGGCTATCTTACCCCTGAAATTCTTCTTGTCACAAATGCTATCGTATGATGAAAAATCCAAGAAAAAGATATGTTGAGGACTGTTCCCTGGTACCTTGCTACCCCATAGCTGTGAGGGGTTGAGTACAAGAGGACATAGCTTCAAGCTGTGCCAGGGGAGGCTTGGGGTGGACAGCAGAAAGAATTTCTTCATGGAAAGGGTTGTCAGGCATTGAAATGGCTGCCCAGGGAGGTGGTGGAATCATCATTCTTGGAGGTGTTCAGAAACAACTGGACATGACACTCAATGCCATGGTCTAGATGACAAGGTGGTTTCAGTCAAAGGTTGGACTCAATGGTCTTGGCAGTGTTTTCCAACCTTAGTGATTCTGTGACTCTGTGATCACGTCAGGCCTGCCACAGAAACTTTCAGTGGCCTCATCAAGTTGACTACACAAGAATTGTAGTCACTAGTCCATGGAACCCAAAACTCTCTTGACAAATGAGGCACATAAAAATAATGATTCATTTGAAACCCTCAGAACTCATTATGTAGCACAAACACTTCCTAGAAAGTTCTGTCAGTATTAGATGTATAGGTCCATCCTCACAGGACTTTTTTGCCATGTTCCATCAGAAGATTCATTTCCCAAAGCATTTAATTTTGAATGAGTCTGATTTAGAGGCAGAGAATGTCTGAGCAGATGTTTGCTGACTACCTCTATTCTGATGGAGAAGGGAGCAAAAGGGAACTTTGCAAATAAGAATGAATAGGACTTCCTGGTAAATTCCAGGCAAAGACTGTGAATGGTTTAACTCCTGTAAGGTGCAGCTTCATATTTCTCTTTAAAAAACCTCCCCAGTGTACGGAGTCTCAGATATGAGACTCTTTGTGCAGAATGGTGGCCAAGAAGTAGTGCACAGAAGTTTAAGAAGGCAGTGAAGAGCTACAGAGAAAACTAAGAAAATAAGTGTTATTTAGGAAATGCCTCCTTGTTGAGAGGAGGAAAAAAATTGTGCTAGACTAGCTGTCATTTTAGCCTAAATGGCTGTTCAGGAGACAATTCTAAAAGGATTTGAAGAGACTTCAAATCAAGCCTCTCTTTTTTTTTTTCCCTCCTAATTAGGCAGTCAGACCTAATCTTCCTGATACACCTGCACGTTAATGGCACCAGCAGAGAGCAGTTTGGGAGCAGGAGGATGCTCCTCAGCCCTTATCTCTGCGCACCAACCCTTTGCTGCTGTGAACTGCAGGCTTTCAAGCACAAGTTCTGCCACAGGACACTCCATAAACGGTGTGATAACAGGCACAAGATAGTGAGTGGACAGATATAAACAATCCTAAATTTAACTTTCTCTTTGCTATGGGAATACCAACAGTAGAACAGCATCAGCTAAATTTGCCTGAAGGATTTGTGGGTTTTTGCATTCGTGATTTGGCCTGCTGACAGTATGTCTATATAGTCTGCCTTCAAATTATCACCCAGAACTATAAATTACCCGTTTCCTGACAAAATAATGAGCTGAACATGGCTTTGAATTTTTTTTTTTTTTTTAATCCTAAATCTAATTTAGAAATATGCCCTTTTGCCAGGATACTCTCTACCTCACAATTCTTCTCTAATGAAAAATATGGTTAAGAGTTAGATCACAAGAAGGTGTAAATGTGTCTGATAAAAAGCTATAGTAAAATGCAATGAATAACTATAATGCAATGAATAACTTTTATAAAACTGAAGAAAATTAGCCCATATGTTAAACTGGTACATAACTGATAACGCTTCTGATGTGTGTATTGCCAATTTTCTGATGTGATAGGGTTGTTATGTTTCCATTTTTGGTTTCTGAGTAATTGTGGGAAGCTTACTATGTAAATGAGCATGTACTGATACCCAAAAAGCCTTGTTTCCACTTCAGTTAGCAATAACATCAGTATGCAACAGTAAATTAAAAACTATGCCTTTATAGATATGGCTAACTTTTTATATTGTTGAGAAGTCATATAAAGAGTTTATAAAAGGGTAGACCAAGTTATTTATAAATACAGGAACATCTTGTAACATGAAAAAAAAAACAAAACATTAAATTAAATCAGCCTAACTTTCACTTTAAGGAATCCCAAGCAGTGTGATGGCCTGGTCCCAGGTGCTGCCAGAGCTCTCCCTGCACAGCCCATGAGAAAGGACACAGTGGACTGTGTTGGTAACCTGCCATGTGATGGATGTGCCTGTGGCTGGGAGATGGTAGTGACAATCCAACACAGGTGGGAGTCACCCAGGGATAACTCAGCATCTGCTCTTCCAGAGCTGTGCGTCTGTAAGGACTACACACACCTGCACAGCACAGTCAGAACATGAAATCAATGAAGGCTCTTGTGAAATGCTGGAGTGGGTTTGGGAAGAAATGATTCTATGGTAAGTAAATGAATTTTTCTTTCTCTTCAAAAGGATTTATAGAAAATTGACCCATTTCTGCCTTAAACTATGTAGATGCTTAGGCTCGAGTTTCCAAAGATACTTAAAATTAGGTTGTCAAATGTCATTGGAATGGCACGAAGTTAAATTATTCTGCTGGGAAGCAAGGCAAATTGTCTCCATCCTGATACCCTTAGTTCCAGGCCTCTAGTAATCACTTTCCCTTAGGATTTTTTCAGAGCCAGTGGTGGAGAAGTCCCTGGCCGAGCAAGCAATTCCAAGAAAAAGGCAGTAAACAAAGAAGTTGTAAATTGTTACAATTTTGTTAGGTTTCTACTCTTTCTTCCTCCATGCTGCATTTGGTGCAATGGCTACTCACAACTCAAAGTTGGAATGACTTTGAGCCACCAGTGGAATGGCTATGAGCACAGGGGAATGATGTGAAAAATATTTAAAGACTCTATTCTTTCCAAACTCAAATGAAAGCTGAAAAGCTGATGATTCTCACAAAGACCACAAAAAATGTAATTTCTAGTGAATTAAAGTATTTTTGATTTTTGAATGCCAAAGTTACTTTTGAAATACAGACCAATCTTCTGCAATAAAATATTGCTTTAAAAATATAATTACCTTATATAAAAGATCAGATAATAAAATATATCAGGATATAAAATATCCTAAATAAAAATATCAGGATATAAAATATCCTGATCAAATATCATTAAAGTTCTGTTCCAAAATGTTGAAATGAGACACTTGGATGTGTCAGAACACTTTCTCTAGTTTCCTATTGGAAATTAATTGCAGCAAAACAGATCTGATCTCACGTGCTTGTTTCAAACAAAATGTGCAGATGATGTATGGTTCTGGTAAATGATTCTGTTTAGCCTATGAATATATCTAATAAATATAACAGCACTGAGCCTGGCATTGCTAATCTGTAGCTTCAAAAGTAGCTACATTTAATCATTATAGATAAATCAGAGTAATATAAACAACCTGTAGGTTACCTCTTCTCCTTCTTCAATATGATAATCCTTCCTTTCATTTGGCCCTCCAACAAACATCACATTTAATTGATAGCGGTGCCTAGAAGAGAAAGTGACATTTTGAAGCTACTTCTGTTCATGATGTTCTTTATTTCATTTATTTTTAAAAATTCTTTTAGGACAGTGAGTCATTGCAACGATGTTGAGTGGAAAGCAACAGCCAGTACAAGAACTCATAGATCTTGGATGCATTTCTCTGCTCTGGCACTGTCCTGTTGGGCGACCTGAGGCCAACTACCTCCCTCCTGGTGTTTCAATGCCTCCAAATATGAAAAGAGGACAACAGTAGCTGCCAGCTGTGAAAAGAGCTTTGAACTGAAAAGATAAAAATGTTACCTAAGAGACAGGAACTAGAAAAGCGGCTTTTCAACCTGAGCTGATTATGTAAAGGTAAAACTCTTAAAAGTTAATAAAGTTAATAAAGGTAAAAACATTTTTTTCCCTCCCACGTTGGTGGAATTACCAGCGATACTGATGGTAAGATTTGCCAGCTAATTTCTGTTCTGCTTATACTGGTTTTGCTAAGCTGGAATACCATTACAATGGTTTCACTGTGGTTGTGGCTATTTCTTAACTGCCCCTCTTAAGAGCCCCAATGAGCACTCCTCTCAGCTATCACAAGGAGTGGCTATCACCCCAAGTACCTATCAGTCCATTCACACTAATAAAAAGGGAAGGTAGTAGTTTTTCCTTTGCTAAACAAACCCCTCAAAATCAGGCCTGATAGCTGTGAACCAAAATTTGTTTGCCTGCTGTTTGACAAGTGAACTGAGGTATATTCACCTCTGCTTTGCAATGAGGAGGTTCTGGGCACTAACATGGAACCAGCAGGGTCATGAGCCCCTGAAACACAGGGAACAACAATAACGTGTCCCTGTGTCAGCACCTTGTAAGCCTTAATTGAGAGAGGCTGGTCTGAGTGGTGGCACATACATATTCAATCTGCTACCCTTACTGCTTTTTCTGTGCAGAGTATTAAAATGACAATGACCAACACAGTGGGGACTAGTAATGTAGACATAACAAGTAATAGTGACAAATTAGTTGGTCAAATAAAACCAAAGAATTAGAATTGACTGTTCTCTGCATAGGAAGCTGTATGTTTTATAGCACTGGGCTTCATATCTGTATCATAAAATAAGGAACTGAAATCCAAATTGTTTGTACCACGCCGATTTAATATTCATTTTCAGCAGCACGCTGTAATGCTTCTGCATTAATGAACACTTCTACTAAAGAAGGGCAGGATGACCCAATCAGCAGCAATACAGATAATAATTAATGAAATAAATGAAAATCAACACTGAAGAATAATTTAAGAGAAAGACAATCTGTCTTGTAGTGTACTGTTAAGATGGGTTAGTTTTTTTTTTTTTTAATAGACATCCTAAGTAAGTGAAAATATTGCTATAAAACAATTACTACTTGACTTCTTAATTTGGCAAATCGACATTTATTTACCCCATATATTTACCTGGGCTTTATATAATAAACAGGCTATGGGTTAATCATTCAATCCTTACCCTTACAAATATATATACAAATATGTATACTGACACCATCAAAAGATTCCAGCTATGAAATATGAGCAGGATCTCCAATAGATAAGTTTGCCTACCTTGCTAAATAAAGTTATCTGGTTAATATATTTGCTTTAAATATTGCTATATTTAACAGTTATTTATTTTTATGAAATATCATAACAAAGAAAAGTTTCAGTTAAGAAACTGCCAAAATGCAGTTAAGAGTACTGCAAAGGTTTCAGGGATGAGAAAATTTCTTGCCTGTACTATTTTTAGAATGAGGACCTAATTAATGGACTATTAAGTTTTCCATAATCTTACACTTCTCATCTCATCCTCGTAAAGAAAATGGTACCAGCAGGTAACCCTTTAAAAACATTATAAATCTACAAAGAATCAGTGGGTCCGTGACCACACTTAGTAGTAGTCCCTTTGGTATATATTTTGAACTCAGAAGAAGAGCTTTAGAAGTACCTGTAAAAATCAGCTGTGTCAAGGAGTTTGATTTTGCACTAATTGCTCATTGTTGAAGTTAAAAAGCATTTAAACTTACAAGATAGTGTCATTAAAATACAATGTCAGAGCTGCAATTTAATTAGAAGCATAGTTTTCTTGACTTTGGTAAAACTCTGAATAGGCAGTAATTCAGGAATTGAGGTTTTGTGTTGCAATCCCAAATAGGTATTTAGAAATTGTGATCCTCTCAAATATATGGAACAAAATGTCATAAAAGCCTGAAAGCTGTAATAATTTTAGATACCAAAAGCCCTACTGATTTGCTGTGAGACCTAGTTTTAACTGTTAAGTCTCCCTTGAACCAAAGTAAGTTACTTAAATTTTGAGGTGGTTGCCTTCCAATGAGGCGGTAGGACATAGTAAGAAGGTTGCATTATACATCTCTACTCAGCACATAAAGGATCAAGCCTTTGAAAAAATGTTGAAAATCTATTAGTTGCTTCTTGAAAAATCACCTAAAACCTTTTGGAAAATCCTGAAAGCATTTAGGTAGCACCAGGTGCAGTAGATGGTTTTACTCTCCTACATAGGCTAAAGCCATGTTGTAAAAATAGATTTTTTTTTAAAACTATGCAACTTTTATCACAAAAAATGTTTCTCGTTTCACTGTCACTTCTTAAAATGCTTATGGGCAAAGGTCCGTGATAGATGCCACATTCCAGATTTACTCAAGGTTTACACAGAACTACTAGTAAGCAGTACAGAACAATGCAGTAAACACAAAGAAAGTTCATCATACTGATAGGGAAAGAAACACATGAATATTCCATATATATAAAATACTAAAATTTTCCCATTATCACTGGTAAGCTTCAGAAATGAATATGCTTCATAAAATGCTTCCTAAATCCATTTTGAAAATGAAAGAAATGGGAACACTTGTAGTGATTCAAGTTTCAGAATTTTTCAGTTCTACACACAGCTGTAATTTCAACACAGACATGGCAGTAAGGATGTACTCTTTGCCTTTTCTTTGTCTTGTAACCATTGCTTTGAAAAGTAACCCTTGCCCCTGTGAATGGAAATTAATATCACTGATACATTACTGCCCATTCAGCTTTTCATTAGGGATAGCACTTAAAGGAAGAGCAAGAGGCATATTTTTTAATTTTTTTAATGATTAAAATTGTAAAGATAATTTTTTTAAAATTAAAATCAAGAAAATGTTTTTTTCATTTCTATATAAAACCTGGGTCTATGTCACTCCTTAGAATACTTTCTAATGAAAGCTTTCTGCATACAGAGTTTTAGACAAAATATTTTCTCCTCAGCTTCACTGACAAAGAAATCCTAGCTAATGTTTTGAGACACATTGGAATTTGTTCACAAGCTTTGACACAGAGCATATGCATGGTGTACATACAGCTGCATAATGCCCACACTTTTTTTTCCTTATACTGGCTGTCTCATTCAGAATACTGTACATGGAGCCTTCAGGCTCCCAATTCTCCTCCCTTGACAGATCTGGAAATGTTCTGGAAATCTGATCCTCTGGTACTGCTACCCTTCCTTTGTCCTTGTTTTTCAGTGATATATCCTTCTGATTTTGATTGCTCCCACAGCTTTGGCTCCTCTGTGATGTTGGAATGATTATCAGCAGCTTTAGCTACTTCAGGTTGTAATTTGGTTTTGGATGTGATGCCATCTCCTCCAATTTCTAGGAGTTTGTTGTCACAGAGCCTGACACAAATTCTCTTAACTCAGTCTCCCTGCCTACAAGTGACTTTGAGTTGAGACAAGTATCTTGTATTCAAGTTGATCTTTGTAGATTCTGCTGAGTTTTTGCAAATCAGATTTCACTCGCTTTCTGTTTTTGGAACAGCAGTCTGGCTGCAGCCTGAGAAGAACTATGATTCTTTATTAATCTTTACTATGTATGCATTGTTGCAGCTTCCTCTTATAGCTAGGAATGTTTGTATATATAATAACTTGATAAAAAAAAAAATCTTCATTTACTTACATAAGCTTATTGCAAACAGGTGGCAAAAAAGCAGTTTTGTTTTCTTCTATCCATTTTCTTACATTCACAAGAAGCTCCATGGTCCACCACCTATGAAACTTTTGCCCGAGATATCAGAATTTGCAGAGTGCTTTTTCTGTGAGCAGACTGCCTGTGATTCTAACCCCAGTGCTCAGAGGATTGGCTGGTAGGAGAGGTGTCTTCAGGCTTCAGTGTCAAAAGGGACAGGTTCATCAGCCAAAGGTTACTTCATAGGGAGCACTAATGCTCCAGCAGCTTGGCTAATAATTGACTAGTGTTTTAAAAATATCAATTTTTACTGGAGACTGGGTTTTGCCCACAGGGGGTTTCTTAACTCTCTTTACTGCATCTACTGGAGTGTGAATGTTACCTCTACAAAAATGGCCAGTCAGAAAAAATGAATGAGGCTTGGGCATTCACTCATTTCAAGTCCAATATAGAAACCTCCTTTCAAAATTCTAAGGCTGAATGTTTGTGGTATATGTATTTGTGTGAAAATACTGGAATCTTCTTTTGCCAAGTAGCCAAAATACAGATGTCTCCTGCATTTGTAAGACCAAGAGTAGCTGTCCATAAATGCTCATCTTAATTTGATCTGCTCTGCCAATGCTATAGCAGGGCTTGTGGAGAGCTGACCCTGATTCTGTGATGCCCTTTGGGAAAGTGCAGCATACTGCCATCAAATTGTAAGGCAAATAAGAAACTGAGAAGAACCAGACTTTCCAGATCTTTATTAGTCTTTATTCCCTCACAAGTTGCTGTTCAAGATCTACACAGTTGCTATAGGACTGCTCATTCTGTTCCCTGCCACCCCCAATTTTTTAAAATAAATAAATCTATAAACAGACTCCAAACACATGAGATGAGTGGGTAAACAAAAAAATCCCAAGACATATCTTAGCACTTTGCTCTTAACATATCACAGTCTTCTACTTTTATCTACACTGTGCTTAGTGGGTGAATGTGTATAAGGTGATAAAATGATCTGGTTAAAAGTGAGCAGTACATTCTCCATGGCTTGCACATATAAGCAGTACAGCTACAGGTCTGAAAATTCAGCATGATGAGCAGTACAAAACTGGGAGTTCTTTAACTCGTACTGTTATAATTTTCCACCAGAAGAAAGCAACGAAGTGTGACTTTGAACTAATATTGTGCTTTTATCAATTATTTGTAAGAGTGACTCTGTTTTACCTTTGTCTCTATCACTTCTTTGCAGTTTAGTTAAAACTCACTATGTGATTTATAAAACAGGAAAAAAATCCATTCATTTTAGGATAAAAACATCTACATGTGGATTACAGTTCCACTGTATTAATACAATCACAATGGGACTAGCTGTAATTTTCTCTGAAATAAGCCCAAAGTAGTTATTGTTTCATTCAATTGCAAAACACCACCACCTCATTACTTACTTAGCACATGAAATTTCTACCAACAGAATGTCTGTGGTGAGACACCACCACACAGCAAACACATAGGGCTTGGTTTTGAATTTACAGACAGGTACATTTTGGTACTTTTTGTTCTGTAGGCTGCTGGCAGTTCTGTTCTTAGCTGTGAAGGAAAGAGAGCTTCTATTTGAAATGCACTTTCACTTAGGGGATTATAACCCAGATTGATAGGACTGGAGAAGTGCAGACACTAGTTAATGATCGTGGTTTTGTAAAGCTCTGCCTCATCATTAGTAACTTGTATTGCAGAGCAGAACTCCATTTGTTGGGCAGGAAAGCCAAGAGAATCTCTAGAGTCACAGTAGGAAAAAACACAAATCCTGGAACTGATTGAGCCAATCTTTGTTCATCACGGTGTTAAAGTACCAGTTGTAACTGCAGGGCTCTTGTCCACAACCACTGCTCTAATCCCTAGTCTCCACTTTTCCCACCAGGCAGAATACAAGGTACTATTACCCGCAGAGAAACTTTCTCAGTTGCAGGTTCATAAATCCATTTTGTGGCTGGTATGAGGTATGAAAACCTGACAGTTAAACCTACTCAGGGAGGAAACAAAGTTCACTTACAAAATTCACCATTAATATAAGGCTGAGGCTAATATCACAGGGTAGCATTTTCTGCAACCTTCTGAAAATCAGTAGGTTTTGAAAAATGAAGTTAATTGCCACTTCATGCATATAATAGTGAGCCTAAGAAATGTAGATGACCGCATGGTGTGAAAGGCTGTGAAACTCTATTTCTGTTAAGGGTAGTGGACAGGCAAAGAAAAGAGCTAGTGTTGCAGTCGCTGTGACACCCGAGTAAGTCCATCTCATACACCTCCAGAACTGACTGGGGCCTGGATTTTTCTTGCTAGTCTGCTTCACGATGACTCTTCACATCCATCAAAGCATGTTCCAGCACCTGGGGTTTCTGTTCTGTGGGAGAGGCCCATGGAGAGAGCAGCTCTGGGATGCCTTGGGAGAACACCTTTGTCACAGATAGAGCAAGAAAGTGAAGCAATTTCCTAGAGCTCCCTGCACCCCCATGCAAATAAGTGCATGCCTGTCATTTGTTGTACTGGCTCCCAATTCTGGAAAGTTCTCTGTTCCCGGTTCCCCCATTGGTTCCCTTGGAAAACCACTCCCTCCCTTCTCCCTCATTGGTCCTGATCATGTCACCCCATCCCAACTCCTCCCCTGAACCCTTCCCTCACTGGACTGTTTGTACCCCAAACCCTCCTACCAACCCCCAGTTATATACCCTGGTCCCTCCCTCGATAGTTGCTCTCAGTGCCCTACCCTTCAGCTGTGGTTGTGCTCCCGTTCCTGTCCTGCTTCCTTCGACCCTCAGACTTCCCTGCAATAAACCTTGGTGGATTCACCGAGCCTCAGAGTCCTCTCGTCCCTGGTGGAGTTTTATTACGCCATCTGGGTACCGTCAACTGGCCAGCAGTGGGTCACCCTGTGGGATGCCGTCTGGGGTAACCCACAGTGTTCTCTCTTCTGGCCCTGATCCTTCCTTTTATGCAAAGGTAAGGGCCTTTTGCTGCCAGAGAAGTGCAAGACTACTGAAGCACAGAACTGCTACTTGAAATAATTCATTTATTGCATTGAGGGTACAGGAAAAAAGAGCTACTGGACAAAGCTGCATTTTGGACAACATTTTTTCTACCTTCCTCAATCACCAAACCCATTAGAGACTTAAGTTTACAAGCTTGCGTCCAGCAAGAAAAATATGTTAACAAAAAAATACAAGTTAAATATTGACACTGGGCTATATACTTTCTAAACTACATTCTCCATACTACCCTTTTTTCCCCCCACAGCTGTCTTTGTGTGGTATAGACTATTTTGTTACCATAATGATGCTAAGAGTAATGAAGGCTGCTGCTGTTTTCTGGTATGCCATAAGTATACCTGTATGATGGAAAATTTCTCTCAAGAAATGAGCTGCCAGTTCTCCAAGCCAGACACCTTCATCAAGGATCACATACAGCATTTGCATGCTGCTTCACCCGTCAATGGTGTATATCATGGAAATATATTTTAGGTAATGCCCACAGTAAAAATATAAACAGGAGAAAAACTTCCTTGGCAAGTGAGAAGCACCTCCTCTCCATTCAGTGTCAGCTCATTTACCATGGGGATTGTGGGGGAAGTGAGGGAGTGGAGTCACACTCGGGTTTAAATATCTGCTGATGATGATTATGTTTACCATCTTTTTACCACATAAGGTAGGACAGATCTGACTAAAGAATAAATCCATGCTGGGGGTATACTTTAACAATGCCACGCAGTGTTGAACAAACACTTGTTTTGAGAGTGCCAGGCACCCTCGAATCGCACACAGCGGCGATGCTAGAGATACCAACATTTAGTTCCCTGTCAGGAACTGCTCACTTTTCCCTGCCGCCTGGTCCTGAGCATGACCGAGGAAGCATCATCACCCCACGGCTGCCCGTGAGCGTGAGGCTGAACTTCGCTGACCCTGCGGCCCAAGCATTTACTGAAGGCCGTCAGGAGGCTCGGTGCCGCGGCCGGGCTCCGTCTGTCTTGTCTCTGGCGAACGGAACCGCGGGGACTGCTCCAGCCCGCGGCTGCCGGAGAACGCTCAGGCCGCGCCGCTGCCGCCCGTCACCTGCCACGGCCGCCCCGCCCTGCCCGCAGCCCCTCCCGCCCGGCGGCGGAGGGGGCCGGGCTCTCCCGGCACCCCCACGGCCTCCTGCCTGCCCACCCAGCGGGGAGGCTGGGCGGTAGGGCTTTGTCCGGGCCCCGCCGCCGCTCGCTTCTTTCCCTTGCTCGCGGGCGCCGCCTTCCCCGAGCAGTGCGGCGTCCACCAGCTCCGTCATGCCTTCCCCGGTCCGCTGACGGGGTGGCGCGGCCCGGGCAGGGAGCGGGGGCGGCCTCGGACCGCTGCTCAGCGCGGGGTGCAGCCGGGAGTCTGCCGCCCTTCCCCCGCCGGGGCCGGGCGAGCCCTTGATAAACCGTTCGGGACGAGTTGGTGTCAGGGCTCCAGTGGCGCAATCGGTTAGCGCGCGGTACTTATACAGCAGTACAAAGCCGAGCAATGCCGAGGTTGTGAGTTCGAGCCTCACCTGGAGCACACAGCTTTTTGGGAGAGAAAACGGGTTTTTTTGGGACTCGGCGGCGCTCCGGACGGAGAAGGACAAAAGTGCGGAGAAAAATTATGCAGCCTTGGCGGCAGCGTGGGCCCGCTGGAGAGGGGCACACCGCGCCCGGGGAAGTGGCTCTGCGGGGCGCACCGGGAGCGCCTCCGTGCCGTGTCTGTGTCTCTGTCTGTGTCTGTGTGTGTGCCTACCGGACAGGATTCACGGCACCCTGTCCCTGCGCAGAAACAAATGTGTTCCTCCTCAGAGCTGCTTGTGAGTGAGAAATTGTAGGAAACCAAGGTTATTTTATACCGTGTTGTTTCATATGGAGTGCAAGTAAATGCTCGACTGGTGTCGCTGCAACTCAATGGTGATGACATCTCTCTGTTTTGCCTCCTTTGGTGGTGACAATCTTTGTAACCGCTCATTGGCTGGTTATGCTTAACAAATGCACACTGTAGGAAGGAAAGTACTTCAAATAATTTCTGATTTCACCACTCAAGAAAGGAGCAGGGCCGTGGGAAAAGGGCAGCTGTGTAATGGAGAAGGTTGCAGGACACTTCCTGGGTGTTTAGGCCCAGATCTTGTGAACTCCCCTCTACGTTAACATCTAGTCTGCTGCTTTCACAGTGCAATTTATACCAAAAAGTTCAAAGAATCCCTCGAGATCATGCAGCCAGAGGTGTCTCTATTGCCCATATCAGCCCTTTGTCTGTATTGCAGGCATTAACTTCTAAAAGTGCTACTTTAAGGCTCTTAATTATCCTTTCTGTCTTTTAGTTACCAGTTTGTCCCCTCTGAATTTTGCATTACCTTCACAGCTTTCAATGATGGAGTGATAATCCCTGAAGCAGGTGCCATAGTGGTATAAGGAAATGTAAGTGGACAAGAGATGTCTGTAATGTATCAAAGGATTAATAAAATTCATCTTTTGCTTGCAGTGAGTTTCATGTTTTCTTCTTCATGCCAGGATATGCACGTCCTAGTGCTGGGAACTGTACAGAGGAGTATTTGCACAAGTATTTGGAATACTAAAAAATGAAAGTGCTGTTTTTGTGTAACTGGGGAAAAAGAACCCAAGCCACAAATCATTAGAAAGGGAGAGGGACTCCATTCCTTGGACAGAGACCTTTTAAGAAACTGAGTGGGGCAGCACTCCTTCCTTTGCCTCTTCTATGGTGGGTCTCCAGGAACAGGCAGCACTCCTGCACCCTCCTGCCAAGGAGGAACTGCTAGTTTGACATTTGGGGTCTTTCTCTGGCCTGCTGGGCGAGTGATTATATAATTTTTGCCACATTCAGGGTGCATGAAGCAGATGAGGTTCGTTGCCTGCACAGCTGTTTTGCGACGTGCCTCCATGGTGGTGCCAGAGAGCAGCCAGGACATGCAGTGGGACCATAAAGTGCTGTGACCTTCTCCACAAGATCTCCTTCATCACCATAGTTTTTACCTCGGCTTTTACTGATTTTTGTCTTGATTCTGGAAAAAATGTAGAAAGAAACAATCACTTTGTGAGGTGACTCTTGCTTTGCTGCCCCTCCTGATGGGTAGACACCTGTGCCTGACACCTGAAGGGCAACATGTTCCAAGATGGGCATTTTACACTGAAAATCATGCTAGATCAGGGCAATTTATGTGGATTGACTGGAAATCCCGAGAAAATGAGAATGTTGTTTATCTGATGGCTGTTTACAACATAAAGTGAACAGCTGCTAAAGCACGAGGCCTTCCCATGGAGGCAGAGCTGTGAGGTGTGGCGAGCCCTGGTGCTGTGGCAGGTTTCTTCCCACCCATCCTATGGCAGTGCTGTAGTGGGGCTGGCCCAGCCAGGAAAGGTGCCATGCTGGGGTGAGCTCAGTGATTCCACCCCAGTCCCTTCTCCAGGGGCTGCTATGGAAGAAAGTGAGCTGTGTGCCCCTGGGAGGGGATGAGAGTTGGACCTGGGCAGGTTTTCTCCAGGGCGTGTGAGGAGCTTCTTGCTGTGTGATGCTGAGCTGGGTTTCAGCACGGCTGCAGCAGCTCTCGTGAGGTGAAATGAGGAGTGCCTCGGCCTGTTGCTTGCATTAGCAAATTTTTCCTCAAAATTAGGTGTCTTACAAGCTTGTGAGAACAAGGTAGTTTTTTATTACATTAAGTTATTCTTTTATTAAGCATTTTGGTCCTGATTTGTTGGGTAATGCTCTAACACTACTTGGCAGCAGCTTATGTATAAAAACGTGTATATAGTCACATATATCAGTACCTGTAAGCATGAAGACACCTTCTCATCATTATGGGGGAGTTCCCAAAGCCTGTGTGTTGGCAGTAGCGTATTTTCTATATCTTCAGTGTAGCCACGTGATATATTTGGAAAACACCTGTGTGTGAGGGATGCAAAGTGCCAGCTGCACTAGGGAGAGGAAATCCCGCCTCTTCCCCAAACAGTAATGTGGTTCACCTATGGCTCAGTTTCCTTTTGAAAGCCAGGTGCCAGAGCTTATGCTCCTTTCTTGAGCCACGGCCCAGTGTTCATCACTGCCCTTGAGGAGGTAGCCAGGGGAGTCCTGGTCTCAGCTTGCTGTCACCTAGCAAGGGACTATCATGGGCCCTGGATGCTTTGGGAAGTGCGTTCAGGAAGAAAGACTTCCCCATGGTGAGTCTTCCATGCTGCCTGGCTTATCTAGGGGCCTGCCATTTTTAGCCTCTGCCTCTCTGTTTCTATGTTTAATTGCCTGGTGGGGATGGCATGCCTGCAGGTGTGGATCTCCCAAACTCCTCTGGAATTCTTCTGGAATCCTTTTTAAAAAGGTCATTCTTCTTAAAATTTGTCTAGCTCTTTGATTAATGTTGAGTCTGGACCGTGAGTGTTCTACAGGCTTATTCTGGCTACTCTGAGTTCCCACTGACTGTAGAAGAAAAGAGCCTGCTTATAGATGTAGGAAAACTTGATGTGTGCTGCTTATTGATGGAAGGAGAATTTTCAAACATTTATCTTTTGCCTGATCTTGGAGGATTAATAATGATCAGGTTAGGGAGCAGGGTTTGTGTTTATCCCTGAAGGATCTCGCTCAAACAGAAAGCCCCACTGCAATGGCAGATGTAGGATTAAGAAAGAAAGACTTATACAGGGTAGACCTTCCTGATGTTTATTTCTAAGAGTGGCAACTCTTGTCTCTGGCATGTTAGCACAGTTGTGATTGTGAGGTTCTGAAGTGTTTGCTTAAGTTACTTTAAATATAAAAGTCTGGAATCTTCCATAATAATGAGGTTTGCATATCCTAACAAACACCTATAAAAGCCTATGGTAAGGACTTGGCCTACCTAATTGTTATGAAATCAAAGTAATAAATATTTGGAGTCTTTGAAAATAATAGCCAGCCAATGTCTGCTCTTTATGGCTTTTCCCAATAGATGGCACTGTGGTGCCACAGAGCGAAAAGAGCGAACGCAAAACATTCCCAGACGTCCTAAAAATAGAAACCACTTGCTGAATGCTCTGTTGTGCACTGTACAGAACAATAGACCAAAATTTCAAAGATTGCTTAGGAAACAAAGTCCTCTGGAGGTATAGATGCATTTTGGTTTTGTTTTGGGTTCCACCATCACCTTTGTCCTTTGTATGTAACATCTTCAGGAGCTTTCTGAAATTAAAGTCTATTGATCTGTTGTGTTTGGAGTAACAGAGGTGAATGGGGTGTATCATGTTTTTTTTTAAGTCTCTATGAATTCAGTCCTGTGTCAAAGTTTCAGTGTAGCAGGCCTGACTTAGATTCTCTTAAACAATTTTTTTTTGTGGAATAGCTGGCATTAGAGGTTTTCATGCAGGGCTGCCTGAAGTCCAGGTGGCTGCTTCCCACTGTGGAGGTATTGGGCTTAGAAACACTAGGTGGGAGGAGAGGAATGAAGTGTAGGTGCTTGGAAACTGTGTGAATGAACTCTTAAACCAAATAGAAATACTCTGCCTTTGTGGAGAAAAGATAGGGTAAGGGTGGTGAGAAAAGGAAAACAAAAAATCATGTGGAAGCCTCCTTGGAGAAGGGAAGGGCTGAGAGATGCGGGGGACAGTGGGGCTGAAGCAGGCTGGTAGAAGGTGGAGAAGTGAGAAGAACTTGTAAGAGGAGTAGAAAAGCAAGCTCACAAAGAGAAAGACTTCATGCATTGCTCTCTGAAACTGGTAAAAGGGGATGCTACAAGGAGGGAACAAGAAAGGGATAGGGACACAAAGAAGGAGAAAACGGGAGAGTCAGCTAGAAGAACATAGGTAAGGAAGTTCTTAAAAAGAATTTTTTTAAAAATCCTCCTGTCTGGCTATAGCCACATGAGTGTGCTGCCTAGGGCAGTGAAAAACAAATGAGTAATTGTGTTAGCTGGTTAAACCAAGCTACGATGGAGTTGCTGTAGAAAGCAAATAGGCCTGTCCGTTTTGCTTGAGCAAACAGAGAGCTCAAGAGGCAGGTTTTTCTTCTCTGTGTGTTTTGAGTGGTTACTTTAGTGTGGCAATATAAGAGACCCCTTGGTCTCTCTAGGGTTTGAAGCTGGTGTTGGGTGGGTTAGAGAGCTCAGCTTTCTGGTTTGGAAAAGGAAGGAAATGGACAGTCAGTCCTGGATTTGGTGCCCATTTAATTTTCTTAGTTGTGCTGAGTTTGCTTTTAAGGTGGAAAAAGACTCTTGGTTTCTTCAAATAGTTTTGGTGCAGCCTAAATATTTGAAACCTTGGAGAAGTCTCAAAATACAGCAAAACAAACTAAACCAAACCCAGAGGAAGAACAAGCTGGGGAAGTGGCTGAAATGGAAGGGGGTAGTCAGAGAGTCTGTAATTAAGAATTTTGGGGAAGGGATGCTCCCTTGAAGTAGGCATTTGAGCGTGTATGGACTGCTTTAGTTCAGAGATCTTTATACATGGGTTAGCAGATTTATGGCAGTGTGAAGAAATACTTCTGGAAATTTAACTATATATATTATATATATATATATATATACATTTAACTATATATATAATAAAATATATGTAGGAAGATTGTGGAAGAAGATAAAGCAATAATTTAAAAACCTGTCTTTTGAAAATATGGTGGAAAATTCGTAAGAGGCAATTGTGCTGGAAGTAATGGGGCTGCATGGTATAACTTAGATGGTTTACCAGTTTTGTGAAGAGAAGCTGACAGTCAATAAACACAAGCATTCAAAACCAAGGGGTCTCGGAGACAGTTGACTTCACTGCTTGCATTTATTTTTCATTTATCCTACCCACTGAAATGGGGATGAGAATTGATTAACTATACATCTTAATTTTAGGCACAGCATTTTATGCTATGTAAAGAAGGATATACATCTGTCTTTAAGGAAAGATACATCACACTTCTGCCAGCACACTTAAAAGCCGTTTGATATTGAAAAACTGTTAATGGTGCAAGTTTATGTAGCTTTGTCAGTGCTGGATTTGGGGATGCTTTTGAGGGTGTCTGTATTAAGTGCCTGGATCCAGGTTTGGCAAGTTAATCTCTTTCGTGCTCTGGGACACTCTGCCACACTCTCTCTCCTCATCTTACTTTTGCCCCACCTTCCTTGTCACAGGAGGAATTCAACCTCAAAAGCTAAAGGGTTGCCTTGAAGCTGGCACTGATTTAGGGAAGGTGAGAAACACCCTTTCAGATGTTTCCCTCCCCACGTACATTCCCCATACTCCCAACTACCTCCTAAGTGGTTTAACTCATCTCCCACTTTGGTCAAGTGCTCTAAGGGGTTTCCACTGCAACAGGAGGTCCAGCCCTGTTGTTTTGTCTCAGTACAGCTGTGACTGTGCTCCTATAAATCCCTGGTGAGTAGCAGGAATTGTTGCCCTTCCTGGGGTAGCTCTGGTGGCTGTAGGTGGTTGCAGTTTGGGCTGGCTCAGTGGCCAAAGCCCTTTGTTGCCCTGACACCTCAGTAGTGCTTGTTCCCGCTTGAGACTTGCAAAGTCAATTGAGCTCGGTGGCTGTGTCCTATTGAGATCAGTGCCAGTAAAAAATGCTTACATTCAGACCTGCTGAGATTTGTAGGATCTTGTATATGTATCATGTGTATTTAATGCTCTAATAGCTTTAAAGGTTTGACTCCTAATATTGAACTATTTGCAAGGCCTAAAGTAGCCTCCATACGTTTCAAATACTTTTGTGACAGATAGATTTATGTGATTGTGTCTGTCATTCTTACTGAGCTGTCCTGAACTTTCAGTGTAACCTAGCCCAAAAAATACTGCTTTTTATTATGATAAAGGAAATGCTTGGTTATGCTACTATTTCTCAATTTCTTAACACATAGTATCTTTGAAAATACTTTTTTTTTTTTTTTCCCAGAATTGGAGACTTTTGCTTCATTGTGTGTACTAGGAGTGCTATTGTGTATCTTTGTGTTTGAGGGCAAATATCTTTAATAGATAAATAGAGTAATTGTGTGTAGGTTCCTAATAACTGTAGCCCTTTGACAGAATTCTTGTAACACTTGGAGAAATTTTTTAAACTGTTTAGGGGTGCCTGCCTGATGTTGGTGTTTGCCCGATTCTAAGCATCTGGGTGTTGTAAAGCATATCTAGCAAACAGACCTCTTATTGCAAATGTAATGTATTTGAAGTGTTCTTGCAGGAATAACCTCTGTCATGTGAATACTTCCAAAAGTAGAAGCCAACCTGTCAATGAATCAAGACTGAAGTGACTGTTTTTAAAATGTACTATTAATGTTTAGTACGAGTGGGTGCATTTTCACCGAGTTCTGTGAATTTGCTTCATGTTCCATAAGAGGATAAAGTTTGGCCCAAAGTAATGGGAAGCTTATGTCTGGCTGCAAGGAAACCAGGAAATTTATGGGGCTTTAAAGTATGACCCACTGCAATATTCAGTATGTGTGATTTTTGGCATGATTCAGCAGTAAATACCAGTTGAAAACAGAAGCACAAATTATAGGGTAAATAATTCAGACCAAAAAAGAGGCCTGCTTATGCATACATGGTAAAGGAAATGGAAATACAACCGCAAAATACAATTGCTGGGAAGAACACCAGCAGTTTGGAATGGTCACTGTTGAAACTGTGGAAATTATCTTCCTGGATGGCACCTGAATTGAGAGGGGGCATAATGATCCCCTTTGTATGTACTTGTGTACACTGACCAGTAAATCGTGTGAGGCTGCTGCATTTGGCAGTCCTCGTTTTGGAGAGGACTTTCTGTTCCGTGGCTGCTGGGTGGGAGGATGTAATGGGCACAATGCTCCTTCGGTCCTTCATCTAATACATGTCTGTGACTTGACTTTTAAAATCTTTTTTCGTGCCTTTTTTTTCTTTTATTCTTTCTTTGTCATTGGTAGAGGCATCGTGCACTGGAAGAAGAGAACTTTGTGTTAAATTGTTTTTCTGAGGTTTCCCTTTGCTTTTCAGTTATTATTTAAGTAGCTTTGGCTGCTGATATAAAGCAGTGCTTGGTTCCTACTCTAAACACAGAGAGCCACCCAAGCAAAATTCCTGTGTGCCATTTGATAACATTTTTACCTTCTGAAAAAAAAAAAAAAAAAACAAACCAAAACGAGTAGCCAAAGTAGTCTTAACAGATGTGTTTGGCTGGCACTGTGGCAGAGTGATTTGGCTTCCATTTGCTTCATTTGGAATGAGGAATACCAGGTCCCTGTTACAAGTGAGATGAAAATGAAAGCAAATAATTTACAATTAGCACAGTAAATTCCTTGCTTGGACATCTTTTAATTGTTCTTAGAGCATAGATTGCCTTGGCTTGTTGTATACCAGGCTTTTCAGAACTGGGATGGCATATTACTGGTGTAACTTGTAGAGCCAGAAGCTAAAGAAAACAGTCACCAGCACTTGTGAGATGTGAGCTATGGTGAGCTTTTGTTGCTTCAAGATTGCTCCCTTGTGTAGTGTTATAATTGGAAAATTACAGTTCCTTGATATCTCCAGTGAATGCTGGTTTGAAACACTCGTTGGACTGTATCTAATTTTTATATGGAATATTTCTACTAATTAAGTTGTTTGTTCTCTCAGGAAGCTCATCCATGGGATAATGGGGTGAAAATTCCTGTAACTTACTCCATTAAATGACTGCTGGAGAATATCAGAAATTGGGGTTTAAGGGTCAGTTCAGAAAGTAACTTAGACCAGAAGTTTCCAATAACAATTGTGGTTTGGATACAGTTGAAATAATAACACAGCTAAATTCAATTGTACTTGCATTGGCTAAGTAATAATCTCAGAGAAGATGTTAACAACAGGCATTGGAGACTAACAAGTCATATCCTGAAAGAAAATTATAACTGATACAGACAAAGTGGGGAAAAAACTGGTAGTGATTACTAATGATGAAAATGCTGTCTTAGCTGTCTCACTCAATAAATAATCCTGCAGGGATATTAGCAGCATTAGTAGTAGCAGCAGTTGGCCATCTGGCTTGGCTTCTGTGGGAGGTTTAAAAAATAAAATACCACTATTAGTGGAACTGCATCCATTGAAATCATAGGAGAACTTGGCCCTGACTTTTCATGTGTCCATTCATTGTGTGCTGTTCATCCCGTGCTTGGATCTCATGTGATCATTTGATTCTGCAGATATTTTCTTGATGTTCGTGGATCACACCAATGGTCTCTGAAGTCCTAGCTGCTGGTCAGTTCAAGTTACCAGTCTAACTATGCTGGTGGTTTGTAGGAAACCTTGAGGTGATTTCAGACCTACAAACCTTTGTGCCAGAACACTGGTAGCTGCAGCTTTGAGCTCATGTTGCCCATTTTGCTGTACACAAAAAAAAGGAACACTGTTTCTGCCTCTTGCGCAATCAAATCTACTGACTTTGCTGTTTCTTGGTTTGGAATTGTAAACATGAGCATCCATGTGGCAAAAATTCCTCTTGCTCATTCTTTACTGAGTGGGTATTTATGAGCTACTCTGATTAAATGAGTCTTTGCTGTAGCTCACTGTCCCTGTGACTGTTTCCCACGCTTACTGTTTGTGTCTTGTTTTACTGATAAGCTCTTCTCATCTTGTGTCTGTGTTAAACAATGTAAGCATTCACAAGTTATCAACTAAAGTGTAAAATGCCAGCTTACTATATCTCATTTTTTTGACTGACATTTTTCCCTTAAAATTTCACTTTCTTCATCTTGTAAGAAAATGAAGCTAAGGATGAATATTTACATCTCTGAGCAAAGGCTTTTTTGCATCTTCTTAGTGCTATTGCTAGAACTAAAACCATCCTGAAATATGTGGTTGAAAATATTATTTAGTGTAATTTGTACCATAATCAAGCTGACAGACATGAGTGGAGCACTTAGAAGTTTATGCTTGGAATTAAGTCCAGCACGATGCTTCTGGAATCTCCTGGTAATTTCCTTTTATCAATGTAAGTGATGCAGTATGAATCCATTATAATTACTGTGGAGCTGCACCAAATTAGATGGTATGATTGAGGCTTGAATTTTTCCAGTGGATGTTTTGAAGAAATGAGAGATGGTAACAGAGGAAGGCTGTATAGCGTTCATCATTTGATGAATTTGGTTGTCCTCCTGTACACAGAAGAGATCTGTTTCTTCTCTACAGTGTTCCCCATTAGCTTGCTTACAATCTGTTCAAAGTGATTATCAGTTACTATTGTCATTGAGTAGTGATATGTTATAATTCTGCTCTTGCTTCAGTGCAAGGCATGGGCAAATCAGTCTTGTACTGTTAAGCATCTGTATCTGGTAAAACCATGGGTGACTGAACTCTGTGCAGTGGCTCACACACTTGATTTGTTTGCACTGAGAGAAATTGAGGTCCATGTCCACTCAGCTAAGCAGAGTTATTTCAGATTTATACTGGTGAAACGGAAACAAAACTATCTTGGCATGCGCTTAAAAGGGTTTATCCTGGTGCAACACTTTGTCTCATTTATCTGAGAAGTGCTAATCAAACAGCAGAGCTCAGGGCATGAATGTCAGACTGCTTCATGGTTGGTGGTTGTGCATGACAGCCTGGGTCATTGGAGAGCTCTGTACACCTACCTAAATTTAGTTACCATGGTTAATATAGGTCACAGTGAAAATGGCATTGTGGTACTTTCACACCAATTCTTCTGACCATTTTTTTTTTTCGCTTTAGTGACTTTTACAATATGAAAAACTTCGGTGTGGCCCACAGCTGAAAAGTCTTGTCTCCTGGCAAATTAGATGAATTTGTGCAGTTTCAGCAAGGCCGTATCCATCACTTGGAGAGGACAAATATTTATTCCATAAATAGATATGGAGAAATAAAAAAAAACAAGGAAAACATATGGACTTGGGGTTTCCTAAAAAATCAGCCATCTCTGAGTGCAGTCCTGGATCGCTAGCCCAATTTGCTGGAAGGAAAGGTGTCCAGCCTGATGTGCTACTTTGCCTTGTGCATAGCCAGGGAAGCTGCAAGCTTAGATGTCCTGTTCCAGATTTGTCACTAGACATGAAACATTACTTTTGGGGTCTGCTGTTGACGGAGAACCTTCTGCAAGGCTGTGGTGCAGCTTTGCGGGCAACAAATGGAAACAGTGGTATTACCAAGAGTTGGGTGGCCATCCCATTCGAGGGAAATACAGATTCTGTACTTGAATACAGTTGACCTTGTATCTGTAGGCACAAATCCAAAAATATCTGTTACTCATCCTCAAATTTCTCAGATTAAACATGTCTGAGTAACTGCCCTGAGTGCTCAAAAGCCTGCAACACAGTTAGACCATTAAGACAGGAAGCTTCCAGCAGATGGCAGCGTTGCACTCTGTAACTTAATTTTTTTGTCTGTGGCTTTGCAACTTCTGACTACTTGGGCTGGTTGGAAACTGCTGGCTAAGTAGCAATCCAAACCCACTTCTAAAATGTTTTGAAATACAGGTCTTAGTAGATTATGATAATTGGTTATTGTTTCAGACTCGTGAGTTTCGTGTGGAAAATACTTCTGTGCTGCATAAGAAACTGCACTAAAAAACAGTGCAAGTACACCTAAATCTTTTCTGTTAACTCTCTAAATAACTACTTTGAGACAGAGGAAGGCTGTTTGATAAAAGTGTTCTTCTTTTTAAAAATACTAGCAAATCCCTTAAAGATGTTAAGAGTTCAAAGTGGAACCACAAGTGGGGAGCTTGTAAATGACTTCCTGCATATAGTCCTTAAAACTACAACATGCTCCCACTGATACCAGAGTCCACACCTAGGCGGACATACAAGTGAACATACCCTCGTTAGAAATTATCAACTCTGTGTTCAAAGGTTCAGTTGCAATAGTTAATTTCTGTTTGTAATTACTCAGGTAATAATATTGCTTTTTAGACAAAGCACATGTTTGGTTGTACATTCAGTCTGGTTGATTAGAGAGGTTCTTCCCACCTCTCCCACCTTCACTGTTGATTCATTGGAGTTCCAGGGAGACTGTGGAGGAAATGAAAATTGTTCCTGCTGTGAAAAAAAAGGGCTGTGTACAGAGGCCTCTTCAGAAAACACTCTTCTACTTCCAGATAGTTATCTCTCTGTGATGTACTAATCTATACATAATCCTAAAATGTGTAAGAGATTTTGTGTGTGTGTTTGTGTGTATTCTCTTAGGGAGAATATAATGCTATTCTTAGGTTTGGCACTGCAACCAGCTAATACTGATGTAAATAGCATCACACAAACACAAAGCTATAATAAATAGAAACTAGGGCAGCCATTGCAGCCTTTCAGAACGTGATAAAAAAAAATTCTTCTCTTGCCATCCAAACTTGCAGTTTGTTGAGTGGAAACAAGGATATTGATATGAATGAAGTTAGGCATCTCTTTAGGAAGCTTTATGCACCTACTTCAGAGTTTGGCTCCAGAGTAAATGAAGGAACCTTCAGACTTTCTCCTTTCTTTTTTCCCTGTAGAACAAAATAATACTATAGGTAAGCAAAAATTCAGACTGATTCGTTTGGGTAACACGTCAATACTGTTCTGCCTTTTGTCATACGAGTGAACCACAATGGGAATTTTCACTTACGGGTTTTTTTAGTCAAAGTAGAAATACTGCAAGTACCAGAGTAGTTTGCCAAGATGAATGGTTTCTCTGCTTAGATGCTGTCTGGATGTGACTAGCTTAGTATTCTGGAAGAAATTAAGTATGTGCAAATTTCACTTTTATGGGAGAATTTCAGCAACATCAGCATCATGGGAAGTGGTGTTTTGGAGTTAGAGGGGTCCTCATTCCAGTCACATCCTCAGAAGATGATCTGGTGGTCAGAGTCAGTCTAATGCACACTTGCTTTTCCCCTCAAACAGCATGGAGGCATTAGTGAGCACAGCTTGTGTGTTGTGCAGTAGGAATATGTGGCAGTGAACTTTCTCATCTAGCTAGTTCTTATCTAGCTGGATTCCCATTGCAGCTTGAGCAGAGTAGTAAGACTTGGAACTAGCTTCCTGTCTTCATTATTGGTTAAACAGACTTTGCATAAACCTGTTTAAAACAAAAAGCAAACCAAAAAAGTTGATTAATATTGCAGAACAAAGTCCTTTGAAAATATTAGTAAATGTAATATTTTATCCTTAAAGGCACATTGAGGGACTGGGACTCACTGCCATCTGTGCATATACTGTGAAAGGATATCACTGGGTGTCTTTCATCTTGATCACATTTTAAAGCTGTGGTGTGAAGATTTGTGATACTTTGAGTCATGTATTACTTTCTGATCACTACAGTTAAAGATGTAGATTTGTTATGTTCCCATGCAAGGGAGCAATATGTGCTTCATAAAAAGCAGTCAGGATTGTATCTCTGGTGTAGTAACACCCCCCTCCCCCAGAAGAAGGAGGGAATAGAAGCTCTCCACAGCCCTTCCAAAGGTCTAAGCCAAATAAATGTCAGGAGATTTTTTGGTCTTGGAAGGAAATCAGACCATCCATCTCCCTTGTCTCTTTGGGTATTAATTAAGTTTGTGAGATAAGTCACTCTTTCTAAGATAGCCTTCACAGGTCACTTCAGATTGTTGCATAATTTTTTTTTTTTTTTTTAATGAGCCACAAGGTTTCTTAAAAAACCCAAAAGGCAACAAAAAAAACCAAACAAAATTGGAAACCCATCTAGCTACAGAAGTGAGGTCTCACTTTGACAGATTTGTCCTTCCAGCTGCATATACTGTCTTCCTTTGAGCAATTCTGGGGAAGGCAGCTATTTTGGGTGGCTTCTGCTCCTGCACTTTTATCTGTGAGAATATCTTTCACTGTGTGCTGCTCTGGTCTTTCATACCTTTTACATCAGGAAGAGTTGCATCACAACAAGGGTAGCTTTAATGGTGCATCAATTTTTGGTGTCACTTCAGTAACACTATAGAGCATAGCCTGAATTTGAGATAAACCCTTAAAAGATGAAAATAGTCATCTTCATCTATAATATGTTCTTACCTCTGTTTTTTTCAGCACTGAATGATCATATTGTCATATTTTAAGGGAATACTGTTTTCTGACTCTGGTCTTATAGAGTATATTATAAACAGGTTAAATTATCTTGTTTATCACTGAGATGCTGAGCAGCACTTTGTAAATGGATAGAATGTGTGGATATGTTGAAGTTAACATGGCTGATGTAATCAGGGACTGCTCCAGGTGATTTAGAGCTTACTTATCATACCATGGTGAAAGTTCTGGGTGTGTAACTGAATGTGGAACATGAGTTCTGTGTGGAACACTCAGCATTCAGGGGTTATATACTGTTAGCATGTCAGGAGATGCCATCAATTCCTTCCTTAATACTCCTAATGAATTACTTTGTGGTTTTGGTGGGCCTTTTAATAGCAAATAAGCTTGCAGTTTTTTAGGTAAAGAATCTGATCTTTGTTTGTCAAATACTTTATTTCTTAGTTGATTATGTCATTCTTGTCTATACTTTATTTCTTAGTTGATTATGTCATTCTTGTCTATACTTTATTTCTTAGTTGATTATGTAATTCTTGTCTATGTTTCCCAAAGACAAAGTGTTGCTCACTTACATGTTCAAGAAAACAGAATAAAAGATGTTTTTTCATGTGTTACAGCTCTGTGACAGTTATTTGCATGTTGTGTACATTTTAGAAGCAACCAATTAAATAGCTATGTAAACCATTCAGATAAGACTCCTTTAGGCTCTGCTTGCTTTTATAGTACAGATAATTTAGGAATTGTTTCTTTTTAAAGGATTAACATCTTTAAGAACGTGCTTTCTAAAGAATTGCTTTTGTTTTCAAAGTGGGACAAAGTCGACTGGCAGACAGGCTTGCAAAGCATCTCAGTTCTGCTGTGCTTTGGAACTTGCCTAAAGAAATTATTTCCTGACCTGTACAGCCAAAATTTCTTCAAAATAAGACTTTTAATAGCCTGCTAGGAAAACTCTCTGCAGTGTTTGGAAAAAAGAGAGAGCTTTATATCTGCTAAAACAGAGAACTGGGCTGGTAACTGTAAATATGATTAATATGTTGAAATTGGACAAATAGCTTCACAAAACTCTACATGTGTGTTATCTTTCCAGAAAAAGTAAATTTTGGCATTCTGGGATTTTTTTTTTTTTTTTTGGTTGTTGTTGTGCATTTGGTTGCTGGTTTTGGCTGGAGTAGAGTTAATTTTCTCCGCAGTGGCCAATATAGGGCTATGCCATGTTTTGGAAAAAAAATACCAATTCAATGAATTAAAAAAAAAAAAAAAAAAAAAAGAAAGTTTTGGAAAAACAAAACAGTTTTTTGCAAAAAACATTTAGTGCTGTGAGGAGGAAAGACAAGGTTTGTGGACAGAGGTTATGCATCACTACTTGGGTTGGTAGAGCTGGTAAGAGCAGCCAGGCTTTGAGGTGCACAGTGCTGAGTGCCTGGATGTGTGCGGGAAGTGTTGGGCTGCTGAGCTAAAGGGGAAGGTCATCTCTGTGAAGGGGGCTCTCTCCTGCCTCTGGAGCAGAAATGACCCTTGAGACACAAAGGTGCTGCTGAGGAGGGAGCTCTTCTGCAGTGGGAAAGTGTTCCAACACATGGAAAGGTGTGCAGCTTCTGTTTGTGGCTGGAGGGAAAGGCTGGAAAACTGGGGAGATGCTGCTGCACCTTTTTCAAGTGGCTGGTGTAGTATCCAGTCCAGCTGAGACTTTCACTTTCCAGGATTACTGCTTAGTGGAACAGCATGAAGTTGTGATGTAATATATTATGTGAATCAGTGTTATTTATATACTACAGAATGAAGAAATCTAAAGGTTTTTAAAAACATCTATATTCCACTCAGGTTTGATGAAATCAAAGAAATTACTTATTCTGTTTTCTCAGCAGCAAGAAAACTGTAATAATCAGTGATGGAAGGGTCTGGTTGGGACTCTGGCTCTATGTACAGGAATGATTTCTGTTTCACCCTCAATGAGAGATGAAGTATAGGAGTGTTGCATTTTTCAAATAGGACAAATGATAACCACATGGAGAGAATCAACCTTCAAGTGTTAACTTTCAGCTAAAGCTGTGGGTCAAGCTTTTTTCTGTGGTCCTTCTTATCTGCAGGTATTTTCTATTTGTTGGCTGTTCTAGCTCTCTGCTGTAACCCCCCACAAGTATTTCACAGATTTAGCTTATAGCATCCCTTCAAAATAAAGGCATAATATTCCTTTATTGCTCATAGGGAGGGTACAAAAAGCAAAGGCATCTTTGTTTCTTTGGAGTCTGGTATTTAGCATACTAAACTCCTCTTGGTAAGAACAGAACAAGACTAAAACAGTATTTGCTTTAATGATTTTTTTTTTTCTTATTACAGTTCAAAAAGCCTTCAGTTTTGTTATGCTGGAGCCTGCAATTGTATGTAAATGTTGCAGTGGGAATAAGAATAACAAAAGTAATACTTATTATTCTAGAAACATAGCTTTTAAGGTTGTTCTTGGACAACTGCTTGCATCTTCTGGAAGATCCTGGTTACCAACAGGAAAGCATCTTTATGGCAAAGACTCAGCTTCTAAATGAGAAAATGGAGCCCTCTGTTATCTCAGTTGCATAGTTTGAAAGCAGGAAGTGTGTATTTAAAGTGAATTGCTCTGGAATTTGTTTAGGCCTATACTGATGTTTTTAGACTATTTGTTTTAAAATCTTAATAAAGCTACATGTCTCATATCTAAATTCAGGCAATCTGAAACTCATTTCATTAGGACTCTGTAGAAATATGAGGCGATGCTTATACACTGTTATCCTTGCAGGATATGGAAAATCAAAAACTTGTCTTAACAGTGAAATTGTAAATTGGGATAGTGATTTTGTAATGTTAAGTCATACTGTGTGGCTGATTTTTCTTTTTTTATTTCTTCTTTCCCTCCATTCTGGAGTTGCATCAGAGTAAATAACAGTATATAGAACCTTTCTATTACTGTACTACTTTCAACCCTCATGCATTGCAATTCAAACCAGTATTCCTTTTGCATTGAAATTTTAAGCCACGGCCATCTGATTCTGAAATGGGACCAATTTTACTCTTCCCTTCAACTGGAAACAACAAAACCTCTCCATAAACCTGATGGAATATTTTCCCTGACAAATAAAAGAGCATTATGCTACCCCCATGCCTGTCTTGGTGTTTAACTCTGTAATTCAGAAAGGGACTGAGGAGAAATGCTACTGTGGAAAGATATGCAGATCCGAAGACCCAACACATTTTGTAGCTGCACGCATCTACAAAGCCAAGGGTTTCTCAAAAATAAGAGGAGAGACTGTCTTCTGTTTATTAGACTTGGCAGTTTCAGCTGACCTTCAGAGAAGCTGTGAATTTGTTCTGTTCTGTATTTCACTCCTCTCCTTGCAGTTAGATATCAAAGCGGACACAACAATTGCTGTGTAATTTCTGCATTTGCCACAGGCCTCTGCTGCAGATAGGGGGAACATATATGGTGCTTAGCCTAAATTTTTACTTCACCATATAGCTTCAGGAAGAAAATGTGATCTTCATATTTGACTGGTATTATTGTTATTCTTTTCTCCCCTCAACAGAATTAAAGCAATGTCCCAAGATTCAGTCATTCTCTTGTTTACAGCTGGTGTTTTTCCCTTTCTCTAGTTGAGAAAATAAAACAGCAGCGAGCCCTTTCTGTACTGTCAGTACAGCCACCGGATGTGTTAAACCACGTGCTCTGCTACCTGGTGCATGCTGGTCTTAAGCCATCCACTTTGTGTGCTTGCTTTGGTTTTGGGTTTTGTTTTCTTTGTCATCCACTTCAGGTATACTGATACATAGTTTGAAAACTCAGAAAGATTCTCAAATTCTATCATACTATTTAAATCTAGTCTAAATCAGTGGGGGTGCAATGTATATTTAAATCCATATAGATTTTTCGAGTGTGCATGAGTCATCTTAGTAAATAGCAGAATCCAACTGGAAAGTGGAGCCTGCCATTACAAGGGTTAATTGTTCTCAGTAATCCATAATAAAACTTTGGTAAATCTAATAGTTGCTCATCTATTCTTTGGGCAGTGGTTTTAATTGCAAGACGTACTGCTCTGCAATGTTTAGTTTTATGTTGTGATTTCATCAACATAAAAAGCTCTTAAATAGCTAATAAATCTTTTTTTGAGGTAATGGTCCATCAAAAAGATTACAAGATACATTCTCTGAGAACTGATAACCATTTATTTGACACTATCTTGTACACACTAGAATATAATCGTTCAAAGGTCAGTTATCCCTTGGCAGAGGAGTTTGTAAGGTATTAAAATAGGCTAACATAAGCCAGAGCTGGCAGTGATTTAGACTTGTGGTAGGTAATATTTATGAGAGTTCACAAATGCCTAAGCAACTCTGCCAACTTATTACTTATCCTTTCAGTCTTTACAAAATTAAAGTTGTTCCTTCAATATGCTGGCATTTATGGTAAATACTCAAGTGTCTATTTCTGTTTATTTTTACAAAAAGCAACTTCTCTGGCTTCTATGAGAGAGTGATCATGATGGAATTAGAATTTATTTTCCGAATTGTTTTCTTTCCCCAGTCCTCCAGTTATAATTACAGGATGTCCTGGTTTTCAGTCTTTCGGTTCCCCCCCCCCCTCCTTCCCCTTCCCTCATATGACTCCAAGCAAAACTTATTCTTGCACTTGTGTTTCGTGGTAATACCAATACTGTACTGTCTTTCTGGCTAGTATCTTTTCAGTAATGAGCCTAGTGATGTCTAAACTCAAATTCATGGAAAATTCTGCTGGAAAGCCTGAGAAAGGTCATGTTTCTGGTTTCTACATCCATTGGAGGTATTCTGTGGAAAGCTCGGCAGAGCATCTAAGCAACTGAGAAGAAATAAATGCAGTAGGATGTTGGCCTTGCTCATAACAATGTTTTCTTTATTTCCCATAGCTATTAATTTGGACTTCATAAATGCTGCGATTTAATGGTTCTGTGTTGAAGGCCTAAGGGTTGGCAAGAACTTCCACATAGAGCCTTTGTGCCTCAATCCCCAGTCTTCCTACAAATCTGTTTTCCTTGTATTTTCTTGTTTCAACAGCAAAGTTCAACACACTGATGCTGTGCTGGTGGGTCAGAGACCTTCCAGGCAGATCCCCTTTAGAGAGACCCAGCAACAGGGCTGAATGTGTCTGGTGACATTCTCAGCACCAGCTGGCTGCAAGTGCTGCTCCCTTGGGCTGTGCTCCCCCTTGGTGTGTGGGGCTGTGCCCCAGTCAAAGGGCAGTGACACCTGGTGAAGTCACATCCACACATGCAGCTTCTTGCAAGGGGAGGTGCTTCTCAAATACAAGAGCACTGAAATCTCAACATTTATAGAAGTTGGGGGTGTTCTGAGCAGTCAATAGTATCTACATCTGAAAATTTTTAGTTCCAGTTGGAGTCTCTGGCACTTCTGTACTAGTTGTCAATACCTGTCTGTTCTAATGTTCTGGATATGGATAGGCAGGTGGCTTAAGAAAGGAAACAAGAATGAAGAAAAAATGTGAGACCATTGTGCAGAGAATGGTCTGATACTGTGTTTTGATACACTAAGGTAGTAACACCTCTGTATTTACTGAATACCAAAGTGTGTTTTTAGAAAAATAAAACATGTAATGATATGGGCAGGAAAGATCTTTCCGACTTGGAGTGTTTCTTGCCACGCCAGCTATGTATTGGATTCAGTTTCCAATACTGCTGTGCTGTACCTTTCCAGAGCTGGGGAGGAATGGAAGTGATGCTCTTTACAGACAACTTGGTTTAACCAAAGCAGAACAAGCTGGTTTACATTTGAATTTTGCTTATCTTCTTTCGGGGCATCATGCTTTTGTGGAAACATCCATATTTGTGGAAAACTGGTGTTCTTTCTTTGGCAAAACCCCAGTGACTGTAATGCAGTTATCCAGGAGAAATTATGGACAATGCAGACTCTTTAACTCAGTCAGACTTACTACTAATCTTGATGGAAAACAGAAGGACAGATAATAAGCCCTTTCTTGGCCTGTTTTTTTCTTTGGCCTTATTTTTTTTATCCATTTCAACATAAAGAACTCTTCATTGGAGTGACCAGCTTTGCTATGAGACAAATTTACTGTTTTATCTCTGTTGTACTCTAGAAAGTGTTGAAGCTAAAGCTTTGCATTAATTTATGTTACAAGCACCATGTTAGTTTCTTCTGTAATATTTCTCTATAATGGATGCAGACCATAAGAGGAAGCAAAGTAAGGAGCAAATATTTTAGCAACTTAGACATAGAATTTTTGCAACGAGGAGACTGGCTTAAGGTAGCTGGGGGGAGAAGCAAAAAGTAACATCTTGTCATAACTGAATGCTCAGATTATCTCCAGTGTCTGTTCTGATGAAACCAAAGGGAAATTAAATAATACGGGTATTTCTTAATGTCTTAGGCAAAGGGAGAAAAACCAGAAAGTGTTACTGGATTCTTCATTTACAGTCAATATACATACAAATGTCTCCTTAAATTTATTTCTGTTATGCAGGAGGGTCATGAGTGGCACTTGAGCTGGATAGGAAACAGTTTTCCTACTTCATGAAGTTTTGAATCTGTAAACATTTAAATGTTTTGGTCTACCTCTCTTACTCCTAAGTCTTGTTTCAGTTACTGATTTTATCACTTAGATTTTTAAACTTAGAAGTTGTGTAAATGAGGATTTTTTTGAAGATTACAAATCAATTGCAGGAGTTTTTTCCAATTTGATAAGTGAAAATTTTCACATGCAAACTCTCTGGATGAAAACTATTTTATCCTGGTTTGTAATAAATCAGCAGTTTGGAGAAGCAGAGAAAGGCCCTTGTATTCATCTTAAGCTATTAGATCTAATTTGGGTGGCAGAGAACAGTATTTAGCACATCTATGAATTACAGGTTTCATTAGGTTCCTTTTTTTTTTTTTTTTCTTCCTCCTTGGCTGTGAAGTTATAATGACAAATGCTGTTATTTCCCTTCTCAGCATATGCCACATGCTGCTGGAAAATATGCAACAAAATGTAATGTTAACATTTTCCTGACACTTCTAAAACTAAACAAAACTTCCAGGGAAAGGAAGCTTCATGTTAATTTATGTATTCCTCAGCTTTCAGGCTAGGGAATGAGGGTGGACACCACCCATAGCTACTTCTTCAGCCAAAGTTATTTCTTGTTTATAGGCATAAAGTCAAATCTGATGATCAGTAGGCTTGAACAATGATTTTTAATATGTGGTGAACATGCATTTGTCTCCATGTATTGCTCATCTTCTCCAGAATTCTTTATTTTTACTATAATAAGGCTCTCAAATTAGTGTTTTAAACTAAAAAGTCTTTATGGTTTGACTAGTAAACCCTTGGTTATCATATTTCACTCTGAGAAATAATGCTGCTGTCTCACTCCTTTGTACCAACATCTACTTACATGCATTCATTTAAAATTATATGTCATGTTTTAATGTGTCTTTTAGATTAGCTGAACACAGACCAGTGCATGAGCAAATGTATAGAATGCTGTTAATTTCTTAATAACTCATGCTTCCTGATTTCTTCAGTTACGAAGATCACCCTTTCTTGTGTTTCAAACACTGATGTGGTAGATGTTACAAGGTTTTCTGAGGAATTTGTACTTTTCTCTAGAACAGAACAAATATTTTTTTCTCCCTCCACCCCTCCAGTAGCATGTAGCAGCAAGAAAGTAGTCTGTTGTAAGGATTGAGAGTGTATCCCCTGGAATAACAGGCCAGTCACCTTGGAAAAGCACAGGAACTTATGGACTTGGAGCAGCCCAGTTTTCTGACATACATCAAGATTATACTTCTGTGAAATCTCCTGTTAGCCTAAATGTTCTGCATAAGGAAAAAAACTCCATGTTGCATACATTGAGAGCTTGGCACAAAACTCCTCTGTGGATGTTACTATTATGTGCAGTAACAAGACATCTGCATTCCCATTCTCTGACTTCAATTCCCCCTTCCTATTTTTTTTTTTTTTTTGTGGTAGTCTTTAAATATACACTGCATGAAGGTAGGGTCTAAAGCATTTTTTCATTCTGCCTGGGCAAACACATTTAGAAGTTTGTTCAAGTCTGCAGAGACAAGCAAAGTGATTTGTGTCACAAGTACTGTTCCTGCTTTCTCATCTTTTCATCCAGAATAAATTTGGTTTAGGCTGTACGTGTGTTTAGCTTACTCTCCTTTAGGCATTGATTTCTTTGAAGATACAATCAGCAGCTTTTGGGTATTCTTTGTGTAGAAGTCATACCTTGTTGATTACACATCTAAATCTTCTGTGTTCACAGTGCATGAATGGAAGGTTTTGCTTGTGAGGTATGTAATCTAATGGTATTTTTTGTGTTCTTAATTTCAATTCTTCAGTGAAGACTCACAAATGAATTAATGAAGAAGCTAGAAAATAGTCAAGAACCATAAATTATCTCAGAGGAATCACAGAGTACCATGATCATCATACCAATTTTCAGTCAACTGTCTTTTTGTATAAGTAATAATGGATGTTTCCTCTCCAGCTTACTTTGTTAGAAATTTAGGGATGTATTCCCTCATTGGCATATGTGAAATTTTTTCATTAAATTTCTGTTAATGTTAGCAGATGTCATGTGGGGACCAGTAATTCCATGGCACAGCTATGGAAGAATAGATCCCTTCAGTTTCCTCACTTGGTTATTGGAGTTGAGCAGTAGTCACTGCGCACTGTCAGCTGGTGCCAGTGCTGCAGGTTTTCAGCCAAAATAGCTTTGAAGGTGATTTTCCTGAAGTTCAAAGCTCCAGAAATGTTAACAGATTTCCAAGCAAAATTCATTCTAATGTCAGCATTCCACTCAGTCTCCTGCATAATTTGCTTCTTACCCAAATGAAAGAGGAAGAAGGGGTAGCATGGAGACAGCCACAGTCTCACAGCAGTCCCACAGGGTGCCTGTCCGCAGCTTTCACATAGAGTTGGAATTTGTGCCTCTGTTCTGGCATGAAGGGATGTGGCAGACAACCTCAGGGAGATTTTTCCTCCTAGAACTATGTGTGCCTTATGGGCTGCCAGGGAAGTGAGCCTCTTGGGAATGGCTACCAGCTCGTAGAATGGCACAATGCTCCTGTGCCTTGTGAGTGAGGTCCAGGCAGACATGGTGAATGTCTGCCTGGCCTACTGAAATATGGTAGTGATACATAACAGTCCAGATGCAGAGGCACTTGCATTTGGGAAAATTTGGGCTTGTGATAAAACATATGTTTAGTCTAATTTGGCAATTGCCTAATGTAAATGCCCTGCTTTCAGCTGCTCCATATCTCAGGAAGAGCAGCAGCATCTGTGAATTTGCTCTGTGTCCAGACCAGCAGTGCTGGTAAGTCTGTAAGAACTCACCAAGTGCTGTCACTGAATAAAAACCCCAGAACTATGTGTACTTACGAAAAGAGACTTTCTGTTCTGTTTGTGAAAGCCAGGCCCCTCCTTCCTGTGCTGCATTAATGGAAACCCTTGAAGACAAGTATTAGGACATGAATTCTAGAGAAGATCAGCGAGACAGTAGTCAATGACTAATCTAACATGTGCCTGAGGGCTGTAAGAGATAGCATGTGGAAAATCTGCCCATCAACTTTGCAAGAGCAAGCATAATTAAAAGGAGAGTGTTTGGTACATTGCCCAAGCTTGACACAAAATTTTGGAAGAGGCTGCTAGTGAATAGGGTGGATAGAGCAGTTAAGTCTATGTGTAGTAATCATTTTTAACATATAATTCAGTAATTTACATGCATGGATTTTCAGTGTATTCAATTAAAGTGGGAAGAAGAGGGTTAGTAGAACCAAATGAAGGGTAAGAGCTGTGAAGCAGCTTCTGCAAAGCATGTGAATAGCTTAAAAATTGAAACACCAATAATGATGAAACATCTTCAGAATGTAGCCAATGTATTTTAAAGTCCTGGCACATATACAAGGTTCATACCTGTAAATCAGCATAAATTCTACTTTTTAAATGTTTTACAGCATGTCTAATGCTCTAATTATTAGCTTCAGTTTTTAATTCTATATCAGGGTCTAGACTGGTCTTATATCAGGATGCAACAAATACTGTGATATTTGATAAATATTGATAAAATATTTTTATATTTTATTATTAGGTTGATAAAATGAACCTTCCAAGTTACTCAGATATTATAATGTTCATTTATGTCTACAGATGAAAACTGAGTTTGGGTTGTGCAAGATTTGCTGCAGGTTTGCTTGTTGGCACTCACTTGGTCCATTAAGGTAAATGTTTGCTGCAGTATTTTCAGTGTAAGACCATGGTTGCAAAAAATATTTACAGATTCTGTGTCTATTGAAAGCAGTGTGAATAGGAAAACCAGCAGTTGGCAGTTTTACTGGTCTTGCTCACAAGGCCTCATGTAATCTAGAGTGGGATTTAATGGGGCTTCTACTAATGTAACTATGTGGAATAAGATCAGAGACATGCTCAAAATCATTATTTTCACTCAAAAAGATATTTTCCATGAGCTTGATCATACTTGCATGCAAAGTAGCTATGAGGTTTCTGTTTTGTCTATGTGAACAATGCTGGGATTGCAGGAACTGCTTTGAGTTTTAAAATCAGTTAAAATTTAAATATATAATATAAAGGGAAGAACAATCTCTTATTAATGTAAATTTACTAACTTCACGTCAACCTCTTTAAATTCAGCTATTCCTGGTGAAGTAATTAGAATTTAGTTGGATACATTTTTTTTGTTTCATATAACCTTATTAATAAGTCCCATTGTTTACTCTACCTGCTGAAAACAAAACCCAGTTCAGACTGTGAGGCACACAATGAGCATCTGAAAATTTCTTTAATGACTTAGATCCAAGTGTGCTTTTCAGTCTCATTTTTTGCCAGTGTGTGTGTTGAGATTAGGACTTGACCAAAAATTCATTCTACAAGAGGAGACTTTCAATGAAACTAAATGTTTGGTGCTGAAAGCAGTACTATATTTAGAGAATGTTGGTGAGAGAAATACTGAAGAAATGTTCTGCTACCAGGAGACAAAAATTTGGTGCTATAAAGAAACCCTAGATGCATTCTTCAGCAGCTTCAACTAGGAAGTAGCACAAACTACAAATCTGACAAGTCAGGAAACCTGAAGGTGTCCAGTGCTCATACAATAGCTTCCCCCACCTCCTTTTCCAATTATAAGCTGTTTTTAATTCTGTAGAAAGAAATGTTCAAATGAGAATACAAGGAATATTCTTATGTCTTATGAGGAGCAGCTGAGGGATCTGGGTTTGTTTTATCTACAGAAGAGTAGGTTCAAGGGTGACTTCATCTCCCTATCTGAAAGGAGGCTGTAGTGAGGAGAGGGCCCATCTCTTCAGCCTTGCCTGGAGTGGGAGGAAAAAAGGAAATGGCCTTAAGCTGAGATGGAAGATTCAGATTAGATCTAAAAAAATTAAATTTCACTGTTAGGGTGGTCAAGCATTGGATTAGGTTGCCCAGGGAGGTGGTAGAGTCACCAGCCCTTGAGTGTTCAAGAGGCATCTGGATCTGGGTGATTTGGTTCAGTGGTTACTGTGGTATTGACAGGTGGGCAGCAGGACTGTATAGTCATGTAGGTCTCTTCCAACCATGATGATTCTATGATTTTTTTAGATCTTTACATGGAACTAGAATGGACATTTCTTTCTCAGCTTGTTTTATCTTTCTGAGAAGTTCTGAAGAATAGTTTTGGGGAAATTATAAAATAACACTCTTAAAATGCAAGATGGAATTATTTTGTTTTCTGTTATCTGTATGGTTAAGTGGGCGTTAATTTGGTTTTTGATATGAACAGCACCTGGATTGTATTGGGCATGCCCCTTAGACCTAAGCAAGAGAAAAACCTGTATTTACTTGAGGACTTTGTGTTCATAAGGACATATTTGCCACACCTGATTTTTTTCCTAGAGAGTGAACCAAGTACACAAATGGTCAAACACTGGCACTTAGAGGGGGGACCTGCAACGTTATCTGCATCTTTCACTTAACAGTAAAAAGAGGTGGATGTGAAGTGTGTAGACACACCATCATTACAAGTAGGTTTAAGACTGAATTTAGTGGAAGCTGTACAAATACATAAATGTACGTTAGATGTACTTTTTATGTAAAAAGAAAAAAAATTAACTTACTGCTGTGTATTTAAACCAAGGTTTGATAAGATTTGTAAAGGTACTTGAAAATCAGGAGCCTTTATATTTAGGGTCCTTAAACTTGTTTTATAAGCATCTTAGAATGAGGTTGTTAATTCCTTTAGTTAATGTTCAATAGCATGAAATCTTTTAATGCCTGAAGCCATCCATAACCATGCTAGAAGAAAAATGGAAAGAAGTCATTTGTGAAATGTCTGACAAATCACTGTATTTTGAAGTGATGGAGAATAATAAATTTTGAAGTGATGGAGAAGAATAAATTTCAGGGTTTGAGTTCTGTGTTGTGTATGATCTAAATCCCTGGGTATGGTTAGAATGGGAACAAACCTGGCTTTACACCTCTTCTACTGAAAACATTTACAAAAACACATTCTTATGTTATAAACTCATGACAGTTTAAAAACAAGCCTACTTATCATAGCAGTCTGAGTCATGTAGTACTTCCACATTATTTGGGTCACACTGAGAACTTTTTAAAAGGAAAAAAATTGAAAACGTCCACCACCTTCTTCATCAGACTTCAACACCTTTGTGATGCTATCCTTGTGCACCAGGAGCTGTTATAAACCTTCCACTGATTGCAGATCAGTATATCAAAATTTTACCTTTTTGGTAATGAATTACTTGCAACAGTTCGTCTTGTATCAGTTCCTTGAGAGCAGAACTACTTTAAGGGTTCTTCTAATAGTTGTGTTTCAGTTTTGATTTTGTGGTCCTAATATCACAAAGCTTCAGATTTAAACATAAGAAAAATGAAAATGAAAATGAAATGGAAACAAATCCCTCTACCTTTATACCTCTACTGTTGGAAATGTCTGAGATATGCCTCCTGTCTTAACCCCTGCCCCCCCCCTCCCTCCCCAAACTTGGCTGATATGAGTCATGGTTATTGTTCCTCACTTTAATTCTTGTAACAAGGGAGATATAGTACAGAAGTGATGTAGTAGAATAGGGAATTGATACAAGTTCCTTTCTTGAAAAAAGAGAGTTTTGAAAAATTATTCCTTCTAATTCATTGTGTAGCAACTGGTAAACAATGATGAGATCTCATTGTTTGCCCCTTGATGAATGTGCTTTTCAGAGTTCTAATTCCATTCCCAAGTTCATCATCCTTTCCAACATGGAAGCAGAACATCTAAAGCTTTCAGTTTTGTTTCTTAAGTAGAGTCCCAATATATAGCATTGGTAGAAACACTAGAGGAAAGGCAGACAAGGCCGAGGTAGGAGCCCTGGCCATGTGCTGAACTGTTCAGCAGGGAGTTCCTTTGCTAGACAGACACTGTGACCCATCAAATGCACCACACATGCCACCAAGGCTTGGCTTGCACAGTGACATCTGTGTGAAGACTGGCCAGAAGGACTTTATGGTGGGTGCTCCCTGGCTGGCACCATTTTTGGGACCTCTGTCAGGTCAGGTGTTTTATTTGGAGGAAGGCCCTTTGGCTCTCTCCTTGTCTCCTCTTTCACTGTGGCCCTGAATCAGTTAATCATCCACTGAGGGAAAACAAACTAAACTGAGATAAGAAAGGATTCCAGGGAGTACCCTCCAGCAGATACCACATACCCTTCTCTCTTTTCTAATCTGCAGAATATGCAGAACCATTTCTGGCTTTCTCCCAATGGCCAATGATTTTGTTTTGCCTGATTTAAAGTTCTTGCTAGGAAATCAGACTCTGTCAAAAATTTCCTGAAATTTGCTGGAAAGGACAGAGTGGCTCTGGCTGTCATTTTTTACGGTTACTAAGGATGAATTAAAAGTTGTGCTTGGAATCTGAAGACTAACAAGATTATAGAGGAGGAGGGTGTCTCTCGGCTTTACAGCCTGGAAAAGCTTAATACTGTATGCTAATAATGCAAAGGTGTAAATATTCCATAGCATTCTTGGAAAAAAGCATTCCCATCTATTGTACAGGTGTTAATAGGTCTTGCCTGTGTGTAGAAGCAGGGTGTTTTACAGCTGGAGAATAAGGAGTTATGTCCTGGTTTGAAAATGCAGTAATCAGCAGAGATCTGACTTAGTGGTAAGAAAGATATCTCATGACAAACTTTTATAATAGATGAGAGAATTAAATGATTGCTGGGAAACTCCCCTGCAGAAATTGTGCAAAACAGGAACAAAAAAAGCCTCTTGGTGCAATGAAAGCTGTATTCCAAACACAGCTGAAAGTAATTAAATAAAAAATGATCTAGGCAAGATTGATCAAGTTGGTCTGGAAAAGCTGTTACCTATTTTTATGCAGACTGTGATTCCCTAGAAGATTAAAACAGCAATAACTTTGGGGATGATAGATGAATTTTGGTTTCATTTTCTGGAAAAGAAAATTAAGTTAAGAATAAGTTTTTTGTTAAGATTTGGAAATTACTAGTTATGTGGTCAATTTAGTCACCTACACAAGAATATAAAGACATAAAATGGAACATATATAAGCCTTTTAAATATGTTTTTTTTTAATTCTATATTTATTAAGGAACAATTTGATAACATTCCAAACATAACTTGTAACTAGTATAGTACTAAAGTGAGAAAGTAGAACATTCTTCATATTTTTTTTTAGAATTTCATATTTCTAAATACATCAAGAATAACTTGAGTTCTAGCAAAATTTTCCAGATCATAAGCTTCCCTAATTTTTATCATATGTGATTGCCAAAAAACGTTTGGAAGGGGGAACCCTATTCTGATATGAGCAACATGGAGATTTGCTTGTGTTCAAACATAACTATTATTTCAGACCAAGTCTTGTGGATATCTCCACCTGCTGTAGAACATCTTGATTCAGAATTCATGAGTGAGACAAACAAAGGGGGTGTATTACTGAGTGTGGCATGAACACAGTAATTTCTTAAGGTTTTTCTGATCTGTGGCTTATTTGGGGGCTACCATCAATTTGAGTAACTGGAGGAAAGGAGAGATCTGTTCAGCAGGTTGAAAATGCTAATTTATCACCAAGTTTTCTCAACCCTCTGACACTTGAAGCATGAACAAACATACAGAATGGTCCGTGCTTTTCTGGCAGGGGTTAAGGATCCTGGAGATACTTCATTGTTCTTCATCTACTGAGAAGATAGAGCAGACCAACCCCCTAGTCATCTGTGCTACTCTTGTAATAAACATTTTAAAGAACTGTAATAGTTGCAAAAAAAAAAAAATTCTCTTCTAAATATATTTTCTGTATCTATCTTTTTATGTCTTTGTTTCTTGTACAGGAGAAAGGGTAGGAACAGAGCTTGGATTGCAGGGTGTTTCAAGGATGTACAGTTTCAAAGTACATACTCTGAGTTGAAAACAGAAGATCTTTTCTGTCTGCACAGATTGTGCATACAGGGGTCCAGATCAAAGCATGGGATCCAAATAAGTGAAGCCCTGCATTTTATCCTAAAAGCATTCACCAATGCAAGTTACTGATTTGACATGACAATCCGAGAAGGCTCCTTACACTGTTAAAGGAGCCATATGACTTGGGCAGCTTTTTACTTGCTATCAAATATTAGTCTTCCAACAGCAGCTCTGTGGTTTTTTAGAGTCTATAGTTTCAATTTTTTTTTTTTTCATTCTCCTCCTATTGCCCTTGCAAAGTCCTTTTCTGAACTTTCTATCTTGGGACCATTATTAATTGTTCCCATTTCTAATTGACCATTCAGCTCTTCAGCACCTGCACTTCCCAGAAAATCCATCTAGGACACTGATGAAATGGTACTGCTGCTCATTGGTTTGTGCCATGAGAGAGGCTGGAGCTGCTCTGGATAGGGGAGTGTAGGAGCAGAACTGGGAGGCTGCCAACCCTGTTGGTCCCCTGGGGAGTGAGAAGGGCAGCAGTGTCTGTCCAAGTTGATGAACAGTATCTCCTTGAAGGCCCAGAATCTGGGGATTACTCAGAAGCTGTGCCCTCAGCGTGAATTGAACGGCCTCGCTGAAGGCACTGTAGCATGTACAAGTTTGGAGAAGAGTACAAGCTCAGCTCTGTTCTGGGATTCCTGTTCCTGCAAACAGATCCTGAGAAGGCCACAGTGGCACCCAAGAATGCCTCCTACACTAATAAAAAGTGAAGGTGGTGAGCTAAGCACATAATGGGTACGCTTTCCCTTGTGTTTTCCTTTTGCATGGCTGGTAATTGAGCTCAGCACTGGGGTGAGATTGAGTGTGGTGTCACTGTGTGATGTGATGACACACAAGATGGTGTCATTCCTGAGTGAACAGGAGCAGAAATATGGTTTGCTTCTGTATGGAAAAGCGCTTATGTGCTGCTGGGATTTCTGCGCATGACAGCTGCCAAGATAGCATTCCGGCAAAGCAGGCAGCAAAGGCTTTTTGGATAGCTTTCCTTCAGACAGCTTCAAACTGCAAAAGTAGTCAGGACATTAGGCTCAAGGAATCAACATATACCAAAGCAGAAATCCAAGAGAGTATGGTACAATAGAGCCTGCAAAACCAGCTGCTCCAAGCTGCTGATCTGCTGCAGGGTAGTACTGGACGAAGAGGCTTTTTCTGTCTGGAAACGAATGTGCTGAACTTGCCCTTGGGCTGTGAATGAGGGTTTCTCTGTCACTTGAGCTGTCTCGTTGAGTTCGACAGATTTTTTTGGCAAGTAAAGCTATGGGTTTTTTTCAGAATAACAATGTCTGATTTTTGATTAATTTCATAATCAATGACAAAACAGATACAGGAACCTGAAGGAAGGGCCTAAACTGTAACTGATGGGTGAGGATTTTTATCTTTACCTGACGTCCCAACAAACTGCTTATGTTAGGCACAATTTTACATGGAGGGACGACTGGGCTCCTAAGGGCCTAGCCAAGACTGTACTTCTGCAGATAACCTTGTGATGTGTAGGTAGCTCATAACACTTCAAGGTGTGGTGGCTAGCCAGTAAAAGATTGGGCAAATGTCTGAAAAGATCCTTCACCCAAAACAACAGATAACTTGAAAGTTGCCAAATGTTTGCACGTAAGTACCTGCTGTTGTAACAAAAAAAATTATTCAACAGCAGCTTCTGGTTTCTGTAAATTCCAAAATTTGCAGAGCTGGATCTTTAGAGTTGAATCTCCCAGTGGTTTGTTTTTTTTTTGTGTGTGTGTGAGAGATAAGGTTTCATTATTAATTTTCCTTAAGTGTTTATCCAGTATTGTAACTTGTTCAAGTATTTTAGGGAATCTTGTAAACTGATGGTTTGTTTCATTGATTAAGTACAAAGTTGTGTAGGAAAGACTTTGTCATGACAATTGAAACTATACACATAATTGCATAGTTTCCACTCTATAAAAAGTGATCTGCAAAGCTGGAAGATATCATTAGACTTGTGTTTATAACTCAGGATGGCCTCATTTCACCAGCTTTTCTTGCAAATTAGTTCCCAGATGTCAGATAGATTGTCTGGTTGCCAGCTATTGCATAAACTCCTGAAGTGTGAGGTATGACTTACTGCTCTTGCACTGACCTCAACTGTCAACAGGAAAATAAACGATCATAAAATAGTTCAGATGGAGCAAGATTCAGAAAAGCAAACTTAATATCTAATTTTAAGTGATCTGATTGTGCAACTATCACAATTGTATCCGAAATACAAAATTTTGACATTTCTAAACTATATTAGCAAAAAAGCCTTGTATTCTTGGATTACCAGAAAACAAAAACCCTTTATACTGGCTGGCAGCCATGTTTAAATCTCCAGCTTTTTGTCCTCTAACAGCATTTCTGTGGACTGCAGAAATGAAAACCAGTAATTTTAAGGTTGGCCTTGGATGGGCCTTGTTCCTAAGCCTGTGTCCCAGCTTGTTGAAGCATCTGATTTTAGAAAGACAGTTTGTGCCTTGTGTGCTTTCCTACAAGGTGTTACCGAGTACAAGCTATCTCAATGTCACAAGTACCACCACTGCCCTATATTGTATGCTGAGTCAAAGCATGAGTCTCCAGAAATGGCCTCGTGGAAAAGTCAGCTCCTCATTGCTGGACTTGCTTGAGGCCTTGGCTGAATTCAGGAAGATCAAACTGCTCTTTGTCCTACTAGTTTTCTATTGGCCCTAGAGGATGGGTTGTTGAAGTGTAGATCCTGTCACATAGTTCCCAGAGTTGCCCAGAAATCTCTTGGGCCCAACTGTATCTGAGAAAGGCCTTCACACCCTTAGGAAGCAAGGAGCTGGTATATCCAATATTGAGAGAGGTCAGCTGTGGTACAGCAGGTGAAATAGATTTTGATTTGAAGTGTCAAATCTCCCTGCATCATTTGTTTCATCCTATTTTCCCCTATGTGATGACCTACCCTTAAGGGGAAGGATGCAGCCAAGATTTGTAAATGCTTTTGTTGAAAGGAGTGACAAAAGTCAGAGGATCTTCAAACAGTCAGAAAGATATATTAGCAAATTACTCACTTGGGATAGAAATTGGTATATTAGTCCCCAGTCTACTATATGAGCACACAGCAGTAGTTTTTGGATAAAGGGGTAGGGTGACAGGGAAGAGAGAAACTGGGGAAAGAGAGAGAAAGGAGAAAAAAACAGAAAAAGAGATCAGCAGTCCTGGTTCCAGTGTAAATCCAGGTCATGGGATGTCTGTCCTGGTTTCAGTGACAATTCAGCTGATAACCGTTGTTTCAGTGTCAATCCAGCTATGGAAAAATCCTTTTTCCCACTCAGAATATCTCTGTTCTGTATCTGGGCCTCCACACCCTCTATGCATTTTATAATCTAAGGTTGGCATATTGAGGACTACCAACAGGGCCATGGTGTTGCATGAAGACACATTTTAATTTTTCTGGTGACTTCTTTGACTAATGTAGGAGAGGCACTGTTTTTTTCCATTTATTCCCAGTCCTGCAGAATTTGCCAGGGTTTCTATTGTAACCATAGAATTCAAACATCACTATCTAATTCCTAGTACAACTGGATTATCTTTATAAATATGATTTTGTTTATCTTCTATTTTATGAATGTTTGGAAAATCTGTTCTTGTCTTTGCAAGCTCTCTGCCTGAGCTAAACTTTAAAGCTTTTTATGTGAAATTCTTTTACTATCTCATGTTTCTAGAAACATAAATGCATTCTATAATGAACTTGCAGGTAGTATTCTTAAAGCTTTCTGTGTAATAACTCCCTTGCTTATTCCCCGTGTTTGTAAATCCAATGGCTGTTCATAGCTGGAGCTGTCCTACAGTTTAACACCTGTACATGTGGATGAGTTTATGGCTGATTATTCAGCTGTTCAAATAAGCAGAATGTTTAGAAAGACCAAAAAAAAGCCCCAAACCATTCTGCACTTACTTTAAAACTCAGTCAGATGGACTTAGTCTTGTGCCCTTGGCTTTGACTTTGCAGATATCAGGCTCATTCTCCTAAAGAAGAGTGCCTTGCTGTGTACCATTGCAAAAATATAAGGAAGTCATCTGCAGCTTGCTGCAGCATTGCCTTATTCCACATTTGCAGACTAAAATTATTAATTTTGGGCAGATGGCAGACAGTTGATGGTAAATCATGCAGTGTTGTCAACTCACCAGTCATTGAATCTCAGCTCTAAAAAGTGGCACCAGGTTAATGATCTAATTGTGGATAGGGAGAATTGCATTCACAAAGTAGATTTTCACTGAAGTTTCTAAAATGACTTCACTGTACGCTTTCTTGCACTATTGTTATTTCTCCATTTAACTTAATTTGTTTTTGCTGTGCAGACTCATTAATTAGATGGCTTCATAATCAAATTGCAAGGTTGGCCGTAATTATGCAGTCAAAAGTGGCTAATGGATCAATTCAGCTGTAAATTCTAGCTGAAGGACCTAGGAGAGGGTAATTCTGGAGGGTTTTTAAAAAGAAAATTAGCTTAAATTGATTTTTTTTCAGTTCAGAGCTAAAAAGATATGTTCTAATCAGAACTTAAATCACTGTGTTCGTTTTTTAAAAACCCTGGTACTACAGTTGTAGTGTTAAAACAGTGATTCAATTTTAACAAAAATTCCATATCTCAGTGTACCCATTCTTAGTGTCTTTTCAACCCAGGTTCACAATTAAATCTCTAAACATCAGTTTGCACTGAATTGTTGTGAAGTTTATGACCTGGTATCTTTTTGTGTCATTCTGACTCAGCTGATTTGGGCAAAGGAGTTTAGTTTGTTTTCAGGGAACCTGGTAACATACCTACCTGAAATGCTTGCATTTTGCAAAAATGCTGTAGTGGCTTTCTTGCAAATTGTTGCAGGAAATGCCAGTTGTGTGAGTTCCCTCTACACAGTTGTTGAAGAATCATAATTTTTTCCTAGGGGAATAATTTTGGTATATTTCTTTAGAAAAATTGGTAGTTTAAATGAAGTCACAATTATTTTGTTTCCATGTAATTTACTAGGCTGGTACTTAGAAAAAACAGTTAAACTTTCTATGTGGCATGCTCTAGTTCATGAATACTTCATTTTTTATATGTATGTATTAATGTATAAACAGCTTTGAAAATTTTGGAAATACCTGCTTCAAATCTTGTTAAAATAAAAAGCTTTTCTTAAAAACAGAAATGCTTTCACAGAAATGTTGGGAATTGTTTTTGTCCTCACAGAAGGCAGTCACTTTCATAAACTGTAAGAGAGGGAACCTGCAAAGTTAAGCTTCACTTTCCAATAGCTACAACTGAGCTAGAGGATTTCCTTCAATTTATAGGGTTCATAGAGTTTTCCTTCTGCCCTTTGAATTATTTTCATGTCTGTAACATCTGTGATTGCTCTTTTGCAAATCCTTACTCACACTGATTTTTAGCTACGATTGAGGTATTTTCCTAAGCATTAAGGTGTTTTGTGCATGCAGAGACATTTTGACAGGGTAGGGAACTGATGAGGGATGGTCAAGATGGAGTTGTCACCATGTGCATTTGAATTCCAAAGCAGGCCCAGAGCTGGCCTCTTTCCTTTCTGTCTTTGCTAATGAAACAGGCCCCCAAAAGGGGAGACTTGTGTTGTTTTTTGTTGCCCCTATTCTCCTCCTCCACTTCCTCCTTGAGAGCAGCCTTGAAGTGTGCTGATGCCCTTTGATCACTCTGCCTTTACACTCCCTGGTCCAGGAGCAGTGGAAAATGCCTGCTGCCGTCTCTGGAGCAGAACTTGGGCAGCTGCCTCATAAACTTGTTGGCTTACAGTGGAATGAGATTAATAGCAACAAGGGCAGCAGATCTTGAAGAAATTGAGCTACTTTGTGGGGTTAGAGCGAAGGAAAAGTTATTTTAAGCGAGAAAATAGTAATATTTCTGTGATAATACCTATGTGGCTAACTGGGCTTTGTCCTAAATCAGAAATTCTTAAGACTAGGTTATTAGGAAGGATTAGGTCATCCAGCTGGCTTAAAGAGCAGAGAGACTGCAGAATGATGATTCTGCCATTGTTTTCTGCAGGCAGATTTCATGAAACTGATTAAAAGTTTTAATGGATCTTCCTAATTTCACATTTCCTATAAGCAGTTTGTGTGGCTATTGTAAAAATGCTCTTGAGCAATAGAAAAACTGTAATATTTTGTCTCACAGTGATGACTTTGAATTATCAAGAATCTGTCAAAACTGGTTGGAGGATGCTTGCCCAAAGAGATTTGTACTCTGGTGGCCAGATGCTTACCTGACAAGATTTACCTGACAGGTTATGAAGTGAAACTAAAGGAAAACTGCTACAGTAATCTAAGCATTTTCCAATGCATTGGAAATTCTGATATAAGCGAAACAGATTCTAGTATTAGATACCCCAGTACAGAAAGATAGACTGGAAAGTAATGTGAGGAACTATAAGTACACAGTGAATCTGTCTACAGTTTAATGATTGTGTGATTTGATGCAGAAAAACTTCTCATGTCTAAGTTTATGCCAAGTCACAGGTTTTAAGTTCATTTTTTTAAAAATCTCTATCCATGTGCTCCTTAAACCATATCAAAGACACTAGGTTTATTTAGAAAAGATTGTAAGTCTATAGGAGGTTGATGTCTGTTGTGCTCTTGAATTCTCTGTATAGTACCGTATTGTAGCAGAATTTAAGGGCTTTACTAGCCCTTGGTGCAAATAATTTAATACCATATTTACATTTAATCCACTTCTTCACCTTTAATATAAAGCAATCCTAATAAAGAGCCCCGTTCTTAAGGCATTGAACATCTTGGAAGTATTGAATATTTTCGCAAAAAGTTCTTGTTTTCACAAAAAGATATGACTGGGGTCATTCTTCTAAGATTTTTTTCCTTTTCAGTTGTGGTCTAAGTCTTTACCTAAAAAATGTGATTATAGAGGTGTGCCTTTCTTAAACCTTTTCAATATGGTGGGCAAACAAGAAGACAGAGTACTGCCAAGTGAATCAGGCATTTGGACTCAGACTAATAGTTAACCTTTGGGAGTGTATATATGGATAGCTGTATGTTCATATTGTCTGCATGCTTCTATGTGAACACAGGAGTGCTACATAGAAGTAAAATTGCACCTTCAGGATTCCTGGTTTTTCACGAAAACTAAAAATGTAACCTGCTGTGGGGAGGCCAGATGTGATGATTAAAGGCTTTTAAACATGGCTGTGCATACACCATGGTACCTCTGTTGGGGAAGAGCTGCACAACATCCATCGCCAACACCCATGTGAGGCACATTTTATTGTTTGAGCCCCTGTGTTCACAACTACAAGGCATTGTGACTTGCTTATCCTGGGAGTCAAAAGTATCTAGAATTCTTCTTTTGGGATTTCCCTAAACTCCTGGGTGGATGTGCAGAAAGAAGGAATGCTGCAGGAGGGAAAAAAAGGCCAATATTTTAACTATATACCCATATCTTATCCTATACAGAACTAACGATGTTTCTAGCAATTTTTTTTTTTTTTTTTTTTTTTTTTTTTTTTTTTGTCAGAATTCACTTTTAGCATAAAGGACTGAAATTTCAATTAGAGAACTGTGTTGCTAAACAGTTTTGCAGAAAACAGTCTCTAAATCCATATTGCTAATGTTAGCTGCTTAATCCATGTCTGGGGGACTTCCAGGTGCCCACACTAGATAAGTACTCAGTGCCATGAATACTGGGTTAGTTAACTGTTAGCTGGATGAATCAAATTGATTTTGACTTCTCAGAAAGGGATGGTTGAAGAAATTATCCTTCTTCCCTACTTTTTTGTTTAATAGTACATTGCTATTAAAATCACCATTATTATACTTAAAAGAACCATGTAGTACAACTGATCTCAAGCTGGTCAAGCTAACGATGCTGCACTAAGGTCATATCTTAAAAACTTTAGCCATGCCACTTGTTAATATAATTGTTGGCTTCAACTAAATTTGCTTCAGCAGTAACTTCACCAAATAAAGTAGAACTACAATGTTGCTTTCATCCTTTTCTAAATATTTTTGAAGGGTTTCTCTGTTTAGATGTGTCTCTGCCCAGTATTGTATTTAGCTTTTGTATAGCCTTTCTGGGAGATTTTACTCATATTTCAAAAGCTTTAGTTTGTATTTAAAAATAAAAAGATCAAGAAATATCTAAAACACCAATCCATTTAAGTTACACTTGCTGACTCCACAAAGGCTGTAGTTATTTGCAAATCAAACAGACAATTTCATTTTGTTATTGTAATTGTTTTGGATTGTGATTTTGCTGTATGTAATTGCAACAAGAAAAGAAAAATAACCTTTTTATCTCAATAATAAATTTGTTCAAAAGGTAGCAGATGTAAATAACTTTGAAATTATCATTCTCCAGCTGGCTTATTCCCCTCACAACTGGACTGCTGGATAATGCTAGCACTGACTTTACATTAATTTTATACCTTGGTTTTTATCTATGTGACGAAAAGTGGCAGTTGTTTCTTTAATAGAAACTTAGTGATTGTTATATTCTGCTCTAAATCTTACCTAATTTTGGCTTGATTGTGCCTGCCATGATTGAAACTGGTGTAAAAGACTCAAATAATGGAGGAAGCTCACTGTGGCTGTGTCTAAGGGGAAGAGAATGTTCTTTGTAAGGGTTAAGTTCGGATGGAGCAGTGTTAGTTAAATGCTATCTTAAGTGTTCTCACTGCTTACTTTTATAGCATATATATATATATATATATCTTATATATATATATAAAAGATATATATATATATATACAAGATATATATATATATATATATATATCTTATATATATATTTGCACTGCACTATTGTTTTGTTTTGAAAACACAGCCATCTCTCTCTACAAATATTTTCATAGTGGCTCACTGGAGTTGCTTCTGCAAGGTCAAGAGAGCTCCTCTCTGAGCAATGCCCTTTTCTGTACTTCTGGCTCTTCAGCCTCTTGCTTGGTAGCATTGATTTGGCTACTTGTTTAGCTGGGAGCTGGAGGCAAGAAGATGTATTTAAACTTCTTAACTGAATAGCAGTCTAGGCATAAAAAAATGTACTTCAAATTATGAGTTAAGGGTGTATGCTCATCTGGGCCAGAGATTTATACATTTTTTTTTTATAGGCAGACTCGGAGAATAAAACTGTACTATGATTTGTAAAGAGTAACTTATTTCTCATAGATTGGCTGCATTAAAGGGAATGTAGCTAATTACACACAGTGTAACTTATTCACATCTGATATATCAAATAGGGCCCTCAGAAGCTTACTGCAAAATGCTGGGAGTGTGGACTGCTGCATAGAGTTGTGATTCAGCCAGTAGCTGCTCAGAGATATTTCAGACCATGCTAGAGTTACTCATATCTTCAACTAATATTCTCTTAGACAATTTCTATGATAGTGGCATTAACCCATAGAGCACAGTATGCTTTATAACTCACTTAATTGAGAACAGCAGCAGAGGCAGTATCGTATGTCCAGTCAAAGTTGTGGTGTAAATGCAGTGAGTATAAAATTGCCTCCTAACTACAGAGCTAAGAGTGCAAAAGAAACCTTCCAGGACAAATATAATTACTCTCACATTAATTTACTATTTACAAGATGCTTGTGGTATAATTTGAGAAGAGAAAAATGCATAGTTCAGTTTGAAAAACCATTGTAAATTTTCCTCCTCAGGCTGAGCATTCCACACAGTTCCTTAGTTCACCTTCCTCCAAGTTTTGCTTTAGCAATGGTGCTTGTTACTGAAAAAAACCTCTTGCACTTTCTGCATTGTAACTTTTCTTATTTCCTATTGCACTTATGGTCCCCTTCATTTCCTTCCCACAGCTCCTGGATTATTTATTTCAAGAAAACACAACCCTGTATTATATTCTTACCAAGCTCTTCAGCATTCTTACCATCTTTCAAGCATCTTAAGTATTTCATGGGTAGATGAAGACAGGGGTTCAAATTACAGATGCCTCCCAAATTTAAGCCTCTTGACCTGAGTAGCTTGCTTTGATCCTAGAAGATATCTGAGGAGGGAAAAAGTTTTCTGCTTACTGAAGTACCTGTTGGGAGGAATGAAATAACTGAAACTTCTTTTCACTCCCATTTTGCCTCTTGAACGTGGATGGATGTATGTGGTTATACAACATGCATCTACATCAGCTCTGATATTTGATGCTTCTGCACTGAGAGACTGGATTGGTAGTTCTCATAGAATGGGAGACACATCAAAGAAAGTAAAAGGTTCTGATGTTCTTTATGTCTGAGTGTCCAAATATGACTAACCATTGGTGTTACCTGCATGGAACGTCAATGCTTAAGCCTTTAGAAACGGTCCAAAGCTGTGTGATGCAGACACTAGCTTTGATAATATGTGACCTCACAAAATTCAAGTACTGAACAGCCCCTTTCTAGCTTAGAGCAAGAGCCTGACACTCGAGTCAGAACTCCCCATCCCTGACAAACAAAAAACTGGATGGTTTCAGTTTGCCAGCATAGGAGCTGGGTAGGCTTTTCTCCAATTTTGTCTAGGTTGGCCATTTCTGGATCTGCTGTTAGCATTACTGTCTACTGTGCCTCTAGTACACTCACATAGCCTGTTGAGCCTCAGCAGCAGCACTGCATCTCTGGCTGTGAAAGATCAGATCTGGAAATCAGCAGAGATGTGTCTGTATGCTCAGTGAAAGAAAACCAAGTTGTACTAAAGAGCTGGTGATCTTTTAAATGTGCAAAAGTTTGAATGACTTAGTCTCATATCTCCTCAGTATGTTTCCTGCAAGAACAGCCAAGTAACATTTTTTTTAAACATTTGCAACTGCCTTCTCTTACTCAGATTCAGCAGTGTTAATTGTAACATAACCCTATAATCTGCCCTCTTCAAACAACTGAGGGCACTAGGGCACAGCTGGCTTTGCTGTTAATTGTAGATATAGAAGAGAAAGGCATCTTACTCATATTATCATCTGTGATATGACAGTTTGGAATGGCAGACTGAGTTGCAAATCATTTGCATGAACATGTGGAGCCTTGAAATTATCATCACTTCCAGCTGGAGCCAGGATGGCTGTCTCCCCTTGTCCTTTTCCCCCACTTGGTTTTGTTAAACAATAAAAGCTTGGGGTGCTTCAAATAGTGTCAATATCCAGTGTCTTGAGGTTTTTCAGTAATTTGCCTATTGTATATTTTCATTCATATCAAAATAGGAGGTCTGCTGTTTTATTCCTGATGGAGTCTACTTACAGACACCTGAATTGAATGGGACTGTACCATCCATGGCAGTAGAGAGCTGCATGCTGGATAACGTCCCCCTGAATATTGTCCCACATTGCACCTGACTCCTTCAGCCCAGTGCTGCAGGTTTCACATGAATACTTTGGTTCTTGCTTCTCAATAACCTTATTGGCATTTTTGTACATGGATCATATGGCTGAACATGAGCCAGTCTGTGCCCAGGTGGCCAAGAAGGCTGATGGCATCCTGGCCTTTACCAGGAATAGTGTAACCAGCAGAACCAGGGAAGACATTCTTCCTCTGTTCTCGGCACTGGGGAGGCCGTGCTTTGAATGCTGTGTCCACTTCTGAGCCTCTCTGCTTAGGAAAGATGTTGAGATGCTGGAGCATGTCCAGAGAAGGGCAAACAAGACTCTAATGGGTATCTCTGTTTTTGCTTAGGATAAAATTGTTGCTTTTTATTAAGGAGCAGACTAAAAAGAATGGAAACGCTGTGTTTGGCCATAGCCTACTGTGGTATTATGCTTCCTAATAAATTGCATAGTTTTGAGGTAGAAAGTGGTGTTTGACACTTGGGATTCCACTTCTGCATTAAAAAGGTACTGAGGTAATAAATAGGCCTGCTCATAATTTTGGTAAGGCAGTTTAGTAAAGGTATCATATCATCTTTGGCCTGACAAGCTTAGCAAAACTTGGTATATTTAATGAAATCTTAAGCTTTGCAGAAATGCAAAAATTGCTCTTCTAGGGGCCAAACAAATTTGATATTGCCTTCAGATAAGGAGTAAAACTAAAAAAAAAAAGAGGTTCAGTGTTATGCTTTAAAATTAATCTCTGAAATAATTAATGATAATATAAAAATTTCCCACAACTGAGCATGACTAGGGATGTTATGTCTGGGATAGGTTGATTGAGGAGTTCTTCCCACAATGTGATGACTTGTTATCCCTTCAGCTGTCCTGACACAGCTGTGTGCTATAGATTGCATCAGCAAAGCCTTTTATTTTCAAGTGGTTGTAAACAACTCTGGGAGATAACTGAGATTTCATTCTATCTCCATGCCTTCTGGAGGTTTTGATAACTGAATGCCAGCAGTGAGGTGGAAGTTGCTCCTGCAGCCATGTAACTTCTGTGCCAAAAGCACATTTGCTCTGTAAGCAGCAATGACTGAGGATGTCCCCTTGTTACTTCTTTTTAGATGCCAGAAGGACTTCCAAATAATTGCAAATTTGTAATGCAACTGTGTGTGTATTTTAGGTCAATAAATGGATAATCAGGCTGTAAACTTCAGTGTCCAGTTATGTAAATCCCTTTTGTTTAGATGATGAGATTGTTCTCTAATGCATATTAAAAACTTTTCTGCTATATTGGATCATGTAAACTCTAAAATTTACTTTGATAACAGGATCAATTCTGCCTGCAGCACAGGGTGTGTGAAATCAAAATTTGGCTTTTGTGTTCAGGCTCATTTTGAGACTGTAAAATGCTCTAACACATTCTCCTGTAAGGGGAGAGGTTTAGTGTTGAATTATTTCCTCTTTTCTAATTCTATTTTTTTTTTTTAATTACTAAAAGTTTGTTTAAACGATTTTTTTGTTTTGTTTTTTTGTTTGTGGTGGTTTATGTTTTTTTTATTTCCTTTTTTTTTTAACTTTAAAACTTTTTTAACTACTGTAGCACCGGTAGTGTTCTACCAATATTTAATTCATTGAGTTTTAAAAGTCTCTTCAAGTCTGTTAGTATTTATATTAAACTTCTGCCAAGTGTCTTTACTTCCTATGAAGTGCTTGAAGTGGTGAACTTTAACCAAGATATTGCCTAACAGACCTGCCAAGACATACCATTTATGAACCATTATCTTTTCTTTAAGTCATCTGGAACCCCTCAGTTTAGTACACTGGCTTGTGCTGTGTGGGTAACATATTAATTTTATAGATACTAGGAAAACAGGGTAGAAAAAAGAGAGAATCTTTCCATTGAGGAGACACAAGCCAACCAAGCAACTGGTGGTGCTTCAGAAGCTGCTGTGGTTTCAGGGCTACTCTTGCATTGTTGCATCCTGTTTTGGTTGCCAATTCAATGCTGGAGGTTCTGCCAGATTTTTGTTTTCTGCTTCTCCGCTGCTGTACTGCTGCCTTTCTGAGAAACAACCTCAAATATAAAAATTAAGCAGGAATTGCAAATACATGCTGTGGGTTTAAAGTTGTCTAATGTGGCAGAGCTCCTCTGCAGCTTTGTCCTTTTGAAGCCTGTCTACTTAAATTTTGTTTGATGTGACACTGTCTTTTTAAAAAGCATTTTAAAATTTACATTTCTGTTTGAAGGTTTCTTAGGAGTGTTAAGGCAATAAAATTTCTGATTTTTAAAGCCAATTCAAGTATTTCATAATGAATCTCAGATGGATTGAAGCCTCTGTTAATCCTAAGTAATTACTGCAACACTTTGCACAATTAGCTTCCAACTTTCAGGTCAACAGAATAATAACATAAAAAGATGAACCTGTTTCTCTTCCAACACCCATTTAAGTGGAAGAATAAATTAGACTAAATAGATGCCATAGATTTTATTTGGTTAAGAGGAGATTTATGACCTAATATTTTGTTAAATCACAATTTCATATGTACCTGTTTTAAAAGAATGCAGAGGTTTATTCGTAGTTTTTTGCAATAACTTTGCTTTTCAGTAAATTATTACATTAAAAAAAAAAAAAAAAAAAGAAAGCCAGAAACTATAAACCAGACAGGATAGTATTGAAATGGAAGACAGACAGCTTCCTTCTCTTCTGTATTGTAAGATATTTTCTTAAATTAAGCTTGAGTTTTTTCTTAAATTAAGCTTCTGATTTGTTTTGGTGCAGAATTCCAATGTATGCTTAGTTTAGAATCAACATATATTGCCAAAGTCATCATGTTGCTGTTATAAGGAAAGTAACCAAAACTTGATTTGGTGTCATCATGGAAGGTGCTTTAATTTTTTTTAAATTTTTAAAAATGTTTAAACTCTAATTTGGTGGTTAGACTTGTTTTTTTTTTTTTTTTCTTTCAAAAGTGAAGGTGTGTGCTGGATTTTTTTTTTTTTTTTTTTTTTTTTTTTGTCGGAAGGGAGGGAGGAGAGCTACTCGTTTTGATTGTTTCTTTGGGATAAGGCAGAAAATTAGGATTTGTTTGTTTACTTTTTCTTTCCCTAAAATATATTTTTGCTTCAGGCAAAAGGGACATGTTTTGAAATACACCTTTCTACAACAAGATAGACATTACTGTGCATTTTGTGTAATGTTGGGAGGCTTTTCTTTGTCCTCAGCTTTCATTTTAAGAAAATTCATCAAGTAAAGAGCTGCTGTCACTGAGGACTAGTTGTGAATGTCCATTCTGATCTTGTCCCGAATCTTTTCAATATTGTTCTGGTAATTACTTCTAGAAAAATGAACAAGAAGAAAATATATTTAAATAATAGAGAGCAAGTGAAGACAATATAAGGTATATTTTTTTAATGCCTTTAATCCTTCTGCAAGTAGGCACATCTTTCTCCCACCATTCTTTTAATTTCCTTTACATTTAAGGTCCAACATTACCTGACAAATATGAGACTCTAGAAATAACTTTAGCATCACTTTATTATGTTATGGCAAATATTATACTTCTTTCTAGGGCTCTATTCTTGTTTTTTTTTTTTTTTTCTTTATAATTTTTATAACAGATGTTCTTTTATAGATTAATTAAATATTGAGGTACACAGATATTATCTTTTTAACCCAAATTAAAGATCCGGGACAAGATCAGCAATTGTTTATAGCAATTCAACTCAAACACTTGTGTAGTTGAGAAAGACTTTATTCACAAGCAGCCTGTGTGTCTCAAGCTCTTGGAGTGCAGGAGTCATAGAATCATAGGATGGTTTGGGTTGCAAAGAACCTTAAAGATCATCTAGCTTGAGACCCCCTGCCCCAGTCAGGGACACCTTACTCTAGGCCAGGTTTCTCAGAGCTCCCACCAGTTTGTCCTTGAACACTTCCAGGGATGGGGCATCAACAGCTTCTCTGGACAATCTGTTCCACTGCCTCATCACACTCACAGCAAAGAACTTCTTCCTAATATCTAATCTGAATCTGCTCTTTCAGTTCAAAGCCATTCCCCCTTGTCCTGTCACTACAGGCTCTTGTAAAAAGTTCCTCTCCATCGTTCTTGTAGGATCCTTTCAGGTACTGGAAAGCTACAATTAGAACACCCTGAAGCCTTTTCTTTTCCAGTCTGAACAATCCCAATTCTCTCAGCATTTCCTCAGAGGAGAAGTGTTCCATTCCTGTAACCAACTTGGTGGCCTCCTCTGGACTCACTCCAACAGGTCCCTGTCCTTCCTGTGCTGGGCCCCCAGAGCTGGATGCAGGGTTCCAGGTGGCGTCTCAGCAGAGCAGAGGAGCAGAATCCCCTCCCTGGCCCTGCTGCCCACTCTGCTTTGGGTGCAGTCCAGGACATGTTTAGCTTTCTGGGCTGGGAGTGCCCATGGCTGGGTCATGTCCAGCCTTTCACCCACCAGCACTCCCAAGTCCTTCTCCCCATGGCTGCTCTCAATCTGTTCATCCCCCAGCTTGTGTTGATACAGGAGTTGTCCCAGTGCAGCATCTCGTATTTGGTCTTGTTAAACCTCATGAGATTTAATTTGTCATGAACCCACTTCTCAAGCTGGTCCCTCTGGATGTCATCCTGTCCATCAGGTGTGTCAACCATTTGGCTTGGTGTCATCAGTGAATTTGCTGAGGGTGCACTTGATCCCTGCATGTCTGTTGGTAATGAAAGTATCAAATAACACTGGTCTGCCTATGGACTCCTAAGGAACACACTTCTCCAATTTAGAGAAAAGGATGTTGTGGGGGACTGTGTCAAAGGCTTTGCAGAAGTCCAGACGTTACATCTGTAGCCCTCCTCTTGTCTGTCCATTGATGTAATCACGGTCATCATCAAAGGTCACTGGGTTGCATCATCAAATCACCTCCCTGATCTCCATGTACCTTGGCATAGCTGCTAGGAGGATCTGTTCCATGACCTTTCAAGGCACAGAATTGAGGCTGACATGTCAGTGGTTCCCAGAATCCTCCTTTCTTCCTTCTGTAAAGATGGGTACAATGTGTCTTACAGAAACAGAGAATCATTTAGATTGGAAAAGAAACTTCAAGGTCATCAAGTTCAGCTGTAAAATTGTCCATCCTTTGCTTTATTCTTACACAGGAATACTTTACCATTTTATTGTATCCACCTTCACTAGTTTCAACCTTCTTCCCTTTCTTCAAGGAACAATGTGGAATTGTAGTTTTGTGTTAACATGCTGAGGAAGTTTTTCATTCCAGTGATTAGACTCTGCTCCTGGTAGTGCAGAGTTAGCTAATGAATTTTTAATTGCAGCAGTGCTGATACCATTAAAAGAACCATTTCAGTTTTGGAATTTAAAAAAAAAAACACCAAACCAAAATCCAAGCAAACAAACAAACAACAACAACAACAAAAAAAAACTAATAAAACAACCACAAAAAAACCCCCAAACCAAACCCTGAAAAAAATTACCCCTAAATCTTCTCAATGAGTGCCCTATATGAGCAGAATGAGAAAAGGCCTAACCTTAATTATCTTTGAAGGTTTAACAGAAATCTTTCAGGTTGCATTCACGGAACTTTTAATTTGGTGATTTGATATATTTAAATACAAGCTTTACACATTTTAAAATTAGGAAAAGCATCTGGTTCAGTATTTTAAGTGGATTCAGCCTGGCCACACCTTTGTTTGGTCAGGTGCTGGTACACTAATTAAATTAAAGCCTCTATTCATCTTGCCAGCCCTGTCTGACATCCTTCCAGAAGGCTTCACATGGTCTCTGGTAATCTAAAGGACTGGAACTATGTATTTAAAAAGCTGTTACCAAATACAGTTCTTTGTAGTTTATTGTAATGAGATTTTGGTTCTTCCCTATAAAATCTCCTCTTTGCAAATTGCCTTTTTTTTTGGCTAGTCAGTGCCAGGTGCTGTAACAGTAAATGTTTTCTGAGCTTAGTTAACCAAAAGGCCTCTATGTCTATTTTAGTGCTAGTAAATCCAGTTCTTCATTTATTTCCAGAAGTATTTATAGTGTCACAAGATTCTGCTTGCTTATTTTCACTGCCATAGAAAACCCCTTGTGGAGAGCAAGAATAGTGTTTATACTGCCTTTAGAGAAGAATTTCCTGCTTTAATGGCTGCCCAGGATAAGCTAGCTAGCTGTTAATACATTAAAAAATACTGCTAATTCTACTCTAGGACTTCTTAAAAGTGAATTAATCTAATCCTGATTAGATCTATCCAGAAAATTAGAAGCACAAACCGACTTTTTGATTATTTATTGTTTTCCCTCCCCTAACTACAGGTAGCTAGTAACCAGCTCAGTATTTTTCATTTGTAAGATGATTAGGTGGTTTGCTGCATGATATGTCTGCTGTTGTGTTAATTCTTTCTTGCCTTAATGAAAAGAACTCAAAGTTTGTGTTATAACTATGGAGGAAATACAATGTCCTAAGTATGCAATTCAGAGTTCACATGCAAATGACAGGAAGATAAGGCCAAATGTCTTCTGCATTCTCAGATTTCTGTGCTGCCTGCAGATGTAAATTTAAACAATCAGCATGATGAATGCACTTATAATTAAAAACTTTTTCTCTTGACTTTTTTAGTGTAAGCATGTCCTTCCCAGGTTGTTGGCTTAGCTCATAATATAAATACTGTACTATAGAAATAGTGTGTTAGGTTTTACATATTTTTGCAATTACTTCATCTGAGAGGCAGTGTACTTTCTTTTCTTGAAAGGGTGTGATTTACAAAATATGCTCAGTACCTGTGAGCCTAATTCCTGACAGCACAGATACTTCTGTCTTCAGTCTGTCCTCCTCCAGATGATTTGTTTCAGCCCCTGCCACTCTCAGTTCAGCTATTTCTGTGTCTGTGCCACAAAACTTGTTTGGGTTAAAAAGAAAGCAAAAGCAATGAACCAGCAGGGCTGGGTCTTCCTGTGTTGGCTCTGATGCCAGTTCAAACATTTTGAGAACTGAGGATGTCGGACAACAGACCTCCAGGAGCCTCTCTTTCTGAGTGCTGCTGGAGTGGGATTCCTTGAACAGTGGTAATTAATGGGCTGTTGGGAATGGGTCAGCTTTCACATTTTGAAGTATGGAGCCACAAAAGTGGAAGCAGAGGACGCATGTGCTTGTTCATAAGAAACCAAAACCCCTTCTGGTGATAAAGCAGAATAGTTTACCTTACACTTCTGTTCCTCCTTTTCTCTGCTTAGAGAACATCTCTTCTTACTTTACTGTAACTACTAATTGTGGGATTTTACTACCAGAATGGAGGGAATCAACCTTTTCTAGGGGAGCACATGACTAGGATGATTACTGATGAGATATCCTAGTGAAGGCAAACTGGTCAAGGAAACTGCATTTGGTTATCCGAAGTGCAAACACAGAAGAGGAAGAAATAAACAATGCATTAAAGTGCTTCATTTTATGCCCCACTGATGTTTCTCATTAAAAAACCCTGCTTCATTGTGCACTTTTTGTACTTATTAGAAAACCAAGCAAACCTTTCTTCCCCTTTATCATGCCCATAGCATTTGCAAGTTTATACTTGTACTGTGGTCCCAGGCAGTTTGGTTAATGTGCAAGCTGTGATCATGCCTCACATGAGATCCTGCCCATGTCAAAAACCAAAACAGAGCCCTCTTGGGAAGGGAAGCTCCCACCAAGCTGCAACTTGTACGATTGCCACGATCACCTGGCCTTGGATGAAAAAGCCTGCCAGAGCCTGGGAGTAGCACATTGCAAGGGTTGGCTTTGTTGAAACAACACCACGGTTGCTAAGGAGAGGGTAATTAAACCAGTCTATTAATCTTGAAGTGCCTACAGCTAGATCTGTTCAAAGGCAATCTCCTTTTGAAGTTGGTACTTCAAACTGCATTGCAAAGGTGGCAAATTGGAAGTCACACGTGACCTAAGCTGCTCCTACCTCTTGTCTTGGGGCTGTTATTTCACACAAAAGTTGTTTGTCTAAGTGTCTAGGGTAAATGTGAAGAGTCATCATGAAAACAAGGCAAGTGATGGTAGAAAGATAGCAGCAACAGTGCTGTGCTAAACTTCAAACTGTGTGATTCAGAATATATGTGAAAAAGAAGTTTGAAATGCAATGAATGGAAAGCAAGAGCAAAAACACCCCAACTTTTTTTTTCCCCTTTTTTTCTTTTTTTGATAGGAGCTCTGTATCCTGGTTGTACTGTCTGTATTCCTTAGGTCTGAGTAATAGCCAACCACCCAGCAGGACAGGTTTAGTCTGACTGGGCTGAAGCATGTAAATAATTGTCATTGCCTTTTTTGCTAGTTATGGGAAGGAAAATAATATCTATTCTCACTAAATTTTTGACATCAATAATCTTTAGTCTCTCTGCTTATTACTGCACTGACTTCATGTGAACATGGTGTTACTGGGATGTCTTTTATTGGAGCAGCTTTTCCTGGAATCCCTACAGTCCATCTTTTTTGTTAAACCATGATTTTCCTGTTCTTTCTTGTTTCATATAACTTGTGGCAAGGAAGCACTCTTGTGGTGCTTTTAGTCTGGGTCTAAGTCGCTGTTTACCAACATGCTGTGACAATTGCTTAAGTCTGTCTGTATGTTAAAATAATATCAGCCAGAAAAACTAATTTCATTAGCCTAGGGGCTAGCTGGATAGTAGATCAGTGGGTGCAAGACTGATCACAATCTAACAAAGCTGGCTGTGGGACTGTTTGATAACAGAGAATGAAGGTTGTGTTTAAAAACAAATAAATAAATCCCTGGAAGCCATATATAAAGAGAATATGTAAAGAAAACTAGATATAATAGAGGATTTTTTGTGCTGTATGTTAGTTTTGTTTGATCTTTTGTCAATTTAATATGCCTGATCTGGAAAATGCTCTACTAAGGAAAGTAGAGCAAAAAAATTGTGTTGACTAGGTTAAAAAAAATCCACTTATTGAAACTACTTGCACGAAAAACTTCTTTTAGCTACTATGTCTCTGGAAAGGTAAACATCAATATTTTCTATTGGTCAAGGGCTTATGGGAAGTCTTCAGCTAATTGTGAAGCCTAATCAGCAGCAGTTGCTTTGTCTGACTTAAGTAATAAAAAAAGCTTCTTTTCTCTCTCCCCCATTTGCAGAAGCTTAAGAGCATAGGGCCATGGAGTGGGAACAGAGCACAGTGGTCTAGCAGCCTTCAGGAGGTGTTTGGCTGATGAGGGAGTAGTTTAGTTATGTAAAGCAAATTCTTTGAAGTTTGAGGTGTATATCAATAAACTATCGGCAGGTTATCAATTTACGTCATGTGAAATATGATTTTTTTTCCAAGATGAGGAAATGTACAGGGTAATGTTTTCAGCACCTGTCTATTGAGGACCTTTAACTATGAATAAATAATGGCCCTCCACTAGAATTTCAAGCCCATATCCAGCAGTTAAAAAAAAAAAAAAAATTGTGTCAACTCAGTCAATTACCTCAAACAAATAATGAAGGGGTAAATTATATAGAGTTGATGGCATTTACCCTTCAAAGGTCATATTCAAAGCAGCAGATTATATTTTGTAAAATATTTCTGTGTGTTTTGGGTTTTTTTGTCTGTCATAGTTTAGGAATGGTACTGCCCATTTTAGTGCTTCCAATGAATTTCTCCAAACTACGTGCAACTTTCTCATTTCCCCCTCTCCTTCTCCCTGCAATGGGATGGAGAGGAGAGTTGGAGGCACAAAAAGTAAAGATCATGGGTTGAAATAAGAACAATTTACTAGAAACAGCATTGAGGGCAGAAAAAAATACTAACAGCAATAATAGGGATGACAGTGAGTACAAGAAAGAGTTAACACATGAGTTCTCAGTGCTGACAATACTTGACCCCTCGTTCCACCACACTGTCTGATCCAGAAGGGACCTTTTCCCCATCCATGGGAAATGCTATCAGGTGGGATAGATTAACTTCCAGGTCCTAGCCATACCCCCTCCTGACTACTGCAAAAATTGACCCTGTCCTGGCTGGAGATAGGAGTAGCCTTATTATTTATTCAAAACGATATCTGTCTGTCTTACCACTGCCCTATGATGCAGACACTAATTCCAAGCACAGTGCAGCTAATTACTATTGCTTCTGAATATGCTATAGGCCTTATATATATATTTAGGTAGATGACTCACAGTTATGAGACAGGCCCTTAGTCATTTTCGGATAAACACAAAAGAAGAAAGGACACTTCTCTGCAAAAATATGTTGTAGCTTATATTTGTCTGTAGTAATAAATAGGGTACTGTAGCAAGCGGGAACTAAGAATTGCAGATGGTTCCATGGAGGGCATGAACTTGGCCTTTTTCTGTCTAATTGCTAGCTAGAACTGTCCCTCCACTAATTTTTAACTCTGCATTACCGTAGTAAGTGAATCTACTGAATACAGAACAAACACTCTCTTGTGTATTTAAATAAAATAAATCAGTAATTGCGGATGATAATTTTTTTCTTCTTTTCAGTCTCAGCTTCTGGGAAACTAATGAGAGTCTTAAGCTTCTCATCAAGTAGGATGCTGAAGTCAATTCTTTCCTCAGTCCCTGTGTATCTACTTTTGTTCCTTTTTTATCATGTTAGTTCTCTATGAAGGTTTTTTACAACAGAAAATATTCAAATCCTGATGAAATGTATGTATGAGAGTAGTGGAAAAACCAAAAAAATTTTCATTTAGAAATGGAAACAAAGCCCCAGGATAACTGCAGATCTAAAACTCTGATCTTTTCTTGATTTATGCTCAAAATCAGACATTCAAACAGCTTTTGTTTTCAAAGTGTGATCGGACGTATTCCCTGACGTTAGTTCTCAGCTTGTTGCTGGCTAAGTGAAAACTGCCTCCCTAGCCAAGGAAGAAATACTTCACCAGGAGGTCATCCTAGGCTTTGGAAAAACTCTGTAGTTTTTTGGTCAAGATACTTGTCAAGTTCCATTTCTCTTTTGCATTTAAAGAAGGTCCCAAAGCTGATCTCATCAAACACGTGTCCAAAGCACTTATGGCTGACACAGTAAAAGGCAGCACAGAAGACATGACTGTTTTCAGTGGAAAAAAATGACTAATGGTGCGGGTTGTCACAGGAAAAGAAGTGATTTAATTCCTTGATGAATTTCAATTAATTATTCCTTTTTTTTTTGTTTTTGTTCACAAATGTTGCAGTTAAATAGCAATTAGGCAGATGAGTTGGGAAGTAAAAGAGAGCATAAACAAACAAAGGCATTCTCAAATATGACTTTAAGAATGAATGCCAAATATAAAAAATGCTCTGAGTAGAAAGTGTCAAACATGTTAAAGTGTTCTTTCATTTATGAAAGCTGTAATATCATTAGTAACCAGAAAATTAATACTTACATTTGAATTCCCAGCTGACTTCTTTCTCTACAGCAATGCTGGTACAATATTGTGGTAATACAGTGAAGGAATATCAGAAAACTGATTTGACTGTAAGAAGACTTGCTTATTTTTTTACTGCTTTCAGATAGATCAGTGTCCTGAGCTATCTTGTAGCATGGCCTCACAGCTTTGCAGGAGAAAGCAAGGAAGGCACAGCAGGCAACCTCCCCAGAGACAGAAGTGTCTTCATTACTGCTGTTACTGGATATTAAACCTTGCTTTAATGTTCCGTGTCTTTCTACAAGTATGGAGAGTGATACTTCCCTTCACCTTACAGAACGATAAGGACACATTCTACATGCTTCTACTGTGTGCTAATCTTGAAATATCTGGGTTTTTGTCTGGGTCATATTGGGCTTGAGCTGTGAACATCTATATTAAAAAAGGATTTTATCTCTTTATTTTGAAATGTGCCCTTGCAGTGTGTTTGTGGTGCTTTAGGAACCAAGTGAAATATGAATGCACTTCTGAGATATAAATCAGAAAGAAACACATAAGTGAAGAAACTCATTATGTAAGACAAACTGGATGGGAAGGGACCATTGTGTTGGAAAAATGACACTGGCAGCCACTAAAGATAAGCAGTGAAGAAAAAAAAAGATGAGAACAAATTTTCTGAAGGGACAGAAGCTATAGTGTTAAAGGAAGCATGATTTTTCTATGCAAGAAAATGCCTAGAGGCAGTTAATAGAGCTGAAAATCAAGTGGTAAACGGTTGTACTGGGACTAATATAATGGTAACCTCAAATGGTAATTTATTGTGCCATAGTACTACTGTTTACTGTTTGATTCATCTCTGAGTACCCTTAGGAAAGTCATGGGGGGTAGGAGAATAATTTTATCTCAGGAAAATGTTAAATGAAGCATCTCATGTTGTGCTCATTAGCAGAAGAAAAGAAAGCAAGTAAACAAGCTGTAAGCCATGCTGGGAATGGTTCAGATGTCTGTGATCTTTCTTAGCAGTAATTTGAATTTCCTCCCACTAATTTGCTGCTTTGTAATAGCTAAATTAATATTGTATTCATTTTTTTTGTGGTTGGTGATGATTTAAATTTGTGTAGAAAATCAACATCATTGTATTTATTGCAAAAAACAGTTGATGGCAGTTGAGTTCATCTTGCATGGGTGAACCTTCTTATGTAACTCTGTGCCTATTGTAATCTACCATTTCATCAAGTTTCACACATCACTCTGTGCAGACCCTGTTCTGAAGATTTCTACAAGGCAAGGTTTAATTAATTTCATTTCTAAAGACATATATCAAATCCCATGCTTTACAGGTGAAAAACCTTGGTCAAGGGCAGAAATCAGTCTGTGATTAAGTAATAAAGAAGTAAAGCTAAGACAGCAACTTGTCTCCCTCAAATCCAGTCTTTCTGCTAAGCCCCTTTTCCTGCATGCTTATATGTACTACTGTATTGAGAAAAAGGGAAGGAGTGGGTAGAAAATAAAAGATAGGATGCCGTATTTCAGATCAAGAACTTGGAGAAGCATGACCTCACTGTAGAACATAACAGGAATTGTGGATAGGCTGATACATTTTGTTATTGGGTTCAAGAAGGAGGTATGTTTTCTCTCAAGGAGACATTTCTGATATTATTTCTCCTACATTCATGACTACTAGGCTAATCTCTTGTGAGTGGCAGTTTTCAACTTTTTGGTGTCTACTTTAATCCAAAAGGAGATAGAATATGGCTATATAAATGATAAGACCAAATACAGCATACTCAGATTTTTTTAATTTGCCTTATTTCAACTTAGAAAAAAAAAAAAATCTGTGCAAATGCTCCATACTATAGGAGTACTTTTCAATAATGAACTCAGCTAAATCTTTTTTTGAAGGGCAGCTGGATATATTAAAGATATCTAGGATGTTTGGACACAGTTCACAGGAGGAGAATGTTCTTGCTTTTCTCCCCCTTCCTCAAAACAATTGATTATTGTTAAGGGAACAGGGGCCATTTTAACTGTTTCACAAAGAATTGCCAATGAAAATGTTGGTGACACGCTAATGAATGTTTCTAGAAAAGGTTCAGTTCAGAGCAAAGGAGTACTATGGATAAGAATATATTGGTTGTGTCTTGGGCTACCTTGATGTTGATGTAGTTTGCTTTCTAGATTGACAAAGATATTGAGTAAAGAAAGTGAGTGGTTTGTGTTTGGTTGTTTTTTTTAAAAAAATATAATTGTTTTAAAATTCTGTAGTCCTTTAAACTGTTTTTGTGCTGTTGGCCTCAAATAGATTCCACAGGAACTGTGCTAAGCTCACAGCCATCCATACTGGCTTTCAAAGTTCTGCCTTGCTATTTCACCAATGCATTCAACGTCAGTTCTGACCTGAGGGAATCTCATTTGGAGGTACCAAGTCTGGAGGGGTTTTTAACAGTACTTCAGTGATCAGGACATGTTTTGTGACCTTGGCCAGAGCTGAGAGGCTGAGGTCTCTGAATCCATTAACAAGGCAGAAGGTCAAATAGGGAGTGCTGAGTTACTCCATAAGCTGTCAATAAATCATTCTGCTAATCTTGAAATTGTCTCATCTAGAGGTGGCTCGTCTTACAAATGAAGAATAGTGCCTGGTGTGGGAAATCAAACTCATGTTACTCTTTGTTTCTCTTTTGTCTAGCTTAAAATAAACAGTTATATTCAAAAGACAGGCTAAGTTCATCATCTATGTAGCCATGACTGAAAAGTTATCATTTTGGACTTCTAAAAGTTGGCTCTAGAAGTAGCCCTTAACTGAAAATGTGTTCTGGTAAAAAGTCTGCTTTCTGCTCCCAGTCTTTATTTCATACAAGTTCTTAATTTATCCCATGTTCTTCCAAGGGCTGAGATTTGACTCAGATGTAGCTAGTGTCTTGATAATACAATGCTTAATTTCATTTTCACTAATTCAAAATCTAGAATTTTTAAATGAGGAGGAAATGGAATGACTTAACTAAGAATAAAAAAAACCAACAAACCTTAGGTATTCTGGCATTGCTTCAAGTGCTTTGCCAAGTGACTTAGCTTGAAAAAATACATTTTTATTACCAAGGAAAAAAGCAGCTCATTTATGAATTTTAAATGAAAAGGTTTAAAAATGCCCAAGTATTAGAATACCTGTGCTGAATGCAATTTTGGGCAGCATGTCAATAACACCCTGAAAACTGGTTTGAAACCAGTTTGAAACCAGTTTGAAACTGGTTTGAAACCAGGTTTCAGCTTTTGGTGCTGTCACTTACTACCTTAATCATAAGCTCTATATTTTCAATTTTTTTTTTCCTCCTGGTTGTTTGATTCTCCTTCTTTCCTGTAGCACCCTCACCCTTTCCCCATGAAAAAAGTACTTGTGTTTATTTTTATTAATTTTATTTGAAAATACTGGATAGCCAAATTCACCTTCATATTACATCTTGAAGTTGAAAACTAGGGATGAAAATATTTTACTCCAAATTTATTTGAATTATTCTTATTTAACATTGATTTTATTATCTGGAGAGTATTTCTAACAGTTACCAAGAGTAGGAAATATAAGTAATTTTGGCGCCAAATTATTTACATTCTCATTTGGGCATCTAAACTCTGCTTTTCAAATAACAGAGGAAAAGCTAATTTTGAAGGCTTCAGAAACACAAATTACAAGAGTTCACCCATATGAAGGTGAAGCTTTTGTTGACTTGAGATATCCCAGGAATTCACCTTAAGATTATAAGCAGTGTGCACAGGTGTCCTTGAGACTTAAATATGAATGTACCAGCTTGGGTATTTGGGGATGATGCTTTTGCTCAGAACTTGTCCAGACTATACTGGGGAAAAATCAAGTATTTTTTTTTTTTTAATGCTGTGTGTTAGCTTTAGTGGGACCAGAATGTAGCACAGGTAGACATCTCCTTCACCACAAAACTGGACCCCAGTGTTTCACTGAAACCATGCCTTTCTATATATTTGCATTTAGGATGAAATACAAGCTGATATATAAATGAGCCTGTGCGTTTCAGGTGAAAAATCAAGGCATGGTGATACAACCATAACATACCCCCCCACTGCCAAATATTGCAGATGACAGGGGATTGTTTAAAAAATAATAATAATAAATCATCTGTAATTTGGAGGCAAAGATTTAAAGCCCAAGGTTTAGTTTCTCTGTGCTAACATTAAAGTAAAAAATAAATTCATTCCTGTGATGAGTTACTTTTTAGTAACTAAAAAAAAAATCATATCAAGGCTCTGGTTTAAAAGCTGAAATAAAAAAAAAAAAAAACAAACAAAACCAAAACAAAGTGCTCTTATTCAGATGAAAGGATATTTTTTCCTCGCTGAAAAAAAAAAAACAAAACATTAAAATGTCTTGTTTGAAACAAAGTTTTTGTGCAGTGTGAGTTGTTTCAAGTCAAGGATGCAGGAGTTGGAACTCACACTGGGAGAGAGCACTGACTGTATTGGTAGGCTGGGTGGTGGATCCACTAGGATAAAATAGAAGAAAGAATGATGCTTCACTTTGAGCTACCAGTCCTAATATTTATCTTCTGTGCTGCCTCATTTGGTGCAGTCAGTTGTCTTCCTCAGAGATGAATTAAAAGTTGTATAGGACTAGCAAGTTAGGACAGATTGAGAGGACTTACTAATGTAATTTGAACACTTACCGAGAGTTTAATTTCACTACCATAAGACAATGGATCTCAAGATACTAATTTAAAATTATTCAAATTGAAGTAGATCTTTTTATTCTCTGACATAAACAAATGCCTTCCTGAAATTTATGTCTTGCTAATAAGAGGTTAAAGTTTCCATCAAATTATCTGGTCATTTATCTTTTGCAAGAGTCAGTCACTTGTTTGTTGTTACTCTTTTTGTGTCATTGGACCATAGAGAGACCATGTTTTTTCTTGTCTATAGGTTCTGTAGACAAAGTAAAATATGAAATAGCCTGGTTTTATAGCTATTGTAACTGAGTTGTTTATTGAGGAAATAAAGGTTTCTGTTGCTGCCAAATTCTCTAGAACACTTTCAGAGGGAGAAATAATAACTAAGCATAGTTAAGTCTAGATCTTTAAAATGTCTAATTCAGTAGTTCTTGAGTAACATCCTTATCTCCACACTTACTGCTTTATAGTTTGGTTGGTTTTGGCTTGTTTTTTTTTTTTTTTTTTTTATGACTTTGTGTCATAAAATTGAAAATGGCTTATCTAAAACTGAAATTGGCTTATCTAAAATGTCTCATGGCTCAATAAGAAATTTAAGAAATTTAAATAGGAATTAATTGTACTGGCGTCTGAAGATGTCAATATAAGTTATATCTTTTACTCAGAGCATTTTTAATAGGGTTTTAAAGTAGTTCTTGCAATGATTTGGGGTGTGTAAAATCGACTGACCACAAACTGCTTTTACAAGTGTGGTTTTTGCTACCTGATGACCATATTAGAAAAATTTCAAATTCCTTTGAATAGAGATGTCCAGCAAGCATATGGCTGAAGTTACAGGTAATTCAGAAAACCTAGTAGGAAGCATGGATTTGCCAACTGATAGGAAGCAGGGTGGTTTAATTCCTACCCTTCTAATGGTGGACTCAAGAACCCAACTGCTCCATCTGGCACAGCACTATGCACTTAACAAGGCAGGGCAAGTGAGCTGTGGCTGGGAGAGGGGTTCCCACCCTGCAGCTCCACAGCTACTCTTGCAACCTGGAGCTTGCAGGTGTTCCCAGTGCCTTTGGTCTCTCTCCATACAGGAGACCAACAGTGTGGGATACTGAAATATTCATCAAGGCACTGAGGCACTGATGTGTGGCCACAGCAGACTGGTAGCTCCTGTGATTTTTGTTGCAGTTTGAAGCTGCTGAACAGTCCTTCTAAGCTGATCAAAAGCAGCCTGTTTTTTTTCTGGTCAGTAGAGTTTGATGTATGGTGTAGCAAATATTTGCTGTGATGTTTTCCTAATAGAACAATAGAGTTGGTGTCTGTGTGCTACTGAACAAATCCAGGGATTTGTTGTTGCAGTTTCTCTTTTGCTATAATTTCCTTGTGGCCAAATTCCCCCTTGTGCCTAGGACCCAGGTAAATGGGCCCTTTGGAGAAAGTTCTATTTGTTCTATTATGGATATTTAAAGAGCCATAATGTGTGCTTCGGTTTAGATCTCCATGAGTACATGGAGATCTAAAACTCTTCAGCTGTGGTGAGAATCTTTCCACCAGTACCTTCAGTCTCCTGCCATTTTTGGAATGTCTTTCACTCTTTGCTCCATGTACTGCAAAGCATATTAAGGTGGACCCTCCTTACAGTAAAAGTAAGTCTAAGTCTACTCTGTGACATTCTTCAAATCATATAAATATGTACATTCAGTAAGTGATATGGAATTTTTCAGGCATCTTGCTTAAGCTAATAATTAATAAAAATATAGAAGGGTGAAGAACATTTTCTTAACCTAATTTATTTGAGAGGGCTTAGCCAAAAGGACTTGAAAATTACTCCCTAAATAAACAGATTTATTGTTACAGACTTATAGCTGAAAGTTGCAACCAGCTATAAGTGCAGGGCTAGAAGTGGTCAGAACTGTTGATATGCAGTTACATAAATTTATAACAAGCTTGTGATCATACCACACATACATGTTTTCTTCCACCTCCCAGTATACCACTAATAGTTCTAGCTTTTGGCTTGTGGAACTTTTTATGAAGTCAGATTTTCCTTGGAGCAGCACAGCTTCCTTCACTCTTTCTGATCTTAAAAGCCTGCTTTAAGCACAGAGCAAGACCCAGACTATTTGGGATGATATCAGGTCTCCCTCATGCCTTCATCTCCGGAGTCCAAATGACACAGTCATTTGGCAGCTAAACTCAAAAGATCAAAATGAGCCAGATGTTGAATGGACAGATCTTTGTTTGCCAGCAATCAGGCCTCTGCTTGCCATTACGGCTCTGATTTCCATGTCTGCTACCATTTACTTCATTTTGGCTCATTAAATTGACAGCTTTTTAAACAAGGAAAGGGAAGAGGGGAAAAAAGCAAAAAAGATATTATAGAAAGCTGTCATACTCTCCATCCACATTTATTTTTTAAAATCTTGACTGTTGATTGCATTTAAGACGTGTTTTTTTCTAAAACTTTTGCTACTCTGAGTTTTATAAAATAGATTACTTATTACATTCTGTGAATGTACATGTTTGGTTTATGATGGTTCCAGGTAGATATACATACACATCTAAGGAGATGTTCTCATAATGTCTCTGATTTTTGTGTGTAAAACACAGAGCCCTGTCATGAACATGAGGGAGTAAAAGCCTACAGCTCTGGTGCTTTTGACAGTGCAAATGTGTTAAGGTGACTGTTTTCTTTTGTTACACTGCAAACACTGATAACTCTTCACAATTGGAGTTTGTTTATTTATGTTTGTTTGTTAAGCCTGATAGCTAAGAGAGGCTTTAGGTGGTCTAAAACCCATCATTTTCTAGTGTGAACCAGTCATGCTGGTTCAAGTGGATCCAAGTTGATACTAACTGATCCATGCAGAAAATACCTCTGATATAAACTTAAGCATAGTGGCATGTATTTTACTGTACTGTTCCTTTGACTCACTTGATGCTACAGCATTTCCAAGGGCCTGTGTCTCTCTGCCTGACACAGTTTGGAACTAGTCAGCTGTACTGTGTGGTGGGATTATGATAAGATATGGTTCCTAAGAGGTACAACCTGAGAAAATGAGGAGATTCCCAGTAGCCAACTTTTGGTAATGTCTGCCTGGAATATGAGATCTCTCAGGAGATGTCTGGGTAGAGGACAGGGATGAGCTCTGCTAAAATTCAGGGCCTTCAGCTGATCCTAAGTGGCTGAAGCAAAAGAGATATGGGGACCTAGGTAATTCCTTTCTGTTATACACAGAGCTTGATAATGCAAATCCTGTGTCCTAATGTTGGAAATTATTACTTAGGCAAAGTAAGTTCTTTGCTACTGTGCCCGTGTACCATGCCTGCATCGACACAACTAACACAAAGAAAAAAATCGTAAAATTTGTGGAGCAAATGCTTGAGTCATCCTCCTGTCTTAGCTAGAATTCATGTTTTCACCTTGCCTATTCATAATCAAGATGAGGAAACTTTTCCATATGTATCTTCATACAAAAGTTTAGGGGTTGTAGCAGTTTTCTGAAAAAGAAGAAACTGAACACAAAGGAAAAAAAGGATGTCTTTGTTCTTTTTTGGTTTTAAATGGTTTTATGTGGAAGAGAACATGGTCCACAGAAGGAATTTGACTGGATGGAATGGCTTGGTACACTCCACTCTTTTGCTCTGACTTAAAAGCAAAACTAAGAACTCTTGTTTATAATAGTTGTTATACAAGCATAAAAGCCAACACAGATGAAGTTTTAAACATCGTCCGTTTACCAGTAAACTATGAAGAGAAATGCTCCAGTTGCTCTACACATCTAAAATCACAGGGTTGTTTTCATAAGTAGATAAATTACAGAATTTCCTATTTTCACAGTCTTCCAGATGACTTAAACTGTTGCTGTGGATGGAGTGATTTCCTCTCTGTTTCTGTTGGCTGACGAGAGTTCAGATGTTGGGTTGTTCCTCTTTAAAGGGAATACTGACTTGGTAGTGGAAGCATTTTTGCAACATCCTCTGATCCTCAAGAACTCCACTTGTAAATTAAGACAATAAATAGAGAAAACCATGAGAAAAGTGGGACTGATTGATACAGATTTTTACTGGAAAAGTGTCTTAAGCATTTAGAAGATAAATATTTTAAATATGGGATGGGGAGGCTAGTGATGGATTAAAATGCTCTTCTACCACAAGCATTATTTCTAGTGCTTTATAATTTTGTCAAAACTTTAGGGAATGCTTTCTGTCTTCTGGTAGACATTTTCTGTGGCATTTGGAAAATGGGAGGGTGAAGGAAAAGAGGAGAAGAGGAAAGGGAGCTTGGAAAAATTTGAGAGTTGCTTCCTGTAAAATCAATATCCTGGCTGTCTATGTTAAAGAAAATTAGTTCTGTAGAATAGTTGCATGTGATAACAGTATGAAAACAAAGCTTGACACAAGAGATCACTCTGTTGTTGAACTATTCTCCTGTCTGAGGCCTTTTCCTATAAAATCTACATTTTCTTTTTCTGAATCTTGAAACAAGGTTTCTAAGCTTCTGTCATTTTATAACATTTAGCATTGCAACAGGCAGACTGGGGAAGTGTGGAATCATGATCCATGGAATGATTTAAGACCTGTAGATGTGAGACTTAGGGACACAGTCTAGTGGCAGATTTTGCAGTGTTGGGTTTATGATTTGGCTTGATGATCTGAAAGGTAATTTTAAACTTAAATGATTCTATAATTCTATGTATCTTGACATTTAGAACAATGTTTTACTATTTCTTCATGAGGAGTACTCTGTGTACTCACAACAGAAACAATGTACCTTCTGGTTTTTACACTGGTTCAGTAATAGATCAGGGAATTCACTCTGGGTTTTAGAAGTAGTGCTCTCTAGAAGCTTGCAGCTGCCTAGAATTTGACTAGCTTTTCTTCATATCATTTTTTCTTATATGAATCCATTTTTTACCTTCTTCTGGAATAATTTTTTTGATACAGATGATTGAGTTTGGCTTAGAAGAAGAAAATCTGGAAGAAGTGCTCTCACTGCTGAAATGTAAATGATTTTTAAATTTTTTGCAAGGCATGTATTGTTAACATATTTGGTTTTGTTGTTTTGTTTTATTGGTTTCTTGGGGGGGGTTTGGGGTGTTTTTTGGTTTTTTGTTTTCCTTTTTCTGCATATTCCCGTCCCTTTGAAGGGTCAGGCACTAGTGGCTTCACTTCCTGCTATCTGCAGTCATAGAATCATGGAATGATTTGGGTCTAAAGGGACCTTAAAGATCATTCAGTTCCAACCCCCAATCAGTTCTGCCACTTGCATGTGTGTATCCTGTTATCACTTTGCCCTCTCCTATGGTTGTCCCACGTTATCTTGTCACCAGAAATTATTGAAACTATCTAAATTCCTATGCAGAGCTTTGCAGGACCTAATTAGAGATATAATAATGAGAACTGGAAAACCTTTCCAGGCCCCCCTGAAACAGAATTACTGTTAAATCCCATCTTGTTTTAGTTGTTGGTTTCATTGAAGAAACCCAGGAACCCCAGGATACAGCACTATGATGAACATGACTGTAGTCACCCCAGCGGTGTGCTTTGGACTCCAGCTACTGTTCCCACTGTCATATGAGCAAGGAACTCTGAAAACCATGTTGGCTTTTGTTTCTTGATGATGGAAAGCTGTGCCAGGGAGGGAGTATATGCAGTTTAAATTGTATCAGGTTTATGTTGTATTTCTTATGGCTTTGGAGGAGTTATTCCTCCCTTAGTGAGCATTGTAAAACTTTATTCCAACCAACATATGTTTTACAGACAAAAAGGCTGCAACAGAACACTCTTAAATGTGGTACTGACGAGGCTGTAATTTAAAAGGGCCTGTGAAACAAATATAAGACTGAGAGTTATATCAGCATTTGCTTTTGGAGGTCTGGCTTCCTCGTGTTTTATATAAATCACATTTTTAAAAAATAAGGTAAATGATGACATATTTTAGAATTTTCTAAAACTTGGAAAACTAAAACTAATCTTCTCACTTATTTCATCATATAGTAGGGTTTTTTCTAGCCTATCAAAATAATATGTTAAAGATACAAGGCTCAAAATCTTCAAAGTGAATAAGGAAAAACAAACCTAATAGCCAACCCTCCTTTCTTTCATCTTTAAACTCCCAAAGAAAAGAGAATTAATTTTTCAAAAGGCAGAGTATGTTTCTGGAACTAGACCATGGAAGCATATTATAAATGTATGTCTACTTTCCAGTAATCATATTTCTCTCCTTCTCAAGTTTTCATAACACCTTCTTGCAGCATAGTCAGTCTCAAGAGTGACCTTTAGTTTCATCAAAATAAAATTGCTCTTAAGAGCAATTAACAAAAGCACACTAATTTGAGCATTGCAGCATGGATGAAAACAAACCAATATTTTATAAGTCATTCTAGTACAGCCTCTGAGCATGTCATGGTCATAATTTGTGCAGGAATAGGATTGCTTCATCTGCCACCTTTTTAAACCATTAATCTCTGAAGTTTTAATGTGTTTAATGCTGCCTTTTTGTCTCTGTGTTTGTATTCAAGATTGCAGCACATTATGAAATATGGAAAGAGATCTGATGTTTTCATTTAACAGTGCTATCAGCAAGTCTTCACATGAAAGTAAACCTAAGGCTTTCAAATTCAGAGGTTGTGGCTTCCCATTCAAGAGATCCTATTATTTTAGCATTGTGCTTGTAATTCCTTGGATAGTTTTGTGCCAACACCTCTATTGTAACCTGCTCCACCCATCATGTATTTGATAACTTGGCTTTTAAATTCTCCTCCTTGTTGAAACTTGTCCTAATAAATGTCAACTCAAGAGCAGATTTTCTGTGTCAGATTTTCTTTTTAAAGATTTTTTTGATTTTTTTTTTCTACAGGAAACCTTTTTCAGGAATAATAAGCTGTTGATCTATTGGTAGATACAGTGTCTGTGGCTGATATCCATGACACATTTGTAGAAGTATTCAGAAAATATTGAATCTACATGGAATAAAAAATAAATGTAATACAACTACAAGGACTAAAGAAAGTTTAGCAGCTGTAAGGTCTGGTTTAGTCTGCAAACAATCCAAAACCACCCTGAAAAATCAGATTTTGCCATCTACAATTTAGCAGTGTCCCAGAGCATTTTGCTTAAAATATGGAAAAGCCCTTAATCTATCATAGGCCTATAAAGTTTTCTAGGAAATTGAAATATGAAACACACACCTGGTTATGAGTTAGTCACCAGATAATATGAGGCTTTGGGACTCTTAAGAGAGGGAATCTCCACCTTTCTGTGCCTTTATACATTTACATTTCCTGTATCAGGAAAGTGATGGTAGCATAAATGTTCTTCCCTTGGACTGGATTTGTGCAGCACAGAAAATTATCATCAAAGCATGGTGGCTCATGGGCATTTCAATCACCTCTTTCCCGCTTGGCATCCCTAGGTAGTTCAGGATCCTACTTCACATTTCTGCATGGAATGTTCTCCTCCAAAACTCAATGCCACAAATCCGTAAATAGAGATTTGCATGTGGATTGGGGGTGCAAAATTTGGGAATGTGCATGCAGATACAAATTTGAATCTGCTGCAGGAATGTAGAATCTAAATGAGTTTGATCATTTGCTCTTGGTCCTGTTTCAACTGTAAACATCTGTTCTGGTCCCTCATTGCTGTTCTCTGCTGTGCCTTGTAAATGAGCTGTTCCTGCTGTCTGAGGTTTAAGCTGATCAGATAATTTACCTGCCTGTTCTGCCTCCATGTGCAGCAGCTCAGTGAAGCCTTTCAAGACTTTTACAGATTTTTGTATTTTGCAGCTCTCAGCAACTTATTAGAAATTTACAATTGCCTAGAGCATGTACAAGGGAAAGCTTAGAGTTGGGAAGGAAAAAGCATATTATCTGGTGTGTAACTCATAACCAGATGTGTTTCAAAGGTGAAATAGAAATGTTGTTTCCATGCTACAACTGGAGAAACATGTAGTATGGGGGCCATGTTTACCTAAATTCTTTTCTTTGCAAGTTAGCTGATTCTTTCTTCACTGAACAGGCAGAGATTTGAGTTAGGTTGTAGTGCAAGGATGTGGTTTCTGGAATGCTTTTTCTGCAGGGCTGTCTGATGGAATAAGTGTTTTAGTAAAGCTTTTGAATGGTTCATTCTGATATGGTGGTTTTTTTACGGTTTTTTTTTTTTTTTTTTTTTCCCTTGCATCAGGTAGCGGCTTTATATCTAGGTACTGCTTAAGTGTGCTCTGAAAATAAGAAATTGGCTTTTGTTTTGAAAAGTTATACCTGCACAGATCTGTCCTTTTTTTCCTCTTCTTTAAGAAATGAACCTGCATAATAGCAAAAGTAGAGCTTTGCTGTTCTGAGGAGGGGAGGAACAGGATTGGCACCAGAATGTTACTCCAACTTCCTGATTATTGGAAACTCAGTATATGTCTAACATATGGACAGCTATGGGCCATATGCCTTGTTTTACAGACCCAAACAGTTGAATAGATCCCCTGAAGGATGGACAAAGCAGGGAATAACCATACCTACTTTATAGGAAAAAGGCAAAAAGATGGACCAGTGCCTCTGAAAAAACCTCTCTACAGTATATAATCTCTTTATGAATGGTGACACAGAGCATCAAAACACATATCAAATGAACTTTTCCTTGATTTCTGTTGATGAATTTTCCTTTTCCCTTCCAACCTTCTCCCTCCAGCCTTAAGCTTGAAATACTGTAATCAAGGGAAATTAGTTATGGAAATTGACTATATTGTCTGGAGAGTGCAAAAATGCCTACTGTTATACTTTTAAGGTCCCTTTCATGTCCCTTGTACTACCTGTACCAGGGTCACCATGTGTGGTGAATTAGTAAAAATACACATCATATCTATTAATCTGCCAAAATAATTTACCAAAAATGATGAACTAGCTTAGATGTTGTAACAAAGGTATCTGATATTTATTAAACTAATAATCCTTCTTTGATGCTCCTGGTCAGTATTTGTCAGGACATGATATGTGAAATGATTACATGATTCAGTCCTAGCACAAATAATTCTAAAGTTTTTTCCTGTATCTCAAAACATAATGATTCAGACTAGAGAGCCACCTGTCCCCAGTTCCTTGTAACCTACAGTTGCTAGAAATGGATTCCCTGGGAAATAAGGACAAGGCAAGTGTATAATATTTCTTTCTAAAGTAGTCTTTCAGCCTTGAACTATTTTCACTTCATTTTGAATTGGTTTTCTCCTAAACCTGATCTATTTTATCTTTTAGTAAATCCACAGTCATCTCTCTCATGAATCTGTGCAGCCTGTCCTTTAACCTGTGTAAACTGTGCACACAATAGCCTTTGGTAAGAAATTCTTGATGTCTGTCACTTGTTGCCTCTACGGCCATATGTGTTTTTCCTCTTGATACCTATCTGGCTTCATTTGACACATCCCAGTGTCTTGGTTTGGAAAAATAGGTGTCTGCCAGGGAAGGCAGGAGCCTCCGCTGAAATGGAAAAAATGTAGACCCCCTCTCTCTGAATTTTTATAAATTTGAAATTAAGTGGGGCACAAAAATATGCATGCAGGAATTACAGTTCTTTATTAGGGAAGAAAATAAAAAGATAAACAATGCAGTAAACAAAAACACTGACAGTCAGAATGCAACCTGACACCGTGTGGGTCAGGGTGTTGGTAGCAGTCCAATTGGAATTGTGGCTGCAGTCCTCCTGGGGTGTCAGGTGTGGTTCTGTTGGAGCAGTGATCCTGTAGAAAAGGGTGTGGTCTTCCTCTGAAGATGCAGTGGAAGAGGCAGCTGTTCCTGTGGGAAATCCAGTGCAGGAAAAAAGCCGCACTAGTGTTCCAGAAGCTCAAGATTATATCCAGGTAGGAATGCTTGGCTCCTCCCTCTGGGCGGAGCATCTCACAAGGGGATGTTATAGTTCTTATCAGTCACGCAGTGACATTCAATAGCCCATTATCAGCAGATGTCTCCTCTGAGAGAGGATTGGTTGTGGAAGAGATAAGGAAAACTGCTCACTTAACAGAAGACAACTGCCGTACAGATGGCCAATGGAATACATCTTGCCTTTCAATCTGGGACACCCAGTTCATATAACAGAAGAAAATAAAACTCTCAATAGTGTTTTTTCAATTATTCTCATAACACTAAGATATTATGGCCCTCTATCACATCTCCCTGTTAGTTACATCTATTCCAGGCTACAGAAGCCCAACCTACTTGTTTGCTTCTCTGTGGAGCTGGTTTCAATCTTGTTGCTCTTCTCTAACTTTCTCCAATTGTTATACATTTTGAGAATTGACATCATGCTAGTGGTGGGGAAACTGTAGATTTATGTAATAACATGAAAATGAGATTTTAATTTTTTTTCCCTCTAGTACTTCCTCAAATGTTCTAAATTTCCTAAAACACAAGAAATTTAGGCCTAACATGAGGAAGAACATTTTTATATCAAGGGTGGCACAAGATTGGAACAAGCTGCCCAGGGAGGCTGAGGAGTCTCCTTTCTGGAGATGTTCCCAACACATCTGTTGTAACTTGCTCTGGTGTAACTTGCTCTAGGTGACCCTACCTGGGTAGGAGGGTTGGACTGGATAATCTCCACAGGTTTCACTCAAAACTATCAATTCTGTGATTCTCTGATTCTGTAAAACATTTCATTCTCTGTTTTGATTGTTGCGGTAAGCATTGAGTGAATGCTAATATCCAAATAGCTTCTATAACTCCAGCATTCTGGAGTCTGTCTGGTAAGTGAATATATGGATTGTTTTATTCCATGCAAAACACTTTTATTTATACTTCTGGTGCCTTTTTATTGTCCAGAAACCTTGAAGTCTTTTTGTAGTTACTCTGCCATTCCCCCTTACCTAGTTAAATACCTTTGTTTCATCAGCATATTTGTTCACCTCATTGGTTACTGCCTTCTCTAGGTCACTTAAGAGTAAGTTAAACAGCACAATCCCTCCAATAGACTCCTCTGATCCTTCTGGGATGTTTCTTTCCTTTCATCAATGTTGTACTTTTACACCTTGTCTAATTTTTCAAAAGATGTTGTATAAAATCTCGTTAGATGTCTTATGGAAATATAAGTTTACAATGAAAATTTATTCAGTTCTTCATTTTATCAGCTTTATGATAACACTTTGCACCTTTGCAGTCAGCTTCAGTAAGTTTTTAAGGCAAGTGTTCTCTTCTTAGAAACGATGACAATTTTTCTCTGAATAGAGAGAATTAGCAGACACTACTGAAGGAATGAAGGCTGTGCTTTGTAACTTCTCTCTATATACTCTAATACTAATATGTGCTGATATTAGCCTCTTTGCCTAATGTGAGACTCACAGGCCTGTGGTTGTCCCTTTCATGAGAAACCTTTTTAAAAATTCTTATTTATGTGTATTCACATTTATATTTACACTGTAGTCAGAGATAAAGATGAAGCTTAAAAATGGGGATATACAAAGACACATATTTTTGTCAAAGTTACTGCCTTGAAGTCTTGATGGTTTGCCTGAAGCCAGAGTTCAGTATGGAAAAATCTTTTTATATCATCTTGATGTAGAAAGTTTTTATATGTACAGAAATGCAAACATCTTTGCTGTTTTCTCTTACTCTATTTATGACCAGGAGGCTTTTTAAGCTAAGATAACAAACATTTTTATTTATTCAGACTTGTGTAAAGTACTGAAAACTCAAACTTTAGATATACTATGAGGACTAATATGTAAATGTCTTTAAGAGATGTGGACAAAGTTTACAAATACATGAAAGCAGTTCTTCATCATCTCTGAAAAAATGCATTTTAGAGAATTCTCAGATTTCTTCCCCCAAAGGGTTCTCCTTTATGGTGTTTATTTTCCTGTTTTGAAAATCTGTTCTGTAACAAGGTAGAGTAGCACTTGCACTGACATGTAAACTTTGTGATGGCTGTAAACATTGCTCCACTTCAGCTGATGAGATAAAATGATGTGCTTTACAAATAGATAGATGGTAATTGCATCTAGTAATTGAAGCTACTTCTTGTGGAAATGCACAGATTGTACTTCAGAAATTAGGATAGTGTTTTGTTCCATTCACAGAAGCAAGGATGTGAATATTTTCCACTTAAGTAATATATGACAGCAGGAAAACAACAATAGGCTGATAATCTGAATATATTCTATACTGGAAGCCTGGTAGAACTGTTTGAATATATGTCTTATTGCACCAACCAATGCAAAAGACAAAAACAAACATTGAAATTGATTATGTGAAAACATCTTTTGAATAGAGTCATTCCAATAGCATTTATTAAAAAAAAAAATGGACAAGATTGGCACGTGACTACAGTAGTTAAAATTTGTAGTGTAAAAAAATTAAAAAAAAAATCACAGTAGGCTTCACAGCTCAAAGCTTTTCTTGAAGTAAGCAAATGAAGAAAAAACATATGGACAGAATACTGCCAACACAATAGATTTTTATTTTCATTATAGCTTTAACAAAAAAGGCTAAATGAGAGATGAGACTTGTCTACTATCACTTAATTTCCTTAGGCTGGAAGAAAGAGCTGCTTGCTATTAGCTAAGGGCTTAGTATGTGAAGGAATCTGAGCAGTGGTGGGTGGTAGTGGAGACAGAAGGAGCATGGAGAGGCCAAAGAACTGGATGAAGACAAAAGGAATTTTTTTTTTCTTCAAAGTAGCAGCTTAAATGTGGGGAGAGAAAAAAGAAAGTAAGGCAGATCAGTGGAATTGGGACTTACAAATGCTTGTGGGAACAAATTGTTTGCATTTGGAGAATAATAAAATTTAAAATACATCAGTGTGGTATAATTTTTTGACAAATCTGATGTGGGGGTTTTCTTTTTTGATTTTTTTTTTTTTTTTTGTTGTTGTTGTTTTTTTAGGTGTTTTTTTCCCCCCAGAATTGCATGTATGTCTAATGCATAAAGTAAAGCCATTTTGAATTTGCCAAGACTTTAAATACTCTCCTAAAAGGCAGTGTTTTCCTAACCAAATTAAGGAAATATGTATGGTGGTGCACTCTGGTTGGAAAATATATAGCTTTTTGTGATTAAGCTATCATCACAAGAGAGGATACTATGTGAGGTCATGCCCAGCTCCAGCCTGAACTGTCTGCTGATTTCAGTGATTTAGGCTGATGGAAAAAAGTAGGAACTATCAGACTTGTTAAGTTTGTTTCAAAGGCATTGCAGTTCTTGGGAAGATAAAATGGAAATGGTCTAGACAAATCAGTTGTGGTCTGAAATCAGAAAATGGAGCCGAAACACAGACACAAAGTTTTCTCCTTAAAATGAGGGGGAGTACGAAGTAAGAAATAGGAGATGCAGAATAACAGTAATGACAGTGCTATGAAACAACAGTATTGCAAAAAAAGATCTGGGACTTATGCTAGATGGTAACACATGGTAAAATACACATGATAAAGATACAAAAATGTGAGATGAGAAACTGATTAGCCCTCCTCTTCTGGTGGTGACTATGAAATCTCTTCTGAAAATTGTGCTTTCAGAAATGTAGGTGAATTGACAAGAGTCTAGAGAAGAACTTCAGTAATGATCACTTCAAAAAACATGAGCTGCAAGGAAAGACTGAAATTTAGAAAGGATTAAGATAAGCAAGTTGCCAGGGATGGATTAGTATTCTGCTTTAAAAAAAGAGCTGGTGTAGTTAGGGGGTTCTTAGTCCTGCACTTCAACACTGGTACTTTTGCATTCAGTACTGGATGTACTCTTTTGGCACTAGCTACTTGAACAGGATTAGTGGCTATGCAAAAAGAGAGAGGACCAGAGACAAAGTAGTCACTACTGATTTTTTTATGTGGCTTTGAATAAGAAGCAGATACAAACCTCATTTTTCTTAACTTCTAGGGTACTGAGGGAATTTCCAAACCTCTCTAAATAAGCAATGGACATGCTATGTCTCTTTGATCTGGTAGTTGTTATAAAAAATAGCAACTCGAAAACACAGAGACACTGTGCAGGAAATGCCCCTAAAAATGGCTGCTGCTGCCATTGGTTTCCTCAACCACCACCACTTGCTCACTTCTACCTGCAAAAATTTTGGAGTGCACCATATACAGGATATCCAGATAGTCCCAGGCAGGCAGTCTGTTCAAATGTGGGAATTCCTACTGTTGGAAAGTCATGGGAGAATATTTTTCTCCATGTCTTTTGAGGTAATGTGCAGACCCTTTTCATAAGATGAAAAAGGGAAAAATGAAGTTTGTCCCAATGCAGAGGTTTCCTTCAGAGCAGCTTCCATATAACTGTTCCCAATACAAGTTAAAACAATGAGAATGATTTCCTCCCATCTGGCTTCCAGCTTGAGCTAGACTCACACTGGTTTTCTGGATCCATATATAATTATTGTTTTGGCCTTCACTTTTAAGGAACTTATTTCCTTTGTTGATGCACTGAGAAAGTGTAAAAATAATGTAAAAATTGATAAAAATGAAAAATGCAGAAAAACTTTAAAACTTCTAAGTAGAACATTATGAAGTATCAGTACTTTTCGTATTCTGAGACAAGATTTTTGTAGACTGGAATAGGGATTTTCTGAAATGTTCCTGGAATGTAATTTTGCTCAGTTTTAGTGCTTAGAATAAATACCACATCAGTGAGCTACAGTGGAGGTGTAGTTCTAGTAATTCCCATGGTGGGTGTGGTTGAGAGTTGCATGAAAATTCATCTGTTTGTCAAGAATTGTGGAAAGAAGTTGTATTACTGTCCAGTTTCCATGCCAAAAAGGCTTGTTGTTCACCTGTCCAAAGACTTTTTTTGTGGTTCTAATTACTCTTAAGGATGTGGGCAGAACTTTGGAGGAATCCAAAGTCTCAGTTATTAAGGAAGTATTGTTTATATCTGCATTGTCCATTTAATTCTGGGATCACAGATTTTTCACATGAACTGTGCATCATTGACTAGTCTGTAGAATTAACTACCAACTTTTATTAAAAGCACCTAACTTTTGAGAAATATTTTAATAATGCAAGTTATGGTGAAACCAGAGGTAATGCCTTTTGACATCAAATTTTATGTCAGTAATGATATCTAGAGATGTCAGAATCTGTTACGATATGACATCTGACTAAAATGGATAGCCTATTGTATTAGCAGCTATAAAAACATCTAGTGAAATGTGCTATGGGCTGCCAGACTCACATATAAGAACTTTAGGAGAAGAGAAGCAAAACTACTTCTATATTTCTGATAGGTAACTTGAAAATCAGAGAGTTGCTGTTGCTGCATTTCATGTACTGGAAAAAGGAAATAGAAATTGTCAGAAGCTTTTGGAGCTCTCAAACCCATCTCATTGAAAAGGGTGATGTGAGGATACGGTGACCCACCCTGAAGAAGACTTCTCTGGGCCTCAGGGAAAACCTGTTGCTGGCTAGTGGAGGCTGTGGATACTCTTCTCTAATTAGGCACCAATTTTGCCAGTAGATGGAGAGTCAGGCATCCAAGGAGCCAGCCAGCAGAATGGGAAATGCTTGTGCTGCTTTCTTTAGACAGGCCTAGAATGTTTGATTCTGCTTGGTGTGGGCTTCCACCATATCAGCTCTTCAGTTTTCACTCTCCCAATGTTTTGGAACCTAAGCCACCCAAGTGGGAATGTCCATGCTTATGCCGCATGACTCTTGGTCTTGGTGTGGCCCCTCTCAGTATAGGTGGTCTGCCTCAGGCTGTTCCTTGAAAGAGCTGACACAGATGTCCAGAACAAGTCAAAGGAATGGGACTCAGCTAGAGAAGTTTTCTCTGTGCAAGAAAAATACTGCACTTCAGGGGGTTTGACTAAGTATTTCTGGCCAAAGCCGCTGAAGTCTGTGGCAGCATTATGTTGAGCAGCAGCTAGTAGGGCATTTAATTGCCTGGAGGGATGGTGTGTTTGAGCAGTGGCCCTAAGCAGCTGCAGCTATGTGTAGCCTCAACTGCCTGTTTGCCTCTGTTGGGCTACCCAAGCATGTGAGAGGATCCTAATTTCTAAAAGCTGCCTCTTTTGTTGCAGGACTAATTCTCTAGACTCAGGTAATCAGAGTTCCCTAATAATTTTTGACCTATGGCTAACATTTTCAATGATTCAGGCTTCCTCCTACTACATGAAATGAATATCAAGATAAGCCTAAGAGATAACATCAATGTGATTTGTTTATAACGTGTGTTACTTATGTAGCCTAAATGGTGATATTTGTGCCTGTAATAATTTTTTGTGGGGTTTTCCCCCCACTGTATCCTTAATCTGTGATACACAAATCAGATTAGTTTTTTTACCCTGCCTCCCTGAAGCATCGGGTGAAACAGTTGAATTTACTTTTTATGCATTTTTACTGTTTATTAAGCAGGCTCACTAAGTGGAATTTAAGGAAAGCTTTTTATTTCTTGGTGGGGAAGTGCTTAATATCAGACACCCAGATGGATATTTAAAAAATCCACGTGTGGAACCCTGGGAATTCATCTATTGTAACTGTGTGCTAAAGCTCTAGATACAGTTGCTGGGTGTTCTTGCCAGACATTGACAATCAATCTGTGCAATGAATGCTGTCAGAGAACTGTTCTCTAAATCAGAATCATTGCTGCCATATACTGATTTGTGAAGCACACAGGCTTGCACATAAATAATCACTTTGCATGAGATTGTCACTATAGTCTGCTGAAATATTTTTCTTTTAGTAATCTTAACTTTTCTTTAGAGAATGTTTGGGGTTTTGTCATAGAAATAATTTCCTGTCTTTCCCCCTACTGTTTATGCATACTTGTGTGAGTGCTAAGGACATTGAAATTGAAACATATGGGGATTTTTGTTTTGTTTTAAATACTCTGCAGGAACATGAGGAAATTCCCAAATCACTTCAAACTGCTCTTTAATTTGAATTGTGTAGGCTTTCTCTTACTGGGATTACTTTAATAGTACTGAAATGAAGCAAGGTGCTGTAGCAATGTATCAGAAACAGCTACACGTATTTTTAACATTAAGTGTTATTCAGAGGAGCTGAGGAGTTTCTTTCAGGGATTTTAACATCCTTTGAGTGTGATAAATATGTTTGGTACTAAACTAAATCTTTTTAGTGTATGTGCTACTTTAGGAACTGCTTTTTAAAATTGGATTGAAATAAATGTAAAAAAGTGACTTTTTATTTAGGATTTTGATTGTAAGTTCTAATTCTTGTGCTGTTCAATATTGCCTTTCTTCACCCACAGAATTCACTTTGGAAATTTTTCTTTCTGACAAATTCTGCTTCTGAATTTTCTACACATTTGTCCTTTGAAACACTCTTTCAATACAATCATCTCTTGATTCTCTGGAAATCAAGCAGTCTATGTCTAGTTACATACTAGATCAAATAGAATTGCTAGTTAATTTTCATCATGATGCTGGGCATCCTGCATTTTTGACCTAGTTTTTCAAATTGATATTAAAGCTGTGTTTGGAAAGCCCATTCCTGTAAAAATGGAGAAATTAAACTCTTCACATTTGTTGTGCAGTGTAAACAAACATTATTCTGCCTAGGTGGTATGTTTATTCTCTCTCAGTAAATAGCTACTGAGTCAATGACTGCCAAAAGAGACAAACACATGTGTCTTGTTTCTAATGGCAGGAGTTCTCTCCTTTCTTTTTGTCCTTCTTGCAACCCGAATTCTTGCTTAAAACTGTTAAGTGCAGTAATTTTTGCATTAAAACAGAGAGGTCTTGATTTAGGGGATAACATTCATTGTGTGCTGTAGTGACTGAAGAGGATATTTGTCCTCATCTCACTGCTGTTTGGGTGTGTAGTTTATTTGGTATGTGACCCAATGTAATGTGCTCAAAATGCTTTTAGGCTTTAAATTTCCCTGTACTGAACATGTTGTTTACTCTGTGTGAACATTGCAAGCATGTGAGGTGAGACTGGTTTGTAGATCTGTGTTCATCTGGCCCATTGCAGTTCTCAGAACATGTCTCTAACGCAAAATGCTGTAGGCACATTTGATGACTTAATTGCTGTCTGATATATTATTAAGTACCATATAGCTTTTACTGAAAGCAGCCTAGACTGCAGATCTTTCTTAAGCAGTGGAATTAATAAAACTACAAAGAATTTTTATGGCTTTAGATTAGAAGCTACCTTGATGTTATTCGGTTTTATTCCCCCTTTTTCCTTCTCCCTTTGTCTTATCTTTGTGACTTGTATTTCTATAAATTTTTGACTCCTTATATTTGTACTTTTGAATATAAGCATATGTACAAATGCTTAGTTCATTAAAAGTTTGCACTGTATTCAAAGCTAGGAAACTGGTTGAAGAAGGAAAGAACAAAATTTATCTTTGTCAGTAATTGTGTTTTAATGATACTGTTTATGTTTGCTCTTTCACTACTTTGGGAATTGCACATTGTGTCTCATTTGCAGGTCTCATTTTCTAGACCAAGACACAAATGGATGTAAACAGATATGCCCTAGAGAGGAAACGGCACCAAATGTAGTCAGGTTTATGGTACAGGTTTTCTTTAGCTGAAATACCTGGTCTGAATAGCTTGAAGGTTTGAAGGAAACATTGTGCTTACTTTTTGGTGGCAGCCTATCTGTGATAGCAAGGTGTCTCTTCAGTTTGATTTGAATTGCTGATCTTTTTGTAAATACTTGACATAGACAAACCAACAATGACACAGCTGTCCTGAACAAGAAATGATGGTGGAGAGACAGCTGAGAGGTGAACAATGCTAAGAAGGACTGAAAGATAACTCGGGGCTCTAGTAAAGCACCACTGCCACTGGGTAGTGAAGCTGCAGTTACTACTTTTGAGGCCAGTTATGAAGTCCTGGCAGAAAAGCAGGAGACAGGGCTCCTGTTAACAAGCAAGAGAAATACAGGATGTGCCAGACACTGGAATGGGAAATTTTTCACAGCATGGTTTGAGCACTGACTTTCTGAGGTTTATGTCCTTTCATTCTCCAACTCCAATTGCTCTCTAAGTTATCTCTGTAAAATGGATTCAGTATTTCCATGTATTGTCTAATACTGGTGACACAAGAGGTATATGCAAGAATTAAATGTGAGCTGGAATTGAATTTTCGGGAAGCTTTCCTGCAGAAATGCAGACACAGCCCATTTGCTACCAAATCCTCACAGACAGTTACACCTGGATAATCTATGTGTGCTGCCTTGGTGTTGATCAATGTTTGCCACCCAAGTCTGTGGGAAAATCTGATGCTGTGATTTAATCAGCACATGAGTGAGGTAACCAACTTGCAGAACGTGTTTTATTTTGTAGAGTAACTGTTATAAAAGATAAGTGCAAGATCCAAATAACTACTGAAAGTTGCCATAAAATTACTTCTATCTCATGGGCATGGAGAATGGTTTCAATTTCAACTTTGTGCCACCCTAGCTTATTGACTATGCCAAATTTCACTCCCCTAACATTAAAAAAAAAACAAACAAAAATACCAGAATTAACTAGGAAGGAATCAGTCTTTCCTTAGCAAAACATGATTTTGATTTTTTTCTTCTAAATTTTATTCAAGTTATACCTTTAATATTAGGGCTTTCAACTCAAGACTTGTTACTTTGAAGAGAAAAGAGTCTTAGAAAATTAGAAGTAGAATTGTGATTATGGCATACTGTCTGTCTCTCACTATGGTAGAAAGGAGAGATTTTCTTGTGTTGGAAACTATGTAAGTAAACAGTGTTAACCTCTCACTGTGAAAAACATTGTACAGCTAAAGTTTGAGTTTACATTATCTTCAGAAGTAAGGGCAGACCTGCATTGGCTGGAACAGGTTGCCCAGGGAAGAGGTTGAGTCACCATCCCTGCAGGTATTTAAGAGCTATGTAGATGTGGTGCTTAGGGACATGGCTTAGTGGTGGACTTGGCAGTGCTGGGTTAATAGTTTGACTTCATGGTCTTGGAAAGCTTTTCCAACACAAATGATTCTGTGATTCAGATGTAACACAGTTGTGGAGCAGTGATCAAGGCAGTAAAGGGAAAATGGTGGCTCATGGATATCTTGAGTATCTGTTTGGGCCAAACTACAGGCAATCTTTGTCAAGATTGAGCACTCAGCTGCTCTTATTCAGAGCAAAATAAATTTTCTTTTAGTTCATGCCAACTATTCCAACCTTAGAGATCTGGAATAAGCAGGCAGAGATCTGAAAATCTGAGGTACCTTAACTAGATCCTCTTTCCCATGCCTTTCCCTGCAGCTTTTGTATGTTTGCAGGAGGTTCTGAAACAGCTTGGTATGAGTAGAATATTATTGTTGCAATGTTCTCAGGACAACACAAACTCCTTCTCATGACCCAGCCTACACATGTGATATGATGGAAAGGCTGTTAAGATGGAACTGAAGATGGGGAGCAGTTTTTCTAAGCAAACTAGGAAGTCTTTCTCAAACACAGAAATGTTCCAGTGGTTATGAAGGGGGAAATAAACCAAAAGTTATCCAAAATCCAAGTTTGTGCTTGCCCACTGTCCTCTGAAAATGTGAGTTTTGATTAGAACATTTAGCAATATGACTGTTAAGCACTGTAATATGGATATTTCGTATCCTCATCCTTTTATATGTGGGCAGGATGATTAGCAGGTATAAGTCTCTTAAAATGAAACACAGTCATCCTTTCTGCAGAAGTGATCACAGTTTTGAGGAAGCTGATGATCTGATATCACCAGGTAAGAACTTCCGTGAAGGCTTCAAGATCTAGAGGTTGGAGTTGGGATTAATATAGCTTTTCTCCCTGAATTAATAATGTTGATTTATTTTTTTTTTAATTTCTTTTTAGAGGAGGATATGACTTGAGGAAGCAGATAATGTATGAAGTTTTTGAGAGAAAATTCAATTTGAAAGTTGTCCTTTTCCAACTACAATCAATGGAAAATTTTCTTTTACGTCTGGATTTGTTCTAGTTAAGTTAATAAAGCTTTGCTTTGGGTTTCCTGTGGTGTAAGAGTGCAAAGACTTTGTGAAAGGCTATCCAATCCCACTTGCACATTCGCTCAGGTTTATCAGGGGTGTACTCCAAGGTTTTCACTTGTACTTTTTTGAGGAGATTTATTCCTGGAGGTCCCACTGGGAACTGAATAACAAGTAATAGCAACTGTGACTCCTGACTCAGGAATGTGGAAGATACTGAAGTTACACTGGAGGAGCATCCTCAGGAAGTGCAGACTCTTCTCTAAGGTGTTGTGGGAATTCTGTCAATCTTGAGTAGATGGTGGTGACCCTTATCGCACGTAGATTAGGTGGTTGGTAATACACTTGTAGATTTTGGGTGGTGAGACAGACAGAAAATGCAAAAGCAGAGTTGGAAGTTAAAGGAAAAGGGGGTGACATGAAGCAGATATAGAGCTACAGGAGACAGGCACTGCACCATCCTGAAAGGTAGGAAGAGCAGAGGAGATTTGTTATTTCAACAAGGATATTAAAAGAAAAAAGTGAAATAGAAAAATGGGAAAGGAAAGGCTGCATACAGGAAGCTGAGAAAGCACTAAAATATGTGAAAAGGATTCAGTGAGATAGAAATAGATTCTTGAAGAAGCAACTGAGAGGTTTGAGACTGAATCAATATTTTTGCTTAGAATTCTGCTGAGATTAATTTTGGCTTAAATGTAGGAATTACTTTTTGCAAGGGAGGAGGTGACAGATGGACCCAGAGAGGGTCTTGACTTTCATGTCCATACAGAATCTCTTTTTTATTTGTGTTTGTTGAAAGCATTAAAAAATACCTCTGGCAGTTTTTCCATTTCCTTTGGCTTTCGTGTCTAAAGAAATATTCAAACTGGGAGAGGGGATGGGAAGCTGAGCCAGGTGGCAAGCCTATTTATCACCTAGTTGGTGGTGGAAAATATTGAATGATCAAATGAAAGTGTTTTAAAATAACATGAACACAGAGACAGAAAAAAACTGCCAAGGGAAGGAATTTATGTTAAAAGAAAACTTGCAGTTTCCTTGTCCAATTGTAATAAGAGACTTTAACGTTCAGTGGAAGGCAGTGTATGTACCATCTGCAGCATAGATTTTTAATTTTTTTTAGAGTAGTTAGAAAGTGGTAAAGAAATGCTTTTAACTGAAAGGCATTCAATTTGAATAATTTTATGGAAAATACCTCTTGTATGTTGATGTGAGTATACCTGTACACAATAGGTCAAAGTCTCCAAATCTGATTCTAAAGAAGAAAAATAGTTTTTTGCCCATTTTTGTAAAGAAAAATGATTTCTGTAAGTTATTGAATAAGCTGTGGTTTGGCAGCTCTGTCAACTTTAGAATGTAAACTGAAAAAAAAGGAGAAAAAATTGTATTTGAAATAAAGAAGTTTCAGATCTTCAGAACTGTAACTGTGTGTGGCACATCAGCTACAAATCTTCATCAGTGTGCACAATTTAAGGGGGTGTGGTTAGTTTTACTATAACCACTTGCCTAGCCGTTATTTTTCACAGACTGAAAAAGATCATGTGGTAGCAAAACTTACTTCTCACTTTTCTATTATTTGTCTACTTTGTATTCATGAACTGGAGTACCGTGCCTGCTAATAAAGACTACAGTGTTTTAAAACCATTCTGGGGTTTTACAGAATGTTCAAAATATATCTACTGGGAGACTCTAATATTTTGGTGATAGCTGATATTTTTAATTATTTTTACTGTATTCAACTAAATTTAAAGGTTTTAGCTAACCATGAATTCTTGGTTATTTTCTGCTCACGGATCTCTTTCTTAAAACCCAGACACCTTAATCAAAATCATGCGACACATGGGAGCCGTGTAGCAGCAGGATTTAAAAATCAATTTATTGCTTTGTAATTCTACAAATATAAAACTTTGAATGAATTTAACTAATATTTATCAGTAGGTAAAATAAATTGACGTAAGCAAATGCTGCTCACTTGAAGTGGTTTTCTGAAAGATGGGAGCTGTACTGGAAACATTCTGCAATAGGCAAAAGAGGGCTTTAAAGGGTGTAAGATCTGTAATTTAGAGAAGGCACAGCCTAGAAGATACTGTTGTAAACATCTGTGTGCTACCTAAATTCTGTATTAATTAGGTCTGTGGTATTTAATTTGTTGTTTAGTGTGTTAAATACAAAATATAGTAATTAATTGGTTGGCAAGCATGGAAAATTAATTGGTTGGCAAGTGTGAGGAGGAATGAAGTGCTTCAAAGTCTTGGAAGAAAGGAAAGGAAATCACAGACTGAATCACAGATTTGATTTGATATATTTTATATAAAGCAAAAACCTGATTTGTTTCTCCCTCCTTTTTAAAGAAAAGAAAAAAGGCACTTTAACCAACCTGCTTTGCCAAAAATATTTGGAAGAATTCTTCCTCCATCCATCCCCCTGCCCTATTTGTGAATGCAAATGTAGCTCAAGCTGCAAAAGCTTTAAAGACAACTTAAAAGAACTGTTCTCTGTCCAGTTCTCAAAATAAATAATGTCCTATTTTTAGCATCACTGTCTAACAGTTTGTAAAACATGTGAAATTGTGTCATATTAGCCTTTATCCATTGTACAGATGCCATTCATCAGCCAACACTATTTGCAAACAAGTAAATGTAACAGATTTTTGAAATCCAAACTGCTTAAATTAAAACCATGTTTCTTTTGTGTAGCAGATGCTATATTGGGAGAGTTGTTTTCTCTGCACATGAGCTCTTGGGAACATGAATTGTCCTAGCAAGTATTGCTCAAAGTTGCCCTACTTGGTGACTTGGGTTCTTGGGTGCTGCTGTAGTTTAGAAATCAGTGATGAACTAGAAATATTTTGACATGCACTTAGAGAAATTGAGCAGTAAACTTTTTCTAAAGAAATAGGTTCTAATGTAAAAGTATCTGTGGCATTGGGAAGCAAAGAGATTAGGAATTAATTTTATTCAAATATCCTTTACTGGTTTTAAAATCCAGTGCTGCATATACATTCTGAATCTGGAGTTTAACAGTTGTAACTGAGCTTGAACCCAAATGATTGAACCAATTTAATTTTTTTATGTTAAATAGTTCTTGGAAATCTCCCTGTTTGAATGCTGGCTTACTCTTCAGCAACCTGAGGGTCAATCTTAGAAAGTTCTCAGACTTGTATCCCAAATGTATTTTTAAATTACATGCTGTGCTTAATGAAAAGCAGAGAGTTGATTGGAACAAGTAATATAGGAAATTAGTTTTCTACATATATGAGGGAGAGATTTATAGTTCCTGTAGTATATTTTGTGCCTTTGTAGGCTGTAAGGCAGCACCTTGTGGCATCAGAAAACAGGCATGAAAGAACCTTTTAGATGATAAAGGAGAAAGCAAAGAGCTTTCTTGTCCCAGACTTTGTGGGTTTGGATCCTGGCACAGTTGTATTTGATGGAATTAGTGGAGAATAGTTTAAGAAAACTGGTCATTTTCACCATGATTATATGCATAGCTATATTTTATATATAAACATATTGTTTGGTACCAAAAGAATGAGTTTTATTTTGTGGGTCAAGTAGTACTATATTCATATGATTTTCTAGAAGTAGATTACCTTGATTCCAACTCTGCCATCTACATGTTAATGAACCACCTCTGTACCTTCTTTATTTATGGCTGACATCTTTAATTTCTTTACACAGAAATCTTCTTAGTTAGAAGTACTCTCTTGCTCCATCCCAGTGATACGCATCACAACAGCAAAAAGTTGGCCTACCACAATACAAACACCTCCTTATCAGTATTGTAGACTAATTCATTGATATGCCAAGAAGGAAACTTTGATTTTCATTTTCATCTGAATTTTCACCCTAAAAATCTTGGCTATTATGAGCTAAACTGTGTTAGCTTTAAAGGCTTTCTTTCTAGAAATCTGCAGAATCACAAAGGCTACCCTGGCACTTTCCTCCAGAAGCTTCAGTCTTTACCAGTTCTGTAATGTAGCAGTGATATAAAAGTAGACATGCTGACAGGTTCACCTCCTTGCATCTGTGAAGGATCCAGCAGACACATCTTGTGTGGTTTTCTGACTGGATTTCCATGGAGAAAAAATTCAGCAATTGATTCAATGAGATGGATTCTAAAACACACCACTCTTGATAGAATTCCACCTATGAATGCTTAATGGCTCCCTAAACAATGGTTGAATGCTGGGGCTAAATCCCATAGATACAGGTTAAACACCACTGTCTGACCCTTCCTTGAACTGCAGGGTCAGATCCATCATAACATAATTGGTTTATCTCCTTGTGTCTAAGATTCCCTGTAGTAAACAGAGTATTTTTATGTCTTGGAGAGTTTAGATTACAAATGAAAACTTTTCTGAATCTGGTCGATTTGATTAATTGAAGCTAAACAATTTGTGTGGCTAAAAATGCTCTTTTAACATTTTGGGAAGTCACACTAGTTCTGTATGTAAAACCAACTCTTGTTTAAGCTCCAGGGTCAGAGCTGTCACCATATAATTGGTTTATCCTCTTATGCCTAAGATGCTCTGTATTAAACAGACTTCTTATGTCTGGAAAAACTTTAGCTTGGCCACTGATATTTTTGGTTGTTCTTCAATAACTCTTGTAATGGGAAACATAATCATTGCTCATTCTCTCTTAACACTGAATGGGCTGGTAATGTACAACTTCATAAATATTTTCTTAGGCTGGAAAAGAGAGTGCAAGTCTATGTAATCAATTATTGTAGGTAAGTTGTTCCAGGTAGCTGGTTGTGCAGGTAGCCTTCCTCTGTACTTTTGTTAGCTCTGTGAGAACTGCTCTGGAAAGGAACAATCCAAAAACATGTTTTTCTGATGTAATTGCAAAACACCGTCACTCTCATATTGCCATAATACAACAGCAGGTAAGATATCTAAGCTGAATTTTTCTTATTAGGATATGATTTTAAAAAATAATTTTGATAGCTCAGACTATTGAACTTAAGTTTAAATGTAATCCATTAATATTTAACATGTGGTTGAAAACTTTTTATGGGGTGCCCTTTGTCTGACCAAAGGGCAAATTCTGAAGTAATCTGTGCCTCAAATTAAGTCTTCTCCTTTTTCCCTAACTCCCATAAGTAGTTCATGCACAACTATGTCTCCCAGGATGCATGCACACATGAAGCTAGGCTTAGGAACCTATGTTAATATTTATGCTATCTCTTCTGGTGATCCATTCTTGACATATTTAATACATAAGAAAAACTCAATAGACTGTGAGGAAAAAACCTTGCAATGAAATCTTTCTCAGTGTGATTTTTAAAAATTAATTACAAGATTTTACAGCATATGCAAATAAACTTGAAATATATCATAAGGCCTTCTATTGGTAAACATTTCTTAATACGAAGGGAAATAAGAAAATGATGTATTCCATATCTAGATGTAGGCAACACTTGGGACGGCATGAAAAGATTTTGTTTGTAGCTAAGCAGATTTTTATGCATGAAGGGTTTTGTCATCCCCTCTCAAATTAGCTTTAATTGCTCATTACTCATCTTGCCTATGCACTACACTGGGGGCAACAAGCCTAGTAATTCTTCATGTGATTAATGTAAGGTGATCATAGAGATGTTTTCCTTCTACTGCTGCTTTACAAATAGGGAAAGTGGTATAGACTCTCAAAGCAACAGCATGATCTGTGACTGTAGAATTGGTTTGTATTCAGTTTAACTGGATAGAAAAGCTAAAAAGTGTATCTTGGGCTGTACTCATCTTAAAATAGTGCCATTTGTCTCATTTTCAAAGAAAACTTAAGTGTTGGAAAAGTTAACAATGAGGAATTTATTCACGTATAGTGTGTATAAGGAACAGGATGTAACTGTCTGATGCTTTTTCAATCCTTCATGTTGTTGCCATTGATTCTACAAGCTTCCCTTTATGTAGTAGAATTAGGTATTTTATCCCAAATTTGGAAAAGACCTGTGTCCTCTGAAATCAGTCTGAGCTGACTTCACAGACTAACTTTGTGCCACATGTTGGTGTGCTGAGGTGGAATTGTGTTTCCATTGAAGCTGATGGGTATTTAATTTAGCACTTCCAAATAAGGGAGACTGGATATAACTTTGTAGTTTGACTTTAAATATGATAAGTATTCCTAATAGATCTTCTCAAGTTTCAATCCTGCAAAATCAACTTATGTTCTTTTCTCCTTTTTCCATTTAAGACAATGTATGCATGCCTCATATTGTCAAGATTCAGTTCCCAGAGGGTGACGTTCTCTCCCTCATACTTAACACAAATAAGATGCAGGTGCCCTGTAATGGAGGAGGTTGGAGAACTAAGCAGAATTTTGTTGCTTCTTCAGTTCTTTACAGCTTTGGTAATGCTCTGTTTTGGAATGAACGAGACTTTGCAAAGGACTGATGGACTACATTTAACTTTCTAGAAAGTTAATGGGAATGGTTCAAGTTGGCTGGGCTGTCCCTTGAATTGGTTTATGGGATAGGCAAC